>NC_091747.1:52110373-52420998 GCF_043380555.1 Nothobranchius furzeri
GGTTAGAAAGAAAGTTAAAAGGAGGTCTGTGATAAGACTTTCCTCAAACCTCAGAGCTGTGATGTTACCCCACTCATGTGTGTTCCCATATGATTCTGATCAGGGTTTTTACGGCTGCACGCAGAGCCGAGAGGGCCTCGAGCTTTACAGCCGTATTCTCGGGGGGTGGGGGGGTTCAAAGTCAGGGTGCCATTGAAAGCTGAAACATAATTATGATATGTAAGTTGGAATATTGTTTTTACTACCAAGTCAAACAAACGTGTCCCCGTTGTGAGTCACATCAAACAACGTCTGTGTGACGACAAACCGCAGAGTAGAGACGACGTCGTCTTTGAGGCCCGTAATGAAACACAAATGCTGCTTGTGTGTGTGTGAGGGCAGTGAAAAGTGTGGGGTCTGCAAGTGTCATGCCTGAGTGTGCTGCTCACACGTGCGGGTCCCCCACAGTGTGTGTGTGTGTGTGTGTGTGTGTGTGTGTGTGTGTGTGTGTGTGTGTGTGTGTGTGTGTGTGTGTGTGTGTGTGTGTGGAAAGTTTAGTGCAAAGCATCTGTCAAATACACACTATTAATTAGAGCCCAGTGTTTTGTGGGTTTGTGTCGCCGCTGATCATGAAAGAATGGAAAATGCAATAATTTCACTAAGATGAGACGCAGTAAATCACCGCACTTGATGAAATGTAGTGGATCGGACGCGCGTCTCCCCTCCACCCCTGTCTCCACGTGTGCGGTGCGACCTCGGATGATTCCACTCCGCGTATATCTGTCAACGCGTCCTGCAAGAAGGTGTCCATTAAGTTATCTGTGAGGCTAATTATGACTTGTGCTCAGTTTTCCAGCTTTGTGAAGAGCGGCGGCGAGCCAGTCAGTCCACCGCTCTTCAAACAAAGTTAAATTACACAGAAACTAGTAGAGTCTGCTCTCTCCTCCTGCCGGGCTTTTGCTTGTGAGTGAAAGATTGCGGCACGGAATTCCTCATCGCTCAGGCCTTTTGTTGGGAATTGCATCGCTTGAATAGTTACCCCCCCCCCCCCCCCCTCACTCCCCTATCTGCTCACCTACCTCTTCATCACAGACTCGTTTTATTTATCTACCTCGTCTTAGACACAAGGAGCATGCATGGCTGCGCCGATGCCCGGAGAGAGAAAATGTGCCGGGCTGAAAACGGGCGAGTGTGGACAGACGTTTGTTGTGTCTAGACTTGGGCTGGGGGTAAACTGGTCTCAGGGGAGTCGTACTGTAAATTTATCGTGCTGTTATTGTGTTAGAGACATACTGAACTCCATTGTGAGCCCGGAGAGTGTGCACACTTTGTGTTTGACTAAGCAGACGGAGGAAAAGAACACTTACACAAAGCAAACATTGTTTGTTGACAGCCTTTCATAGGAGCACGGATTTGGGAAGGTGCACATGAAAAGATGGCTGAGTCTAGTTTACACAAAGTATTAAAGATGAATCAGTTTAATTGCTGCTACATTTGTTACATGTAACCTAGACGACATCAAAACATTGCCATGTTGAATTCATCCCAATTAGCTTTGGCCTTAACCGTAGTTTGACCAGGAAACCAACACATCCACCCTCAGTGCTTATGATCTTACTCAGAGCAATCTGACAGGACACAAGAATCTTTGGTATCACATTAAGAGCCATGTGGATACTCTTGAGGGCTTATGTTCGTGGTTAGGGTCATTTTTCTGTGATCTTTAGCAAAAATATTCCATACGAGTGCAGTGGCGGTTCTACATCGAATTACTCCCCGGGCGAGGCCCCCTTTGAGCGCCCCCCCCCCCCCCCCCAACCGCCCCCCCCACCACCACCACCACCACCACACCACACCACCTGCACGAACACACGCATGTTTTCTACAAACAGGCATGTTTTATTAGAACGACTATTGAAAATTCATTTTTCTAAGTTGCACATATTTACATTAATTGCTATGAAGTTGTCAGACTGTAAAGCACTATACATTATATACTGTATCAAAATATATAGAATCTAATATACAAAAACAAACAATAACTAAATATTAAGAATATATGAACATAATAGATAATAATAGATAATAAATATTCTAAATATCAAAAATATTTCACACATAACAAACTAAAGATAATCACTACAGCATTGCACTTAGAATAGAAAACACAAACTAAAATTAAAACCTAACCTTGATGCAACGTCATCAATAATGTCATCATATGAAATCTGCTCCCCTACTGAGTGATTGATACTTATCAGAGCCAGGTTAGTGAGCCGCCCCTGAAACATAGGTGACCTCAGGTATGACTTGATCAGGTTTTGAAAAGCTCCTCTCAGCTTGAGCCACAGTGACTGGCAGAGCAGTCCAAAAGTTGGGGTAGATCTCCAATAGATCTCATGATCCATAATATTTTAGAATTGCCTCTGAAATTGTAATTTAAACTGACATAAAAAACTGTAGACTACCAAAAATGCCAACTTTTACAGAACAAATCATGTAAAAATAATCAGTGCAGCCATCTGCAATAAATAAACAGGATAGTTAGTGGTGACTGGGGAGTTTTCTTCTGCTTGTAGAGTTGTTTTATTTATTATTATGTGAACATGATCAACATGTGTTTGTTGTTGTTCAGGCAGGCCACAGGCTGCAGTGAGCATTTAACAAATCTTGAATCAGTAAAAAACGATTCAAGGACTTTTTTCAAACCATTTGAATATTCGTTTCAATATTTCAGCCCTATTAGCTCTGTTAGCAATTAGTTGACCACATTTAACCGTTAAAATCCCAGTTAACTGGTTCAAAAAATTGAAAACATGCATCATGAGAGCTACATACCTTTATCTTTCTCCTCTTTTCTCCTTTTTCCCCCTGAATGGGGCACCTGGTGGTTTTAGCCTTTTTATGTTCATCTCTTCTGTTTGGCTCTTAACTCAATAAGTTTCCTTTAGTCAGGACTAAACTATTTGACCTTGATGGGGGGGGGGGTGACCACAAAATCGTTTTGTTTTTCCTTTTTTTATTCTGCCATTTCACACAATTCAGAGAAACCTGAAAGAATGATAGGCCTGTGTTTATGATATTATGAATGAAATATGGAAGAACGTTAAGATGTGATTGACTTTAGCCATGTTAATACAGTTGATTCAGCCCCTGCACGCTCATTTCATTTGGGAAAGACGCAGAGGTGAATTCCCCCGCCGCACCCCTCCCCTTCCTGTTCTTCATAGACACACGGTGCACGTGAACGTTCTCAGTCAGCAAGAGCGCCTGCAGCTGCAGGGGGCGCCAACTTGCAGTTTCCAATCCAGACACTGTCATATGACAGATAATAGAAAACCTCGGTGCGGCGCAGATTTCCCTTTTTTTTTTTTTTTTACTCAGCGCTTGTGCGCCCCTTTTGTGTCATGAAAAAATGCCGCCCCGGGCAACTGCCCTGTCTGCCCGTGCCTAAAACCGCTACTGTACGAGTGGATTTCAGAGTCAGATTCAGCGATCAGCGATTTCAATGAAATTTAAAGGGGACATGTTATGAAAAACTCACCTTGCTGCCATGTGGGTCTCTGATGCCTTTATAAATACTCCAAACATGAAAAATAAAATATCCACCTGTTTTCTATCAGTGTGTGGTTTAGGAATTATGTCCCTGAAATAAATCATTTCAAAAAGTCCTCGTTTGTGATGTCACAAATGGTTAAATTTGCATAAACCCCCCCTCACCTCTCCAGGCTACGTCACACTGTCATTTAACGTTCATGGACTCACCCTCTTGAAATGCGATGAGGAAGGCTGTTTTTGTTTTAGCGTCCAGGAATCAGGAGACTGTCTCGGTTAGTAGAAGCTAACCGTTAGCATTAGCTACTCCATCACAGAAACCTGCTGCAAACTTAGCATTCAAGTCACCTCATTTGGTTTTTTGACAAAACCTTTAGCATCCTATTAAAAAATAAATCAAGGACATGTCAGTTTCACCATGTTTTTTAACTTTAACAGAGTATTTTGACTTTTATTGCACATTGTGGCTTTACGTGAATTTTAAGATAAGGCAATGCACGTTTGAAATGATGACATCACACAGAAAGCACGCTCATCATGTCAGCTTCATAGGGAGAAGCACCCAGATGTTGCGCTGGTGGAGATGAAATCTAAAAGACATAAACAAGTGTTGGCTTTAACGGATTAAATCCAGAACCTACAGAGAAGTTGGTATTATTCAGTTGTCAGATATTTTTATGCCATCTACAAATACTCTTCTTGGAATATTTTAAATTACATTCATTCCTTTTTGTGGGACTTTAGTTTATTCTTTTAGTCACTAAGGCCTTTCTCTCATCAGTGTGTCGTATTGCCCCGAGTAGAAAGCAACAAGTCAAAAAGACAAGGCAGGAGTTGAGGTGACAAGCAGCTGTGCACACTGAGGTTGTGTTCATTGTCGGGGTCAGGCCTGCTTCGTGGTTTTTATTTTTTTCCCCTCTGGGCTATCTCATGAAAGCTGCAGCCTCACAAGTGAATGTTTCAAAGTGTCGAGTAATGATTTGTGTCTCAGGCTGTGACCCAGAGAAAATCCGGCATGCCACATTAGCGAGTCGCCAACAGAAGAGGGTAGTGGCCAGAAGAAGGAGAAGTTGGAATGGATCGGAGAAAACCGGAATAGGAGGGAAGGCGAGGAACTGAGCAGTTCCCACGACCAGAAAACGGTCCAAATTGCTGGTGGCTCTCTCTGCCCCCCCATGCATTCCACGATGAATGGGACATTTAATATTGCCCTGCTTAAGGGCATTACTGAAACGTAGCTTATCTGTCCTCCTGGAACAGCCTGGCTTCGGAGGGGGTGTTTACTAAAGGGACACTATTGTTAACAGTCTAAATGTAGGAGAAATCAGGAGTGTCCGTGTTTTAATCAGGTTTGATTTTATGTAATCTGAAAGTAAAAATGTAAATGTCCTGCAATTGCTTTTGAGTCAGGTTTTGCACAAGACATGACTGTCTGATGTGATATTTAAAGGCACGATGGCAAATTTGGAAAACAAATTACCTTAAAGGGACAACGTGTAGTTTTTACCCTCTTCACCCATTGCCAGTGTTCAAAGGGAGTCTGATCTTCTTGTAATTTTGCTGGAGGTTGCACTTCCAGGGATTTTTGACCTTAATGGCCATCCGTTGGTAAGGTCTTACTTGAACACAAAAATATACCGCTTGCTTGCACTGATTTAGGTATGTACTGCCCCCTATCGCCAGGGGAAATGCACATTGTCACTTTAAAACATATTTTTTCTTACCTCTTAACAACATTCTAACATAAAATAACTATAAATATATTGTGGAAATAAAAAATAGTGGTTCTCTCGCATTTTTCCAAAAACCTTAACCAATAACACGTTTTGGACCCGAGAGCAACTTTTGGACCACCCGGTTGTTGGTGTCCTCGAACTGCCGCACTTCCCAGGGTCTTCCATTCATAACGTATTTAGCAACAGAACGTCACTTGTGTGAGAGCCTCGTGGCTCAATTATGTCAGAGAAGGAGAAACAGCCGGCTGCTACCACTTCAACATTAGGACAAACTACTAGAGTCCAAAAAAGAAAAACACCATTTGAAGTCCCGGACAGCATAAGATGTTCGGACCTAGAAAGCAGCGACTGGTGTTTAGCGCTATCTCGTTTACTCCAACAATGCGGGTTTCCCGTTCCGGCAGAAGCGTCTCAGGGAACATACCCGTGAGGAGGGATGAGTGTTTGCATTCAAAACCTAGCTTGCACTGTAAAATCGCTAAAGCGGCTTTAATTATTACACGTGTACTAAAAATGTGTTTGTTGTGCAGCTTATTTAAATTCTTCTTGCACTGTAATATAAATAAATATAGTGCTCTTTAAAAATAAAACACCCTTTATCTGGGATTTTGTGATTTAATGTGTGGCTTTCTAGCATTTAGGTATCTGGTCAGAATGATTTTCTATCATCTGACGGAGACGATAGACGAGAGGTATTTTTTTTTAAAGATCCGTGCCACGGTGATGGATGGATGGGAGGGAATTTCTCATGAGCAAGTGTCATCTAATCTAAGCCAGGTGATTTGTCATGCATTCTCCTCTTGCAAGGTGTGAGACCCTTTTCTTCCCCCTCCCTTCTCCATACCAGGGGCTACGTAATCTGAGTGCGAAGGGAAAATATCAATGTTGGTTTTGAATAACGTGTCATACTGAAAGCCAGACATGCACGGCGGTACACGTAAGGTGAGTCTGTCCTGAAGATGACCCTAGACTGGTTTAACAGCACACTCCCTTCCACTGTGGCCTCTTTAAAAGGTCATTTATGCCTAAAAATAAAGCGATGAGCTTAAAAATCACTCTGTGTGAGAGGAATCCAGCAGAGAACATTGATTTTGTATTAACAATATAGAATCTGTGGCAAATCAAATGTGAACGTGTGTGCTGGATGATGTATTGATGCGAAGAATCTACAATCCTGATGGGACATCTGATCCTCTTTAGCCTTGAATCACGTTCAATTGTCAAACTTTCAATCATCAGACGTGGACGGACGGCATCTGAGCTAATAGAGAACAGCTGCACTACTTTGAGATAAAGCAGGTATTTTAGAAAACTGAGGAAATGCAGACATACATAAAATGTAAACTGTTAAAAAAAGAAAGATTCCATGTGCAACTGTCAACCCAAACCCGTTTCAGCCGTCTCCGGTCGTCATATTTTTGTTTATATTTTCTCACCTGCTTGTTACCCTCTCCTGTTTCTGCTCTGTCATGATGTGGCGCTCTGGCCGACTCCCAGAAACAGTCTTGTGGTGATGAGAGCTGTCTGAAAAATACAGAAAGTTATATTGACAAGAAAGAGACTAGAGGATGATTAATGTGCTGCTCCTTTTCCCTTCAGAGGACCTGGATGACCTGCGGATGGAGGGTGTGACGAGGCTGGCTCCGTCCGGCAGCAAGTTCAGCCAGGGACGCAGCTCCTACCAGCCTGAGCCCCAGGCCAAAGTTACTCTCAACATCTGCTCGAGGTGTGCCAGGTAAATGTTTTCCGCCTTCTCTTATCTGGCAGGCTGCAGCTCTGCCAACATGCCAACACTGACTGTAGCATTAAAATGATCTCTTTTTTGTCTTTGTTGGTGTTTTGTGGAGCAGCTATCGCTAGTCCATGGCCTTCTTGCAACAGACAGCAGTCAGGATAATCTGGGTATCAGCTAATCTCAGATTGTATTTATGTAGTTTTACTATCTATATATAAATGAGGATTAGCAGGATGCTGAAGTTGGTTGTGAATAAAATGCAACATTCTGTTAAAACTTTAAATTCAAGTTGATTGTAACAGCTAAACATGTAACATGTATTTTTTTATTTAACTTGTGTTTTTTCAGGAGGATAAACTGCTTGAGATGTAACATCTCGTTTTTCAAGCAGGTCCTCATTCAACTAAACCAATAAAGAATAAGATGGCAGAGTTAATTGATCACAAAACTATATAATAACAAATCAAACTTCAGAAATAATAGAAATACATTTTAAAGATAAAAATGTAATATTTAACTGCTGCGAGTCACTCCAAGAAAAATAAGGGCATTACACTAACATCAAATATAAACACGAAATAAACTTACATCCCAATTAATTGACAATAATTGCATTGGCCTTGTTCTTATTAGCCACTAGCTTAATTCCTTTTTGAAAGTTTCTCCTTAATTGTCAACCCCGGATTTCCACTGGATGCACGACCAGTGGGTGACGTCCATGAAGTGTAATAGTCTCCGTTATGGTCAGTGGGTGTGTTTCCACCATGTGCAGACTTCCAGTTGCTTAAAAATACCTTATTACACGTGAACCCTCTGTGATCAAGGTAAAAAGAACAGAAAGTAAATCACAGACCTTCTGGATACATGTTGCCATCCTTCTCCTTACTTGTTATTGCATAAACTGCCAAAATCACATGTGACCTTGCAGTTCTCTGGTAATTTCGTGACCTTGCAGGACCACCATTTAATGCCCATTTGTGTCTGAAACACTATCGGTGGAAAGCTTGTGGGTAAAACGCCCCTTTTACATTATCTGCCGCTTACACAACCAGAGGAAAGCCTGGGTAAGAATGTCCTGACAGCCCTCTGCTGCAGGTAAGGAACTGACTACCCACAAAAACTCAGAGAACCTCTCTACAAAACCAAAACCGTTCTTTTACTAATGGAAGTAGTACATGCCATGTCCTAAATCCATTCCACATTTTTTCCCATGACTTTTGCTTAAGTAATCATATCTTATCATCGCGTTTATCACTGTTTTTTCCTTGAGCAGCGCTCCATAATCCAGCATCATCCAGCATCGAGCTGGATTTGGTCAGGCAGGTGTGGACAACGTTCTTTTGTGATGCCAGTCGGAGATAAGTGTGTTTCTTCCTGAGACGCCAGGCTCACCTCTGGCTCTTCAGCCTTTACTGTTTGGGATTTGTTTCTTCTTACATTCCTGCATCTTATCAGTCCTGCTCCACACACAGGCTGCGGGATGCTGATGAGGGATGAATTGTGTCCCAGGATTTTAGGACAGTTTATTTACTTGATGTTTATACCCTTGTTACGTGTTTACATCAGTGTCATGAGTTGTTGGATTTTGTGGTGCTTCCCCCCCGTAATTGAAATGTTCCCACTCTAAAACCTGACCTCTAGATCTTTCAGTGGCCTAGTGGTAGAGTGTCCGCCCTGAAACTGGGAGATCAGGGGTTCGACTTCTGGTCGGGTCATACCAAAGACTTTGAAAAAATGGGACCCAATGCCTCCCTGCTTGACACTCAGCATTAAGGGGTTGGATTGGGGGTTAAATCACCAAATGGTTCCCGAACGCGGCTGTGTCTGCAGCTCACCACTCCCCCAGGGGATGGGTCAAATGCGGAGAATAAATTTCGCATACACACCTGTGTGTGTGACAACTAATGGGACTTTAACTTTCATTTGTGTTGCCATTAAGGGAGTTAAGGATGCAGAAGTTTGGGCAGACTTATTAATCTTCATGATTTTCCTGTATAAACCATTAGTTATTACAATTTCTGTTAAATATTTTACAGAAAATGCACAATAATTGTCTAAACAAAACTAGGCAGGTGCATACATTTGGGAACTGTTGTCATTTTATTGATTCCAAAACCTTTCAAACTAATTACTGGAACTGAAAATTGGTTTGGTAAGCTCAGTGGCCCTTGACCTCCATACACAGGTGAATCCAACTATGAGAAAGAGTATTTAAGGGGGCCAATTGTAAGTTTCCCTCCTCTTTGAATATTCTCTGAAGGGGTCTCAAAACAACTCTCACATGACCTGAAAACAAAGATTGTTCACCATCTTGGTTTAGGGGAAGGATACAGAAAGCTGTCTCAGAGATTTCAGCTGTCGTTTGCCACAGTTAGGAACATACTGAGGAAACGGTGATCACAGGCGCAGTTGAAGTTAAGGCTCTAAGTGGCAGACCAAGCGCAAACAGAAGTGAAGAATGGTGCGAACAATCAGAGTCAACTGTAGCGGTCACACTTTATAGTGTGACGACTGCAAATTAATTATGACCAATAAGATGTGATGATTCCATATAAATATGAAATAGCAATCTGACTGATCTTTGAATGTTTAATCAGAAGATTAGTTACTTTTACTTGTTCAGGGACCATAAACACACTTCGTATTAATTCAAACAGTCAGGTATATAGTTAAAAAGGAATTTTATTCTTTTCTAAACTAATGATTATGACAAGATACGAATAATGAGATGTGATGGAGTGGATATGCGGTGATGGAATGTGATGTGTAGGTGGTGTGATGTAAGCTACATGTTTATCAGAATCTTTGTTTCTGAAAGAAATTGTGAAATCTGGGTGTAAAAGAATTTGTTGTCTGCTATAACTAGAGAGTTGATTATTAATAAAACAGCATCAGACGCAATCTGTTGTGTGTACAAACCCTGGCGGAGACCCCCAGCAGATCCGGACTGTCAGAAGTCGAGTGGACCTCACGGCACTGGGATTTCGTAGATTAGCTCCGACATGACCTGTCCAGTCTTGAGATGTCTCCAGGTCACAACAGTAGCTGGAATGCTTGTTTGCATCCAAAGTGGATGTGGCTATTAGGGAGCCGTCTGGCTGTGTCAGCTTGCAGCGTGCAAACAAGGTTTTGACTGTATGTCAAAAGAGATGTCTCAAGGATGCTCGTTCCAAATTGGCCGGTTTGGAACTTTGTGTCATGACTTCCTATCCTTCACCCTCCTCTGCCTCTTCATTCAGCTCACCTGGTCCCTTCACCTAGCTCCTGACAAGCCCTGTTTCCCTGGCAACCACAATCAACTCCATTCTTCTCACCTGTTCCTGTCATCAGCTTCATCCACTTCACCTGCTCCTGACTCCTCGGCACATCTCACACACCTGCTTCCCCTGCTATAAAAGAACCATCCTGCTATCCAGTCTCTGCCAGATTATTGAAAACTTTGTGCCAGTAAATTCTCCAGCCATCCACCCTGCCTGATCTCTGCCTCCGGACCTCATTTTTCTCCTGACCCCTGCCTTGTACTCTGCCTGCCATTTTGACCTTCGCCTGTCTCCGACTCTGTCTCCAGCCTCACCCATCTGGTAACTCCACCAAAAATAAAATACTTTTTTTTTATATAATTTAACTGTGTTTGGCGTCATTACGGGTCTTCTGAGTTCTGATCATGACACTTTGACTGAATTACTCGGGAAGTAATTCTTGTTTTATTAAACTACTTTGTTATGATTTCCAGCCATTCTGGCAAATCAGAATGTTCCATTTCTGGAAGACTTTACCAAAACATTCCTCAGAAAGCCACGCCTTCCTTCAGATACAAGATTCTTAACACTGTGAATAAGAATCTTTAAACTTTATGAGGTGAACCTTAACCTTAATTTGTTTTTTATGAAGATGTGTATGAGTGTAGATAATGATTAACTTGTTAAATCAAACACATACTGATCATAAGATCTGCAATGGATCATTGTAAGAACAATATTCATTTCAACTTCATTGATTTAAGCACAGATTATTCAAACATTTCTTTTAAACATCTTGTTCATTCAACCAAATGATTAATTAACTTGTAAGCTGTAAAGCCTTGTAGGATTCATGTAGATTCACTTTTATTCGGAGTGAGGAATCCAGCAGTCTGGGGCAGAGAGAAAAGGCTTTTGCGGGAGACCTTGACAGTTTATTCATGTCCGCGTTGAAGAACAATGAGTGAGCAAAAGGTTGATTTGTGCATCTGAATCCTCCAGCTGGTGTAACCTTGACTTTGCAGCTCTGGCGTGGATGAAAGGTTACTGCGTCAATTCGATGGTGAAAATTGACCCTTTTGATTCATTACACAACCCACAGACCAGCACCAAAGACCTACAACATCTTCCAGCAACAGATGGAGTCACTGTGCATCATTCAACTATCAGGTACACTTTACACAAGGAGATGCTGTATGTGAGATTGGTGCAGAGGAAGCCTTTTCTCCACCCACAGCACAAACCGAGCTGCTTGAGGTATGCTAAAGCACATTTGGACATGCCAGCTTCAATTTGGAATAATTTGCTGTGGACTGATGAAACTAAAACTGAGTTATTTGGGCGTAACAAGTGGCGTTATGCATGGTGGAACGCGAACACAGCATTCCAAGAAAAACGCCTGCTACTTACAGTAAAACATGGCGGTGGCTCCATCATGCTGTGGGCTGTGAGGCCAGTGCAGGGACTGGGAATCTTGTTAAAGTTGAAGGACGCATGGATTCCACTCAATATCAGCTGATTCTGGAGACCAATGTCCAGGAATCAGTGACAAAGCTCAAGCAGCACCGGGGCGGGATCCTTCAACAAGACAATGACCCTAAACACTGCTCAGAATCTACAAAAGCATTCGTGCGGAGGAAAGTGTAGAACATTCTGGAATGGCCATCTCAGTCCCCAGACCTGATTGTTATTGAAAATCTGTGGTGTGACTTAAAGAGAGCTGTCCATGCTCGGAAGCCATCAAAGCTGAATGAACTGGAGATGTTGAAGAAGAATGGTCCAAAACACCTTCAACCAGAATCCAGACTCTCATTGGAAGCTGAAAGGCCACCCAGCCTCTTTCAACCCCTGCAGCCAGAATATTCCATTTGCAACTTCAGCCTGGCGGGCCGCTCTGTTGGGAAGAAATGGAGCCGACATACCTGGCGCTGCAGTCTGGTTGCAGCACGTTCTCTGCATGTTTTAGATCATGAACCCAGCTGATTTGTTTAATTTAGTGATGAATCACTCCTGTAGGCCCTAAGGAAGGCTGGGAGACATTTCAGCTGTTAGACAAAGGTGGTAAAAGGACTAACGCACAGCGAGGTGATACGTTTTACTTTTGGTTCTACTAAACAAACACTAGGGGGTGCTAAAAGCAAGCCAAAACTGCCTAGTTCCTCTTTAACTGAAATCTCTACCATAACAACCAATGATCTATAGAGGGAAATCATTAACTTTTGCATCCCACTGTATCCTCACTGCCTCTCTGCTCTGATCTGACTGGCTCAGATGTTTATAATCAAAATTGTGTTTCTCTACTGACTTTGCTAGTTTATATTAGACAGGAATTTAATTTATGTCTTTTCATCAGTATATAAATCTAGTTTAAATCACATACAAAGGCAGTAGAGGGTCACTTGGCTCTTTGTGGAACTGACTCGAGTTTGTTTGACCAGCATTCCTCACATGCCATCACCCCTTAGACAAACACATTACATTTTCTGTTCTACTTACAGCCCAGTGATTTTTGTGTGTTATTTGTTGAAATACAGCGCCATCATTCACGCCATCAGACTGCCTTCGAGTCTGAACCTCTTGTTGCAGCGCAGCGCTGCTCTGTGCTGGTTAGGTCGAGCGTGCAGCGCTCTGAGGCCTGTTGTGGCTGTGCCTCTGTATTGTGGTCACATCCACTCTCTTTAATGCACCCAAACAGTTCATTTAAATGGCATGCTCTGTGTGCAGACACATCACAGATCAGGAGCCGTTCCTACACTAGCCTCCTTTTTGGGCTCGTAGCTCTCATTAAATTAACTGCTTTCATATCAGGAATGCACCGAGGGGATGCTAGTCGAGACCCGGGGCTACGAGCTGCTTTTGTTCCTAGACTGAGAAGGACTTGTGATAGTCATCTTGGGTATATTTAATGACCTTTTAAAGGCCATTTAAAAAGAAAGACAAGGGGATGGATGTTTAAAACAGGAAAAAGAAATAAAATAAACTTGAAAAAGTTTTTTTTAAGCAGAAATTACAGAGAGAGAAACCAGGAGACCCAACGACGGAGAATGCTGCTGCTATAAAAGTTAAGGGATTGTACCGATGGCATGGGAGGGGCATGCAGCCAGACTACATCTAAAGCTAATTTCTTTGATGATTTACTTTTTATTGTCATACTTTTCAGTACAAGAGTACAAACGTAACTAAAAGCCACGTGCAACATTACTTTGTTTTTAACACACGGTTTCCTTTGCCATCTTAAGTTTTCAATTGCCATAAAGACAGGCAAATCCCACAAACCTGTTTCTGTTTTTTAATCCTAAATTATAGGAGTTTGGAAAACATAATGATAAAGTACAGCCAGAAAACGTCTTAAAGAGAAACAGAATGGCTGTCTTTTCTTTTATTTCTTTAGGAAAGCTGCTGGTTTTTGTGTATGAGTTTATGTTGGAGCACTGCTGTCCTCGGAGCCCCCATCCAGCATGGTGATCATCTGCTTCAACACACCTGATTTTAATCAGTAGGCCATTAACAGGCTTCTGCAGAGTTCCATAACCTTCTGAACAGGTAATTCCACCACTGAATCAAGTGTGTGCAGAGAAGCAACATAAACATGCTGGATAGGGGATCTTCGGGATGAGGTTTGGACACCCCTGTACTAAAGAAATCCCGGTTTCAGATTTGTTTTAATCAAGGTGACAAGCTTTGATGAAACGATACCCTCAAATTAACCACAGCCGTCATTTTTCACCATCTCACGTTTATTAGAGGAGATTAGGAACTTGGTAAACTTTTCTTTCTTGCATCGTCACCTTAGACGGACACGGATGTCTTTGTGTTTTTCCTCTCAACTGGTATGTGAAGTTTTGTGTTTTGTGGTGTCTCCAGGTTGCAGGGGGACACCTTATCAAACAGCCGATCTGAGGAAGAGCACAGATCTCACATATCTGAACAAGCGGTACCTGACATCACCTGTAAGTTTCAAATCAAAGTATTTTTTTTCTTTTTGTTGCATGCCTGTATGTTTTTGTTTCACTCCCCGTTGTTATCCTCATTTGTCCGTGTCGTCTGGAGCAGCGCAGTTGCCTGGGGTGGACGCAGTGGCGGGCCGACTGAAGGAATGCGAGGCCTTATCTCAAGTGTCTGCCTCTGTAAGTGTCCTCCCTACATCCATCAACAAACAATTAAGGTCACTTTACCGCCATCAATTACCTCGTGGCTTTCTCCTCTGCAGCTTTATTGTCTGAGATTGAGCGAAAACCACCTCAAGCTTCTTGTTAACAGAACTAGACCTGATTCACCTTCGTGTGGGAATTTCAGCTCTCACAGAACAATTGGGGACGATACGGCAATTAGAAATCCACCTGCAGACCTCCAAGAACCCTTGAGTTCAGGCTGAAGCGAGTAAATTAAAGTCCCATTTACAGGTCATTTGGGGACAAAAACTTACACTTTTTTTTAGCATTTCCAAAGGAATCTCCTAAAACAACAAAAAAGGTGCATAATGTCTTTGATTAGGGTTTATCATGTCTTCCTTTTTTTAAGATAATTACTGTCAGGTTCTTTTGTTCAGACATGTAAAAACTTGGCCTGTCATTCGACAAGATTTTTTTTATCTTGATTAATCTTATGAGTTTCATAGTTAACCCAGGATTAATCGTGATTAATCACATAGACATTGCACATTAAAAGATGACCTCACTTTTGCACTTATAAGCTTTATGAGCAGAAAACTATACTTCCTTTATCCCTCGCACTGTCTTTATGGGGGACCCCGCGAGGAAAGCTGACCATTGAGCAGGGTTGATGGTTTATCCCTTGAGGTCCACGTGGCAGGGGTGAGGTGGCGCCCACTCCTCACCCCTGCCACATGGACCCAAGGGGTAAACCATCAACCTTGCTCAATGGTCAAATTTCCTCGCGGGGTCACACCCATTAGGACAGTGGGAGGGTTAAGAAAATGTATGTTTCTTATTGCAACAATCCAAAGCAATGATAAATATTGTCCTAAACGTTCTACAGAAACATTGTATTGTAGTTTCTTTTCTCCCCTCCTTCCACCAGAGGTCTTGCTTTGGTGATTTGGATAAAGGATGTCAGAGAAAACCACATCATACAGCACCAGAAAACGAGGCATACATTTGATAGATTGTTTATTTTTAAGGGATGTGTTTATTCATGCTTTCGTTCTTTTTTAAACACAGAAACAGTTTTGTTTACCTGTTTGTAGCTACAGTTTTGCCGACAGCTGCCGGCTTCTTCAGGCTGACGCTGATGGTGGCGCATCACTTCCTTCTCCGTTTATCTGCGGGCAGCAGAGGACGTTGTCGCCCTCTACTGCCCGCTCTCCCCTCTCCGACGATGCAGTCCCTTGCGTGGTCCAGCGTGTAAACTCCGTCGTCCCTGTTCATGGTCCCACATCCACGTCTCCTTATCTCGATTGCTTCCTTGATCCATCTTTTGTATTTTTGTTGTTCAGTGGTTATGATCCGTGTGCTGTCCCAGTCCATTATATGGTTTTCTCTTAAGCAATGTTCTGTTACGGCTGACTTTTTTATTGTACTTTCTGCTTCTTCTTTTGCTGCTCTTGTGTGTTTACGATTTGCCTCTTTCTCGCACTCCTTTCTGTGTTCTATTGTCCGTGTATTGAGTTGGCGTCCGGTTTCTCCTATGTATGTTTTATTGCATATTTTGCATGGGATTTCGTAGATGACTCCACATTTTTGTCCAGCTGATATTTTGTCTTTTGGGTGTACTAGTCTGTTTCTAACTGTTGTGTATGGCTTTGTTGGTGCGTTTATGTTGTGTTTTTTCATTGTTGCTCTTATTTTTTCCGTTATGCCTCTGATGTATGGTAGGGTTATCACTGGTTTTGGTTCTTGTCTTTCTGGGTTTCTGGTTCTTTTTTTGGGTTGTTCTTTGCTTTCTGTTTTTGTTTGTTGTTTTCCTTTGTTTATTGCCCATGTCGGGTATCTGCAGGTCTTTAAAGCGTGTTGTATGTGTTTGTCCTCTTGTTTACGGTCTCTCTCTTCTGTTATTATGTTTGCTCGGTGATATAATGTTCTGATTACTGACATTTTGTGTATGGTGGGGTGTTCTGATGTCCATAATAAATATTGGTCTGTGTGTGTTGGTTTCCTGTATGTGTTTATGTTTAGGGTCCCGTCGGTCTGCCTGGTGATTTTCATATCCATAAATGCTATGCTGCCTTCTGTTTCTAACTCATAAGTGAATTTTATGTTGCCCGTGTCGTCAATATTGTTTAAGTGTTGTGTTAGTGTTTCTGTTTGACCTTTTGGTATGATTTCCAGTATGTCGTCTACGTAGCGTTTCCATAGTTTTATTTTGCAGTTTGGGGGGGCGGTGGCTATGGCTTTTTGTTCCAGGTCTTCCATGAAAAACTCGCACAGTGTGGCTGATAACGGGTTACCCATGGCGAAGCCTTCCAGTTGTTTGTATATTGTGTTGTCATGGCAAAAGATATCAGCAGAATCATCAGCCCGTTATTAGGAAATACAGACCAACACTGCAAAAATAGTATAGAATTGGCAAAAGAACTAAAGGAAATTACAATAGAAGACAACGACATACTCATCTCACATGACGTCACATCTCTGTTCACAAAAACACCAACCCAAAAAACCATAGACATAGTAGTTAACAGAATCAGACAAGACAAAACTTTACATAAAAGGACAAACCTCACAGCAGATGACATAGCACAACTGATAGGACTGGTAGCTAACTCCACTTACTTCACATACGACAACACAATATAAAAACAACTGGAAGGCTTCGCCATGGGTAACCTGTTATCAGCCACACTGTGCGAGTTTTTCATGGAAGACCTAGAGCAAAAAGCCATAGCCACCGCCCCCCCAAACTGCAAAATAAAACTATGGAAACGCTACGTAGACGACATACTGGAAATCATACCAAAAGGTCAAACAGAAACACTAACACAACACTTAAACAATATTGACGACACGGGCAACATAAAATTCACTTATGAGTTAGAAACAGAAGGCAGCATAGCATTTATGGACATGAAAATCACCAGGCAGACCGACGGGACCCTAAACATAAACACATACAGGAAACCAACACACACAGACCAATATTTATTATGGACATCAGAACACCCCACCATACACAAAATGTCAGTAATCAGAACATTATATCACCGAGCAAACATAATAACAGAAGAGAGAGACCGTAAACAAGAGGACAAACACATACAACACACTTTAAAGACCTGCAGATACCCGACATGGGCAATAAACAAAGGAAAACAACAAACAAAAACAGAAAGCAAAGAACAACCCAAAAAAAGAACCAGAAACCCAGAAAGACAAGAACCAAAACCAGTGCTAACCCTACCATACATCAGAGGCATAACGGAAAAAATAAGAGCAACAATGAAAAAACACAACATAAACACGCCAACAAAGCCATACACAACAGTTAGAAACAGACTAGTACACCCAAAAGACAAAATATCAGCTGGACAAAAATGTGGAGTCATCTACGAAATCCCATGCAAAATATGCAATAAAACATACATAGGAGAAACCGGACGCCAACTCAATACACGGACAATAGAACACAGAAAGGAGTGCGAGAAAGAGGCAAATCGTAAACACACAAGAGCAGCAAAAGAAGAAGCAGAAAGTACAATAAAAAAGTCAGCCGTAACAGAACATTGCTTAAGAGAAAACCATACAATGGACTGGGACAACACACGGATCATAACCACTGAACAACAAAAATACAAAAGATGGATCAAGGAAGCAATCGAGATAAGGAGACGTGGATGTGGGACCATGAACAGGGACGACGGAGTTTACACGCTGGACCACGCATGGGACTGCATCGTCGGAGAGGGGAGAGCGGGCAGTAGAGGGCGACAACGTCCTCTGCTGCCCGCAGATAAACGGAGAAGGAAGTGACGCGCCACCATCAGCGTCAGCCTGAAGAAGCCGGCAGCTGTCGGCGAAACCGTAGCTACAAACAGGTAAACAAAACTGTTTCTGTGTTTAAAAAAGAACGAAAGCATGGATTTACAAAGACACAGCAAGAACACACCTAAGATGTGTTTATTCATTTTTCCCCATTTTAACTTTTTTTATATTTTCATTGTTCATTCATAAAGTCTGGGGTGAAAAAATGAAAAGAGGCAATTAAGATAAAAGAAATAAACTTGATGAAAATCCACTTTTGAAATTTTTGGGATAATCTTTTGATACATTAATACATACATAATCATAACGTGTGACAGTAAAACTTCCCAGCTTTAAATAATTGATGTGTTAACGCTATTTTAACACTCAGCTTTTGGTGTTTTGGCTTTTTCAACTGTCAACTGGAGCCCTCAGAAGTAAGTATTCATGTCTTCTACCACTATGTCCAGCATTAGCTGCCGATAGAAAATAGACGGGGAAACACTTGGATTAGAAAAGCCAGACAATTCCACATCAAATTAAAAATGAGCATACGTGTACTCACCCTTATTGGCCCACGACAGGGAAGGTTGTTGTTAATTTAGCAACCAGGAAAGAGCAGAGCATTTCTTGGCTAGTAGAAGCTAACTGTTACCATTAGCATTTACCACAACATGGCAAAATGCCTTCAGGCTTGTTATTTTTGCAGATAAAACCTTGACGTTGCAAAGCAAAAAGAGCAAGTAGTAGAGTTGCGTTGCTGTTCGCCAGTCAATGTCGAGATGTTTGAATATCAGGAAATAAAACTCCAAATCCTGCCATCCACGGTTCCCGACTCCACTAGCTGACGTGTACTTCCTGAAACAGGAGTGCTAGAGCTTTTTTCTACAGAGATCGTCTCACAAGGCATTTATTTATACTAGAAAATGTGTTGAAAAAAGAAGTGAACTTGGTCTTTAAGATGGAATCAACAACGTTTATTCTTGGCTGCACTCAGCCTAGCTGTTAGCTTATCAGTTCTGTAGAAGTTATGATGAAGAAATGGTCTTAAGTGTAATTGAAATAGAGTGCAATAACATTTACCTTTTAGATAAGAGTGTTAACTATCATTTTGCTAATTTGTGTCAAAAATTAGTAAAAAAAATATTTTTTAATGCTTGAATTGGATTTTGGGAAAGGTCTGACAATGCTGAAGATAGCATCTTTACACAAGAACAAAAAGTTTCTTTTTCTTTCTTAAGTGTTCGATCTGAGTGTTAGACAAGGTTTTTTATGGTAGGCTTTTTAAAATGAAAGGGGTTTGGATTCAGAGCAAGGCTCCGTGTGTGGAGCAGATGCAGAGTGGCTCCTCGCTAACTGGAAGCAGACTTTTGTTGTTGGGAACCACCATCCTGTACTTAAAGACGCTTGGACTTGAACATTAGAGGATAATTTCCCACAAATGTTAAAGTTCTTTAAAACTTAAAGTGAAGATTGCACTTTCTAAAATCCAAATCTAAAGCCAAATTAATTAATTTAGCTTCCACTACTGGAAAGTAACTTTTGATGGATCTTCATACATTTCTTTGTTGCACAATCAAAAGAAAATTACCATTGTGGTCACTTGATACCTGCAAACAAGCTGTCTCTTAGTGCTGTTAAAAAGGTTTATGTGTAATTAGTCATAATAGGTCATTTTAATAGGTAAATGGGGTTTTTAATAGCTTACAATTTTCCATCCATCCTAGATTTTAAGCTGCAATAACTAAACATTGTAGAAGTAAAAACTTTTATGGGGATTTTTTCTTGTTGAAAACACAAATGATCTTTGCATTCGGAGAAAAAGGTCAGTTTGTTTCCTCGCTTGCAGTTTTTGGCCGTTAAGGAAAAAATGCACATGATTTTTACTTTTGTCTAAGTTTAGAAGTTTGGGTCAGACTTTATTATATCCATCTTTATGGCGGTTCATAAATGATGCATGCCTTGTACTGTCGGCTGTGCTATTTTGGGCTGTAAAAGCCTAGTGATGCTGGAAAGTAAACACTGTTAATAGTTATTATTATTAGTCTGATAGACCCCCTGCCTCCGCCAACTCCTTCAGGTGATAATTGGCCCATAAAGACCGTTACGTTCCTAAAGCAATAGCTTGAGCAAATTCACCAATTTCTACGACCTCCTTTGTAAAAGCTGATTTATACGTTTTTATCGTGTTTGGCTCTGAGTGGCGTGGCTGTTTCAGTCGTTAAACCTGCACGAGGAAACTTTTTGCTTCTCTGATAGAATCAAGATAATTGGCGTGATGCAATGCAATGTGCATGATAAAAAACAGAAGCTTTCTGATGGTTTATTTCTATTTCCAGAGGGATTTTGGAACAGTTTAGGGTGATACGCTGTGTGGCTTTTTGTGTTTGGCAACATCATCTTTCCTATACTCATACAGTTGTGCATGAGTTAGACTCGCTTGACTTTTGTTTCACAAGGACTGGGTTGTCTTGAATCTTCAGGTTATTCAACTATACCATCAACAGCACTGAGGAAAGCCTGCATCACGACACAGAAGTGACCAGAAGTCTCTAATCAGGATCAAATTTGCATAAATGACTGTGTGAATGGAAAAAAGGTGAATTAGTATGATGAAATTTCTTCAGAACTTAAAATGAACACAAATTCTGACAAACTTTAGAAAAGTACAAAAAAAAATTATTATTTAGTAAAATAGCCATGATTGAGATAAAACAATATTTTTGATGTATTCATATCCAGTGTTGGGCAAGTTACTTCAAAACTGTAATGCATTATTTATAAAGTAATTCATTACATTACAATATTACTGATTTTAAAATGTAAGGCATTACACTACTTTTGCATTACTTTAAGTTACTTTCACCAAAACAACTTCAGTATGAATCTGGTAATCTGACGCTCAGTGAGCTCATGACATATATGTGGAAGGTGATGTGGTGTCTGAGCTAGGATTGCTGTTAAAAACAGATATGATAACAGTGCTTTAAAATGATTGTTTATTAAATAAAAGCAACAACAATCTGTACTCTCAGCACGCTGCCATCTTACAGGGCCATCTGAGCAGGGAGTGGGGTGGTGGGGGCTCCAAGCCTATAATTGCCTTGGTCCCCAAATGCCTTGATACGGCCCTGGATGTGGAACTGACTTCTGGGGTGATCTGATTCTATCACATGCATAAATATCAAATGCTTATATATTATTGCTTTTCACTGGTAAAAATGTGTATTGGGGATAAATCTGCCTACTTTTTTTCTTTTCAAGCACTTTGTTTTGTTTTCTTGATTTTATTTGAATAATTTCCTGCCCTTTCTCCCTCTAACCTTCCTGCATGCTGCATGTTTTCTCCGTCTTCCAGAAAAACTGTTTCCTAGATTTCCTAGTTTCTAACTAGTCAGCCAAAGGGATCTACCGAACGCAAAAAATAAAATACAAAAGCTTAATATGCGCTGTGCTCCAGCAGCAATGAGTTGAAATCACCGGGGCACAGATTATGAACTCATCTGAAAAGTACATGAAGTACGAGAATAAGGGCTGATATAAACGATTGCAAACGAATGACTTTGTTTTGGTGGAGCAATTTTGTGAATATAACAGCGGCCGCGCGCAGGATGCAGCTGGAGTATTTGAGCCATTACCGTTGCGTCCTCTCTGCTCATAGAATGCCCGCGAAGCTGAGTCCATAAATGACGTCATATACTGGATCTTGTTTCAGGCTTCCTGCCATTTGAATTTTTAGGAAACCCACATCTTGATTCTGGGTTTAAAAATGTATTGTAATTACCGCGTTACTGACAATTGTACCGAGTAAATATTACCATTTTCTTTCCCTGTAATGCCGTACATTACCACATTACAGCAAAAAGCAATGCATTACAGTAACTAATTACTTTTGTACCGCGTTACTCCCAACACTGTTCATATCTGCTTGTGTTCATCTATCCATCTGTTAGTTAATGCTTTGTGTCTAATAGGACGGCAGTACCTAATGTGTACTTGGACCGCTTGAATGAAAGTCTAACGGTGTTATTGCCAATATCCTGTTTCTTTTTGGCGGCGCTGAGCCTGAGTTTTGTACACAAGTCCATAAAACCCATTAAGTAATTCTTCTGCGTGCCAAAACAACAGGAATTCATTATTGCAACCTCTTAGATCCTTTATTTCCTCATTGCTAAAAAAAGAAAAAGGTACTCATTTCAGAAATTGTATGGCAGGAAATAATGCTTGTTAGTTTTAGGTTTCTTGGTAAATAAATAGTAAAAGTATAGAAGTTAGTAGTGATAATTTGCTCTAATAGAGCATCTCTTTCATTGTGTCAAAGTTTGACTCAAGCTTTCTGCAGGGCTGCACATTATTTAGAAAATGTTCTGTAATCTCTATCAATAACATACTGCAAAGGATTATATTAAATCTTTGATTTTAACTCCATGATAAAACAAATTTGGCTATCAAACTGACCCCGTTTGAAAGGAGTAAGGAAAATGTGGTTTCATCTCAACTGAATTTTTAACCTGATCCCGAATAAGAATATTCCCCCTAATATTTAAATGTCCATGTTTCCTGTGTGGTCCATAAAACCACTTCTGGCTGGTTTCTTCTCAGTAAAGTAAAAACTATAAATGTGTTTACTAACGGTGAGCGTTTGTGCTTTAGAAGAACCTAAAAAGCCTTTGCTGTAAACGCGGTTCTCATAGCAGGATTGTTAAATTGTCAGATTGATATAACTATTTTAGTCCTACAGTGTGTGGCAGAGGTGTGGACTCCAGTCACATGACTTGGACTCGAGGCATTATTTTTAATGACTTCTGACTTGATAAAATCTATAAAGACTTACGACTTGACTCGGACTTGAATGCCAATGACTTGCGACTTGAATCGACTTGCATCTGTTGATTTGACAATGACTTGAGCATATTTGATATTTTAGCACAAAAGTGGCACGACATGGACAAAAATCATGAATCATTCTTCGTTCTGGGTTTGATCTTGTTCTGCTGAATGCAGCAGCACTTTGTTTATAACCAGTTTGAGTTGCACTTTCTGCTTGTTTGAGCAAATAAATGAAGCTTTAAGAAGCTTTATTTCTGGAATTTATTTATTATCATTGTCATTAAATTGAAATTGGACAGATGACTTGATTATGCCTTGAAAATTCAAAATTAAGGACTTTGACTTGACTTGGACTTTAGACTTGGTTGTCTTTGACTTGAACTTGACTCAAGACTTGACTGGAAAGACTTGTGACTTGGTCACACCTCTGGTGTGTGGTGTCTGACCACACGACAAGTACCACTACAAGCTACCGGTTTCACACACGAACATTCCACAGTTACATGGAAAATCCCGCTAAACCTCTTCAAATGCAATGTGACTCCAGAAGTGAAGGAGGAGTGTGTAGTGTAATTCTGTCATCTCACTTTCTGATTGGCCAGATGTCAAACTCAACAGGATGCAAGCTCGTTTTTCTCTCAAAAGACGACACAATCTAACACGTTTAAAAAGCTCTGATTGGTGGAAGTGGTCCTGATGTGCTTTCAACACCACACATGGCAGGAATTTCTGATGAGCCACGGTAAAGCCTCCTTTCCACCAGGCGTGGAAGCGTCGTGAAACGTAATTCGCAGCAATTAGACGCCATTATAGTGGACGGGTTCCTTTCCTCCAGCAGCAAAGTGGAATCTAAAAGCACCTGAGTTTAGATTGGGCCAGACAGAAAGTCAGTGTAAAACATTTGGAAACTTTCTAAATAAAAGTAATGTGCAGGTAAACATTTCCTGTGAAACCCCCGTAGCTGAAAAAAAAAGGGCAGAAAGTAAACCAGACCTTTCTGGATACATGCAGCTGTCTTTGTCCTTCCTTGTTTTTGTGTGGACTTCTGAAATCACGCGTGATGTTCAGGGGCGGATTTAGGACTGAAGAAGATCCGGGGCTTAACACACGCGCGCACACGCTTGCGCGCACACACGTGACACGCACTAGTCAACATCATACATATATATATCTTGTACCACATAATTTTTAATCTGAAGCTACACATTAAGCATTTTCAGGGCAGAGTATTGTTCCTGTTAGTGTTTAGTGTGAGATGATAGTAAATATTCCCTTTCTTTCTCCAACAACTTTACCTGATAAGCTAACTTTAGGCAAACCAGCAGCACAACAAATATTTTCAAATAAGACTCACAAACCTGAGTCAACACCAGTCTCATCAAAGCTGGGGTTCTGTCGATGTACTTTTGGTCTAAAAAAACGTCCTTATGTCCATCTTCACTCATGCGTTTCAGGCAGAGAGTGTAGAAGAAGCCGGCTGCTGAAGGGCTTCTTCTTCAGTGGTGGAGGCTCAGGCAGGCTGTATACAAACTACTGCCAGCAGCGCCCTCTCTGTTGGACTTTGGTACTGCATGTTACTTCCGCGATTTAGATCCGGGGCTTATCATGAAAGATCCGGGGCTTCAGCCCAAGTAGCCGGGCCTAACGCCGCCCCTGGTGATGTTGCAATTCTCCTGTGGTTTTGTGACATTGCGGGATCAGCGGTGTGGAATGCTTTCGCTCCCGTTTGTGCCTGAAATGCTCCCGGGTGTAAGGGAGCTCGCGGGTAAACCGCCGCTATTACGTTACACGTCGGTGTCACGACCAGTGGAAAGGAGGCTTAAGTGACGGTAGATCGGACTAATTTGAATGTATTTTTATTTTATTGTTGAATTTTATGTCTGTCTGCGTAAGTGCTTTGTTTTTGCTTTATTGGGCAAATTAACTGCAAATGAAGTTCCTAATGAATAAATTAAATTTAGTTTGAATTTAAATTAATTTTAAAGCCACTAAAGTAATCTGAAGCACAGTGGCATTGCAAAGCTGGGCTCCAGGGAAAAAGACCTGCTGTTCAGCACAGAGAAGGAAGTGTGTGAACATTGTTCTTCAGGGATGCGGGTCGTTGCGGCGCCAGCTAGATTCACCATCACAACTGTTGGGTTTCTGACTTGTTTCGTTTGTCAGCCCTCTGCGGGCTCCCTACGGCCCAAGCAATTGCCTGCCCATCCTTAATGTTGTTTGAATGATGTCAAAAATCATCATAATTATCTCGCCATGTGAGCTGGGCCTTGGGTGTAGGTTTTATGAACCCACAGAAGATCAAATTGGCCAAAAAGCAGAAATGAGATGTACTGGTTGGTCCTGATCATGTTTGTCCATAAGTGTGTCCTTAATACTTCTAGTTATTGTTGGTTTGAGCAAATCCCCAGATTGCGGCAATCATTGCTGCTTACCACACATATAGTAGCACACATGCTCAGTATACTCTTATTTAGTTTTTTGCTTTTGTTTTCAATCCACATGTCTTTTTCACTTTAAATGTGGAATGAATTTGTGTTAAAACAAGACCCATACTTGTCGTTTAAGGCAGAAGCAACTCAGAAGGTTTCCCCCTTTATGTCTTTTTGTTTTCTTTCTTTTTGAATGTTGCAATATTTGAAAAGAGGATCATAAAATTTGGGTTTTTCCACCACTGACACAAATATACTCAAAAGTCAAAGCAAAAATCATGTTTTTTTATATATTTGGAGATGACAAGGCATTCCTCCTTTTTTGTGTGGATTAAAGCATCTAAAGTTAGTATCAAAGCAAATGGGGAAAGAGTTCGTCTCGAATGCTCCTATGTCAACCACGGATGTGGGCAGGAACAATAGCTGCAGCTGAAAACCAAGATCGCTCTTCATCACTTCATTATGTGTTTCCAGGATTTAATCAGATCTCTTATCTTTGAATTTCATCTCCAGTTTCTCAGTAAAAGTTCTTATTCATCATTATGATGTATTTTAATGTTTTCCATGACATGGCTTCTCCAAACTCAATGAACTCACAGTTGCATTCTGATTGTGGTGTTTGTTTATTCACTGATGTTATCTGAGGAGGAGAATTGGTTACGGTCTCCGTATATCCGGGCTAGATTCACCCTCCAGTCTACAGTCCCCAGGACATAAAGCACGGTCCAAATACACGTAGAAAAGACGAGGAGCTTTTGAGTTAACGTTATGCTGTTTTAATCTGCAAAACAAATGTTCCACTGATGCAAGAATTGGTATCTGGGACCAAACAATAATTGCATCCTTAATAAAATTGTCAGATCTGGAACTGGTTTTCCAAAAGAATTTTGGCTGCGATGTCTTAAAACGTAATGATTTAGAGGCCAATAATGATTTTTAAGTCTGTAGGAAATTAAAAAACAGGGATTTGTTGGTGGCCTTGTTTGCAAGAACTGAGAAGAGCCAGAGCAAGAGGAGAAGAAGATGATGTCATGCTGTTGGATTCGGGGAGATACCAGCAGAGAAATAAAAAATAAAAAAAAACTTGGGAGTGGATTCAGCTGTGATGTTCAGCTCGCATCGCTGCTTTTTGAGGACTGTAATTAGATTTTGGTTTGTGGCATTGTGGTTCTGCCACAAAATGCTTCATGTATCTGACAGACATGGAGACCGATGCCGTAGACGCAAGGTTTCATGGTCAGACGTCGAGAAATAAAGACTTTCCTCGTTTTTTCGCTCGGTCTAGTTTACGCTAAAACCAAGCGTGTCTGTGCTCTAAAGAGATACAGTTTTTACAGTATATCACATTACATTAACTATTTGACTTTAATACTATAATGTTCCCATGTGAGTCATAAAATCAACTTCAAGGCAACAAAAAGTAGAACCACCTGCACTGAGAATTTACATGATTTAATTGTCCCTTTTTCTGTTTTTATGGCCGATAAAAGTTGTTCTTTTCAGCTGTAGCAGCGATGTTTCTCCAAAGTGCTCCAAAGCGTTTCTGCTGGACTAAAGTCAGGACATACTTGATCAGGTCATGGCTTTCTGTTTTTTTCTTCTTCAAATAAAAACAGATTTTTGCTTTGTGGTGAAGATCATGTTGGAAAAAAAAATATTGTGTCTGTCAAGTGTCTTCAGGCTGGGAGTGATCTTTTCATTTAGCGTTTGGGCATTCAAACTTAGCTTCATAAATCAAAACGTAAATATATTCTTTTGTCTTTTCGTGGATGCAGCTGTGCAACAGAACAGATGGAGTGTAGCAGCAGATAATAAAGTTTAATCTGAACAATAATTCTTGGTGTTTTGACACAAACTACCATGCTCTGCAGTGTTGGCCAAAAGAGTAGACATTGACCCAAATATTAATCACCTTAAAGTTTGCTGCCTCCGTTTTTGTGATGTCCACCCAACCATTCCGCTCATCACCCTGAAAATGTTCACCAGCTACAAGCGTTTCCAGGGCAACGTGGAGATAAAATCCTTCCAGTGTGTACTGGGTCGACCAGGGGGTCTCCTCCCAGCAGGCCATGCCTGAAAAACCTCCGGGACCAGTATGGCATCCACATTACTGCAGACGTGGCCCTGATCTGTCTTTCTCTTGCTCCTCCATTCCCTCATAATAAAGAACTTGAGACACTAAAGGTGCTTTTATAAAACACACCATGCCGGCAAATCGGCGTAATATTACCGCAATGGTATGTTTATAAACGGGCCATGCCGGCATGGTGTTGCGCGAATATTGCGGCATTCGTTCCGTGTCGCTTGGTAGTAATATTGCGGTAATGGTCTGTCGTCTGCGCCCTGGTGCACCAGAGGCAGATGTCATGATGACGTGGGGAGTTATTGCTGAGCTCCGGCTGGCAAATTTTTTGAAAATGAAAGTAAACACAGGCAATAAGGTTTGCTTTTTGAACAAAATCAGCTGACATGGCAAACTGGAGCGCCGCAGAGCTCCACGAGCCTGTCTGTTAAAGCTGAAGCTCAGATCACCAGAGACTGCACAGGGACTGATGGGGACAGACACTTTTAGGAGCTGCTTGTTAAAAAAAACTTAACGATCACGGCTTCAATTGCAATAAAAAGCAAGTTATGTCCAAGATAAATGGAGGTCTGCGGCAGCGCAGAGACCACCCCATACCCCCCTTCATGCCGCCATCACCTAATCTTTTATAAAATTGCCACGATTGCGCCACATTACCGCCACGGTCTGATCTTATAAACGACCTATATCCTCCCCAGGGAGCCGCGGCAAATTCCGTTTTGAAAACGCTATGGTCCTGTAAAAACAGCTTCAAACTCATACTTAAGAGAGGACTTCTCCCCTGACCCGGAGTTGGAAATCCACCTTTTTCAAGTTGAGAACCACGGCCACTAAATTGGAGCTGCTGATCTTCATCCGAGCCACTTCAAGCAGCAAGAGTTGAAGGTCACTGTTTGTTGGAGTTAAGAGAACATCATCCTCAAAAAGTGGAGACAAGATCCTGCTGCCACCAAACAACACTCTCCACCCCATAGCTGCACCTAGAGATACTGGAAAGGCCAGGGAATTGGTCTTACTACTGGCAACCTGGACCAGACTCCCACTCTGGTACAGGGACTGAATAAACCTTAATAGAGGACAATCCACCCCATACTTGTGTGCCCCCCAGTTAGGACTAGAGATGCACCGATGGATCGGCATTTGATCCCAATCGGCCGATAGCGCCCCTATCGGTTTTGATGGGAGTTTTCAAAATAGATCAAAGCAGACCGAGACCATTTTAGATTAGGTTACATTTCCTTTATTCCCAGATTATGTAGTTTGTAGCACTCATTATAATGTTGTAGAAAATTTCTGGCCAATCCACGTGATCGGTATCGTGATCAGCATTCCTTGATATCGGTATCGGTGATCGGCAGCAAAAAAACCTGATCGGTGCATCCCTAGTTAGGACTGGGCGATTTGGCCTAAAATCAATATCACAATATATTGAGGATTTCACCTCGATAACGATAAATGGATGATAACTACAGGTATGCGCCAAAAGAAAAGTTGTCCACTAGATGGGGCTGTCACATGTATTATGTTGAGTCACACTTTTACGTGACTCAAGGTGTTACAGCTTCTTAAAGGGACATGAACGTTGCCAACCTACACACATCTTTTCATTTTATTTAATTTATTGCCAAGGGAAAATTCATCTCAATAAGCGTCAGAAATTATGATAACGATAAATTATCGCTACCCCCAGTGTACCCCTGGGGACATGGTTATAATCCCTCTCCAGATCCACAAAACACATTTAGACTTGTCGGGGAGAACTTCCATGCCCCCTCCAGCACCCTAGCAAGGGTATAGAGCTGGTTGAGATGTCTGTTTGCAGAAACTTCATAATGTTTTAGAGTCAGCAGATGAAGCCGCTCATAGTGAAAAAAAAAAGACAAAGAAGTGAATCCCAAAGTGCTTTAGTCCTTTGTCATGCCAATTATATCCTGACTATTCATATGCAAAGTTTCTCCTCAGCCAAGGGAGTGAACTCCCTCACATTTTAGCGTCAAAACAGAGCCATGAATAAAGACTGGTAACTAAACATCCTCCAAGCGGAACTCCGATCAACCATTAAAGAAATTTTGTTTCCAGCATAATCGAACTTCATGACGATGCTAAAGGTTTAACTAAGCGACTTGGGGAAGAAGGAATCAATATTTTTTGTCCATGTTCAGGAAACAAAAGTTTGAGAAGAGGTTTGCACTTGTAACATTAAATTACTGTTAGTTGCATTTAATGATGATGGTGCCACGACTGCTGGGAGGCATCAATAGCATCAACAGATGAGACGCTGAACCGCGTAGAAATGGCCCACAGAAGACATTGAGACATATTGGAAACTCCCTCATGAAGTCTTTTTGTTTTAGCTGTTATTGGCTGAAATAAATTTATCATCCTTAGATTTTGTTCTTCGTTTTGCGTAAATATGGTCTTCCATGCGTACCAACCACAGAAAGAGATTCAGGCCCTGTTACAATGGATACAAGTGATGTAACCAGGTGTTAGCCACAACTTCAAATGACTGCACACAATAACTCATCTTCATTGTAAATCGTACTGCAGAGCATAAATATTGCTCTACATGTTAATCCCCAGATGTCTGTGAACCGTACTCCGCATCAGCACTCAGCCGAGTCGACTGTTTCTCATTAAAAGCTTCACATATCGAATGATGTAAGCGCTGGCATCGGAGGCATGGTAACTTATCTGGTGTGAACTAAACAAACAGGTGGTGGAACTGTAGCTGTTAAGTTTTATATCTCACCTGTGTGTGCGCTCGGAGCTAACGGGCACTTAACTCAACGGATCATCTGGCCACACAAAGAAATAAATTGTGTGATCAGGCAAGCTGCCATTTAGGACTTGGCCATGCTTTGTGTGTATAACACATTTTCTTCCTAATTGTACACTTTGTTCAGGAGTGGCATGAGCACAATTGTCAAAACATAGCTTGCTTAAATGTGCTTGGGAATAATTTCAAAGATTGTGTACACTCAAGGGAGCAATTCAGAATTCATTGCGGCTTTACTGTCGTTGCACAATTTGCTGTTGACAGGCTCTTTGCCAACACACGAGTCTGCATGCAAGCCCCTGCTGATGGTTATAAAAATGTCCTGAACCACTACTGACTGTCTCGCTGCTCACATTCACTTAACAAAGTTCCCTCCATGGCTTTCATCTACACTTGCTGTGGTTTCCCGTTTTTCTTTAGCCCATAAAATAATAATTGGCTTTCTTTTTTCAATAGATATGGCTCAGAACATTTCATCATTAGCTGAAAATTATATAAAGCGCTAATTGAAGGGTCTTTCTTCTAATGTGACTGACTTTTCTTTTTTCCTTTTTTTTTGGTTCCCCTAGCGTCAGGCTGTCTGGGACGCTGATCTGAAGGCTGTGAGAGGTGGGAGCTCTGTGGGGCAGACGGGATCACTGCTCGGCGACTCCCTCTTTTCCAAAGAGCTGGAGAACATGGGCAAACAGCTCGCTGGTAGGTGTGTGTGTGTGTGTGTGTGTGTGTGTGTGTGTGTGTGTGTGTGTGTGTGTGACAGAGACAGACTTCTATTAGTGGTGTTAATACAGAATAAATGCTCTGCACTCATTTAAACATGTGATTTGTGAACTTTAGATTATACCAAGGAAACTCAGCGTTTCATCAAATAAGTGTCTTGCTTAAAGCTACAATCTGGAGTTTTCACCTTTCCAGAAATTATGTATACGTTTTTTTTTTTTATCTGTAAAGGTCAGTCTTAGCCAATAGCGTTATGTGTTTCTTTCGGCCATAATTACAGAGACGGTGAGAACAGCTAAATCAGTGGGTGTTTCTCAATGCCAAGGAACCTTACCTTGATGTCTTTTCCCCACCCCGGTTGCCTAGGAGATACGTCATCGCCAAGACGTGTTCCAATGTTCATGTTCTACCAAGGCGTGTGTTCACCAATTGTTAGCCATTTAGCTAGCTGAGCGAGGATACACGGGAGGTGTCTTGTAGCCTAGCCTTGGTCGAAAATTACCCAGAATGCATGGCGGTATTTTCAAAAGAACGGCGGATCAGAAGCCGGCAGCTACTTCGGCGGCAAATTTCAAGTTTAAAAGTAAGTCAACTAATTTAAAATGTTTTTTTTTTTTAGATCCAAAGAAGTTTTCTATTGTTGGTTAGTTGCTTAGTAGTTGCAGCTTCAGTGGCTAGCGGGTACTAACTCATATTTTTAATTTAATAAACATATGCACAATTTAAAAAGTAAAATGCTCGTTATATATTTATATTGAAACTAATACATATAAAATATAACATTATCGCCCGTGTCACGTGACGTTACATCACCACCGTGGAAGCCGCGGTCACTTGATACAAATCTGTTCCATTTAACTGTTTTCTTTGACCAAGAAAGGACGTCAAGGTGCCTTGACATTGAAAAACACCCAGTGACTATGTGTAAAATGAACAAACCCTCTACGCCATCACCTGTAAGTTTCAGAAGAGCTGAATTGATGCCCAGTGGGTGGTTCCCACTGCTGCCATCTTGGTCACGTGATGCATTCCGTAAAATACAAAAATGCAGCTGAAAGCAGGGTTGCGTGGGTGGGGTCAGATGATAGACACCTATAAAACTCTGAGCCAATGTAGCTATGAGCTAACTTAGCTAACAAAAGCTAACAGAAGTTGGCGGGTGCTTGTAGCCAGAAAAAGACAGTTGAGCGACTCTATTTCCCTTTGCCTTCCAGGCTGTTGCACTTTTTTCCTCCTGTAAAATTTTTAAAGTGAGCCACAAGCTGAGGCCTCTCTTGGAGCAAGCAGGGTGACAAACCGCTAGCACTGACGGCTCATCTTCCACCTGTCGATCAAAAGGACATGCCCCTAATTATTCATAACTTCAAGCTTTTATTGCATCTAAACGGATGAGTTAAGAGTTGCCATGATGGTAAACTTGAACTATTAAACCATTAAAATATATGTTTTGTACCAGGCTGTAAACATGTTTATTTCTGCTGTGTAGATGCTCCTTTCAGAAGCCTGCCCCTAGTGGATGTTGGGGGAAACAGCAGTTTTTGTCAGTTCCACTTGGCATTTTTCAGCTTCAAGATGGTATAGTTGGATTAAAGAAATTCTGGATTCTAGCTTTAACTAAGACATGTTCTAATTTAATATAATTATATTTTTGTAGGACAATCAAAATGTTTTTGATATTGCAGCTGAGTTTTGTTGTTTCCAACTTGAAAACGTCAGGGAATTCTAAATGATAAATGACTCGCACTTTTATAGCGCCTGTCAGAGTAAGGACTCCAAAGCGCTTTAAACTACAGTGTATCATTCATCCATTCACACACACATTCACACACTGATGGTGATGATCTATGATGTAGCCACAGCTGCCCTGGGGCACACTGACAGAGGCGAGGCTGCCAAGCACAGGTGCCACCAGTAGAGGTAATTTTTTTTGGAAAACTTCTTTGATTTGCATTTTTCCTGTTTGACAAATTTAGAATGCAGAGAAACTGAACGGGAACCGTGACAGCCGCTCTCATAATGTTTTTATAAAACCTCTTTGATTTTATTCTTCTAATAACAGCAGCTGCTGGACAAAGAAGTAAGCTCAGGTTCCACAGCTTCAAAGCACAGTGAAACAAAGCCATAACATCCAAATGAAAGTTCCGTCTTTCCCATAACCGACCCAATGCAAGTCTGATGATTTGAGGTCGAACGTGTTGAGTCTGATTACGGTCAGAAACGCTGAATCTTGGGTTGAACAGAATTCTCAGATCTGGTTTCCATCTAGATTGGGATGTAGAAAATATTCTGACTGTTCTTGTTATCTCATTCAAAGCTGGAATTTTCTTTCTTTTGTTTATTTTTTTGCAATCCAGTCTATATGAATTAAAGGTGCGGAACACTCAAAAAACTTTTTTTAATGATAATTTCTAATTATCATCGTTCAGTCTGAGTTGTTCATGCAGGGTGAACATTCTCCTACGCCTATCTCCTGCATTGGCTTCTGGTGGAAAATAGATAGTGAAACTCTAGGATTTGAACATCCTCACAGATCTAAGTCACACTGTCACTCTGTCTGGAGTAGAAACATCCAGAGCCACCGTGTACAGGCGTGTGCAGGAAATGGACTACAGGTGCCGCATTCCCCAGGTCAAGCCACTTTTGAACCAGAAACAGCAGCAGAAGCGCCTGACCTGGGCTACAGAGAAGCATCACTGGACTGTTGCTCAGTGGTCCAAAGTACTTTTGTCAGATGAAAGCAAATTTTGCATGTCATTCAGAAATCAAGGTGCCAGAGTCTGGAGGAAGACTGGGCAGAGCGAAATGCCAAAATGCCTGAAGTCCAGTGTCAAGTACCCACAGTCAGTGATGGTCTGGGGTGCCATGTCAGCTGCTGGTGTTGGTCCACTGTGTTTTATCAAGGGCAGGGTCAATGCAGCTAGCTATCAGGAGATTTTGGAGCACTTCATGCTTCCATCTGCTGAAAAGCTTTATGGAGATGAAGATTTCATTTTTCAGCACGACCTGGCACCTGCTCACAGTGCCAAAACCACTGGTAAATGGTTTACAGACCATGGTAATAATGTGCTCAATTGGCCTGTCAGCTCTGCTGACCTGAACCCTGGAGAATCTGTGGGATATTGTGAAGAGAAAGTTGAGAGACGCAAGACCCAACACTCTGGATGAGCTTAAGACCGCTTTCGAAGCATCCTGGGCCTCCATAACACCTCAGCAGTGCTACAGGCTGATTGCCTCCATGCCACGCCGCATTGAAGCAGTCATTTCTGCAAAAGGATTCCCGACCAAGTATTGAGTACATAACTGAACATAATTATTTGAAGGTTGACTTTTTTTGTATTAAAAACACTTTTCTTTTATTGGTCGGAGAAAATATGCAAATTTTTTGAGATAGGAATTTTGGGTTTTCATGAGCTGTATGCCAAAATCAGCAATATAATATTAGAAACAATAAAAGGCTTGAACTCCTTCATTTGTGTGTAATGAATGTAATATATATGAAGGTCTAATGTTTATCAGTGCATTACAGAAAATTGTGAACTTTATCACAATATGCAAATTTTTGAGAAGGACCTGTATATATATTTCCAACTAGTCCAGCTTAACTGACATTAAATGCCATCAAAATATCTTTGCTAATAAAAAAATCTCCCAGATCTTGAAATTTTATCCCAACTCATGCAAACGATCGGCTCTACTTCCTCTCACTTGACCTGATTAAAACCCATATATTTTGTGTGTGGGTGTGATTATTTGGACGTTTGCGTTCATCACTTTGTCCGCTGCTCATCTTTGATGCACGTAATGTCTGGGTGAGTCAGCGACTGCGTTTGTTTCATAAAGATCGACGGTGTTCATGTATGAATCAGACGAAAGTCTGGGGCGGAGGCCAGAGGGGTCGGCGCCGTTCTGTGTCATGTGTCACACACTTGTTTGTTTTAGCATTTCTTTCTTTTCTGTTGGACTGGATCACACTGTGTACAGGCTTCACATACCAAACTGATGTGAAGCCTATCTAGCCAGCTTTTCAATAAACAGACCAGCAGGAGTTTTTAGGAGAACTGAAGCTGAAATACACTAAATTTCCCCACAGGAATTGTTTCACACAGAGTTACTGAATTCAGGGTTCTTGTCGTGTGGGTTTAGGCTTTAGAGAGTAAGTGGTAAATGCAAAAAAAAAAAGTTTTAATAATAAAGGACAACTGCAGAAATGAAAATCCTGCATGGCTGGAGCCTGATGGGGTTGCTATAGGAACTCATAAGGAAGTAAAAAGTTTGATCTGACTGGAAATGTGTACAGGAGCAAGTGTAAGACCCCCCCCCCATCCAAAATGGGGTCACTAGAGATCTTAAGGCCAGGTAATTCGGGTCCTGGAGGGCCGGCATCCAGCATGTTTTAGGCCTAGTCCACACGTAGCCGGGTTTTTTTAAACGAATATCCGCCCCTCCGATAACTTGCATCCACACCACCTCGTTTAAAAAAAAAACTCTGTCCACATGTACCCGGATAAATACGTTGTTAAGGACATGCCAGACCTGTAGGCGGCAGTACTTCCCCCGTTCTTAACCTCGTCCTTCGTCTGTGGTCTTCCGCAAGGAGCAGTAATTCCGCTTGCAAAAACAAACAAGCAAAAAGCGCTTGGACAATTGATAAAGCGAGCGCAGCTCTGAAGGCTTCCATGCTGTCGGCTAGTGTAAACACAGGTCGCACACGTGATGTCAGCATTTTTTTGTCGCGGAAAGTGACGTTGCGGACCTTAAAACTCCGGTTTTGTCTGTCCACACGCAGACACCCAAAACTGAGAAAACGCAGATCTCCACTTTGGCCGGAGTTTTTAAAAAGATCCGTTTTCGTGTGAAAAAACTCAGTTTTCGTGTGGATGACAGGCCAAAACGTAGAAAAATATCTACGTTTTGGCAGATCCCCGGCTACGTGTGGACAGGGCCTCAGTGGCTTCAACACACCTGATTCAGCGGTTGAGTCACCTGTTTAGCAGCTCATCATTTTATGTCGCCTTTATTTAACCCAAGAGAACTCAATCTCATTGATGACGATCTGGCCCAGAGGCAGCAGTAACAGACGCATGATTAGCTTTACAGCAAAGAAAAACAGATGAGATGAAAACAATCACCGGCTGACTGAAATCTGGTGCGTTGAAACTAAAACAGGCTGGAGACCGGCCCTCCAGGCCTGGAATTGAATACCCCTGTCACAAGGTATCTTATCTCATCGGTGCTGAGGCTGGGAATTTTCCAAAATTATATTTGTAAACATTAAATTTATGAAAACCTAATAACACAACCTACAGTGTAAAATAAGGGAAATGACCTATTTATTTATTTATTTTGCCAATAAATGTTCTGAATGAATGAATTTAATGTTTTAGGGTAGAAGTAGGGGTGGGAAGGCCGGTTTCTCTTGGACACAGGAAAGGCAGTCCTTGTGGAAAAAAGGTTGGGAATCATTAATCTGAAACAATGAAATTAATTCTTTACTTTCTTCAAAACCTTTTGCAAACAATTAAGTGTCTAACTGTCCAAAAGTCACAGCACTGTGAGATAACGGTGAGATCACCCATCATAAAAGATTAGTTTAGTAATCCAGTTTTGTTTTCACTCTATAAAAATGTTTTTAAGAGATTTAGACACAACCTGGTGTCACATAATAATAATCTAGTTTAATAAAGAGGAGAATTTGCTCAAGATTGCCTGTTTTTTTAGGTGATTAAAGCTGCAGTGGAGCATGGATGAGTGCCAGAATAAGTGCACACATGTGACTTAGGAAGTGCAGAGTATTTCTGCTTTTTTCTTCATTGTTTTAGTTTACTTTTCAAATCAGCATTTCATGTAGTTGCAACCCTGCAGGGAAATTTGTCAGTACTGGTCTTGTTTATTTTCAGACCTAATAAAGATTGCATGATTTCTTAATAGTTTTATAGCATGCTGTGGCTGTGTTCGCTCTCTCACCACATGTTTCTGCTTTCTGATCAAAGACTTTAATAGATTCGGCCTGTTTCTATTTCTTCTTGTCTCCTCTCGGTCCCATCTTTTCCTGTAAACTTTCTACACTGATGTTTTTTTTTTATTCCCTTAATTTCCAGGAGTCATCTTGTTGCACCAGTGTCAGTGATAATCAACAAAATACATTTTTTTCCAGTGAAATCTGCATCTGATTGGCTGCTGTTCAATGTCACAAAGTCAATAGGACTGGTTTATTAAAAGATCAGCAGTGAAGCGACCTTTTTTGGAAGACAGGATGATTCAAACGGCCTAAAACATGGTGGTTTTTACTGGAAGTGTAAATATGTGGAGCTGAGCAGATCGACGTTACGGGAACAAATTATTAATGAACATGGCCGGTTTGCAGCAGAAATATAATAATAACGTAAGACATGGTCAATGTGGTGTAGGTGGGTTTGAACTCGTTAGAACTTTTATTTAAGTTTCACTTTGGTTTTTGTTCCCTGCAATTAGTTTTTGGTCTTAAGGTCAGGGGCAGTGCAACAGATTGAGCTAATTGGGGTGAAATTACACACAGCTGAAAGATGATGTCATGATATCTGCTGAACAGCCAAAGTTAAAGGGACAATGTGTAGTTTTTACCATTAATCTCAGGAATATTCACCAAAATGTTGGTGAAAATGAATTAAATGATGCCCAGTTGTTGAAAATATTTGCAGCTTCATACATATGACCATAAAGATTGGGTCTAAAATACATGAGAGCGGGTCTAAATCTCTAGGCGACGGCATGTTTCTTTCTACGGGAGCCTGTTGTCACAAAACTTTTACCATTCGTAAACATAGTTACCTCTTTGCTCGTTGCCAGTAATGAAAGCGAGTCTGATGTCCTTTCATTTTGCTGGAGGTTGAATGATCTGACTAAGTACTCTCCCAGGGATTTTTGACCCATTTGGCCATCCGTTGGTAAGGTCTTAAGCCTGATTTATACTTCTCCGTCGGCTCCACAAGGGAGGGACGCAAACGCATCGATAGAGACGTTTTGCTCTCGGACTAATTTGTCACCTGGGGAATGTTGCAAAGCAATTCTCTGCCAGGACAGCAGAGGGCGTAGCGCTTTTCTGGGGTATCATGCCACCATAACACTCATGTATCCAGTCAACAATAGTGTATTTATTAATTTATATATTTCAGAGACTTTATAACACGGACTAATTTGTCCTTCAACACGCTAAACCCACGTTTCCCGTCATGTCCGTCCACAAATAAAACACTTGCTCCATATCTTTGTACTCCTTCAATCACAGGTGAATAAATGTTTATATTTACAAACTTTTTCCACGATGCGTTCTTCAATCTGTTCCGTGTCTGCCGCTAATTATCTTTTTACTTTTTGACGAGGCAATAGCGGTGCTGATGACAAATTTCAAGCAAGCGGCATCCTGACCAATCACAAGATTGCAGTCTCCATCACTTTCGATGGATATTTAAAAATTTGGGCATGTCACCGTCACCCTCTGTGAGCCTGTCAGAGAGCTCTTGCACATACTGTAATGGAGTTGTGTGTCTCCGTACCGACGGAGAATAAATCAGATTTTACTTGAACACAAAAATACTGCTTGCTTGCAGTGATTTAGGTATGCACTGCCCCCTATCGCCAGGGAAAATACACAGTCACTTTAATTATTTTATTTGCATTTATGCAAAATAAATAAATAAATAAATAAAAGGTAATGAAGACTCAATTCAAGGCTGCAGCTTCTTTAAAGAAATATGGCTTCATAATTAGAGGGGCTAAAGCATAAAGTGTCATTGTATTGTCAAATAAATGTGTGTATTTGAATATTTAGGAATGTTCTGCGGTTAAACAGTGAAAATGAACTTCTATGCAATATTTAGAGTTGTGCTGCAGAGAGTTTTCACTTAGCATTCTAAATGGATATTTGTCAGCCAACAGGAACATGTGGTTCAAATTATTGCATGGAAAAAATGTTGTTTGTATGGAAGCGGAGCACCATTTGTTCAAAAACATGGAAGTCAAGGTTCATGAAATACTTGTCGTGCTTGCTTTTGTTTTATTTGACGCCACACATCCACCACTCTCCAGAAAGACACCCCCCCCCCCCCCTCCTCCTCCTGATGACTCACTGGTGGAATTATGCATCTCAGATGATAACTCCCACACAAGTTTTGTTGAACACACGTTGCCAGAGTTTGGAATGAAAGCAAAACAATTGAAGGAGAAGGAAAAAGTTATCCAGATGTTGATCGGAGGAGTTGGGAAACAGAAATTGTTGCTCAAACTACCGGAGAAGCAAACAAGCTTGTTTTGTGAGGGAAAACAGAGGAAATAGATGTCACACTCCGCACTCACTGCGTGTCAGCTTGGAACTTTTCATTTCTATTAAGGGAAACTTGATTCATCACATTTTATAAGGTCTATAAATATTGTCACCATTACCCAGAAGAAGGATTAAAGCCGAGCAGTCACGCCCACTTTAATGCTCTGTAAAATTTGTGAATCATCTGTCCAGCGGTATGCAGACCAGCTTCTTTTCATTACCTCTGAATTATGATCAAAAGCAAGCCTGATGTTATGCTGGAGTCATGGAAGCTAATCTGGGATTTGTACAAAACATTACAAGCAGTGTCACGAAAATATAAAAACGCAGTTCAATCACTGTCATTTCAATCTGTCAAGAGGAACAAAACTGGAGAAGAGAAATCTTAAAGGGAAAGTTCAATTTTTTAATGTGACGTTTTGATCTATGGACCTGTTTCCACTATCGGAACGTCCGAGTAATTTTACCGGACCTTTACGTGTCTGCATGTGTATCCAGTTCACTGGACCTGCACAAAGGATCACTTTTTGGACCATTTGGACCATTTCAGGAACCAGTCGAGTACCTGAACTTTGGTATGTGCTCGGAAATGACGCACTAGCTTAGATGGGTGGGACTTGCGGTTAACTCATGCTAATTGGTTGTAACTTGTTAGGAAAAGAAATCACCAGACGTCACCAAATGACCAGCATTTGTAAAATATGAAGAGTGGCTGGTGAATTGGAGGAAAATATTGCAAAAATGCTGCTTTAAAATGCCCATTTTTAAAAACCTTTAACACCGAAAAATGTGTTTTTTTTTTACGTCACAAAGCTGCTCTCCTCGTCCCCTGAATGGATACAATTATGGTGTATTCCGACAGAATCAAACTCTTGTCTTTTTGTAGACTAAATGGTCACGATATGCTGGCATGTTAGAAATGTCTTGAAAGGGCCAATTTTTTTTCATGGAGACACAAGGACCGAGCCAGCATACTTTTCTTGTTACCTTCCACTCTCCCAGAAATTTCTCAGAATGCCTCTTACTGCTATAGAAAGGCTTCAGTTTGGAAAAAAATTAAGCTAACATCAAATCATTTTTGATACCACAAAAACACCTATCTTAACCCTCCCACTGTCCTAATGGGTGTGACTCCGCGAGGAAAGTTGACCATTGAGCAGGATTGATGGTTTATCCCTTGGGTCTGTGTGGCAGGGGTGAGGAGTGAGCACCACCTCACCCCTGCCATGTGGACCTCAAGGGATAAACTATCAATCCTGCTCAATGGTCAACTATCCTCGCGGGGTCACCCTCATTAGGACAGTGGGAGGGTTAAAACCATAGTATGCCAATATTTCATATTTTTAAAATCATTTTCTTGAGCCAGTATGTGCTAAAATGGCCTTTTCAAAATGTTACTGAAATGTTACTCAGACCTAGTCTAGTGAACTAGACCAAATTCTTGCTTTGCAAAGAATGGTCTAGGCATGCTCCATTGGAACCTCAGCAGCTCCTACCAGGACTCTGGCTAGCCAATCACAGCTCTCTAGAGGGGTTTCAAACACACAAAGAGCTGTGATTGGTCCATAATGGTGGGCCAGTCATAGTGCTCTATCTGCTTAGTGAACAAATCACAGAGCTTTATCCGCTTTGTGGGCCAATCAGGGCACTCTATATGCCTGGTGGGTGGGATGATGCAACAGAGTGAAACAAGAGTATGTCACATTCATTGTCCAGTGGAATGCGGAGATCATTTGAAAGACAACAGTAGAACCCGCCCCACAACCGAGAGCCGTCAATGGAGCATGGCCAGACTAAATAATACATTTATTTAGTCTGGCTTGCCAGGCTAACTCAGACCCCCACCGCCCCATGTGAATAGAACACCGCACTTAGATTAAAGAGTAACTAAACCCCAAAATAACATTTTTTTGCTAATTAACTGAATAACTGGGTCTTTACAAATGCAATCTTTCTGTTTCTGTGCATTTTTGACATGTTTGTGTAAACTTGATTAAATCTAGAATCTAGGACTAAAAACGTCTTAATGCTGCCCCCTGTGGCAGAACAGCGGCTACTGCATTTTAAACTTGTGATTGACTGGCGCTGGAACAATTTCACGTCATCGGTACAGTCTCCTCCCACCCCGCCTCCCTCCCAGGATGGAAATTCCCCACACTTGGCCATGCCACTCTATGCCTCCAGGCAACGCCCACTTTCATAGCATTTTTCAAATCTTGACTGGGGTGGAGTTACGTTTTCTGATGGTGTGCAGTCCCTCTTTAAGGTGTTAAAAAGATGAATACACAGCGAGGAGATACGTTTTCCTTTTGTTTTTACTAATGAACACTACGGGGTACTAAAAGCAAGCCAAAACTACTTAGAATCCCTTTAAAAGGCTAAATTTTCTATTTAGCTTTAAAAAAAATGTGTTTAAATAATCATACTGACATGTTATCCTCTCTCTTCTGCAGAGGTTGAGAAGGACTTGGCCAAACTGGCAGAAGTAGGAAAGATGACCACTCGGAGCTCCAATAATCCACACAGCAGTCTCCACAATCCTCTGCGCCTTCGAACACTACCTGGCATGCTTCCTCTCCAAAGCCTTGTCTCCAGACCCCAGTCCCCCAACTTCTCTAGCATCGGCCTCCCCTTGCATAATCCCAAGCCCACTTCCTTGACCATGGGACGGACAAAGTCTCCCAGCAACCCTGGGAGTAGGACTCCAACCCCTAGAACCCCTAGCAGACCTGTGACCCCTACTAGCTTACTTACACGCTCTAGTTGTAACCCTGGATCTCACAAAGAGGTGACCTTCAGGAGGTCACGAAGTCGCCCTGTGACACCCACAAGTCAGCCGATCCTCACTCGACCTCTGCTGACCCCTCCAGGACTCAGTACTACAGACAGCCTCGGTGCCAGTCTTCGGGCGTATTTATCTGAGGTACGATTTTATGACATTAGCTTTAAGACATCATTTAATAATGGATCTTTGGTGAATGCAAACTTACTTAACCAGAGGACTCATTGAGTTTGAAAGGACACTGCGTTTTCTTCAGCTGAAAACACAAAAAATGCTGTAGTGTGGCTCTTCAAAATAAGAGCTCGAGGTTGTTTATCATTACCTCTTTTCGCATTTTCATTGTAGGTTTTAGTATATTTTGATTCAGAAATATATTAGACCAATTGGCTTATCCTTGAAAACATGAAGTTTCCTGAATATATAAAGGGAAACCTGTTTTAGGCATCTGCTGTCACATAAGCTGTTTTTACAGGACCATAGCGTTTGCAAAACGGGATTTGCCGCGGCTCCCTGGGGGAGGATTTTGGCATTTATAGTAGCAAAGCTGAAGCTAAAATAAACCGCCATCAGGCACCTCTCAAACCAAGACGGGATAAAGGGAGGTCGCTGGGTGGCCCCCCGCATGTGACGTACAGGGTCGTGCATTCAGCGTCAGACTGAAGACACGTCAGACTAATGAAATTTCTTTTTCAGGACCTTTAGCTTTGATGTGACCTGCTTTTTGTCCCGCTTGACGCCCCACTCAGCCAGTGTTTTCACCACTCTGTCGAACAGCTGGCTGTCTCTCACCGTCCCTGTAAAAAGGCGACTAATCTGTTCGTCCGCTCGCACGGCCAAAAGCTCCATGGTCTCCGCGTACGTCCAGTTTGCCATGTTGTTGGTGGTTGAAAGATACGAGTGAGAGGCCATGTTTATCTGTGTTTATATCCCTTCCGGCCGGCACTCGGCGCACAGGATACGTCACTAACGCGACCACCCTCTTTTGGGGGGGCCTCCCACTGTCGCTCCGAAGGAATTAGCGGGGCTGACACGTGTTTAGCCGTCAGAGGCGAGGGGCTCATGCGGAAATATTACTACGAGGCTAAGTGCATCAGAATCGACTTTTATCACCTTTCCCCTTTGCTCCTTGCTGCATTTACGAAACCCACAAATTCGGATTTATCACTCTGTAATGATGCGATGGTCTGTCATATAAAAGAGGCTCAAGTTATGCGATTGGGTGGCGGAGTTGAGTATGGGGGGAAACAAATCATGGAAAGGCAGCGTTGCACTCATCCTGAGTGCTGAATAAAACAGAGAAAAGCTGCTACAGAAGCAAATCGCCTTATATAGCATCACTGGTGTTCTATTTTATTTTTGTAGAACAGGAAAGTGGCAAATTTGTTGCAGATTTACTTAAAATTTTGTTCCCCTAATAGTTTTTTGAGTCACTTCAGCAACTGTTTGATTTAGCGTCTGAACCAAAAAGGTCATTAAAACACACTAAGTAGCGTTTTATTGCCATAAAACTTAAAAAGTAGAACTTTTTTTTCTTTTTTTTTATCTTTTTTGAGAATATGTTTTTATAAATATATTTGTCCTTTTAAAAAAGTAAGTCGAAATGTGATGGACTGCCAGACTTTTTTTTTTCTTGAAATGATGGTTTTTTGGCTTTGCACAGTGATTGCCTGGAGGTAGTCATCACAAGCATGGGCCAGGCGGACGAACAACCCAGCACATAAACCACAAATTGTTATTTTTGCACTTACTTTTTGTGTATTTACTTAACCTCTAGACAGAAACAGTCTAGCTGCCTGTGGAGCAATCCAAAAGTCTTTGTCTCCTGCTTTTAGCTCCATATGTGGCAGAAGGATCCTGCAAGAAAAACAGAAAATATCCTGTTTTAAATGGAAAATCATACAAAAATAGATCAGGCTTACATAATTTGTTTAAAACATGGGGCAAAACTTGTAGAAACTCACTTTAAAAAGATTTTGTATAATGAGATATAATGTGCATTCCCAGTAAAGCTGGCTGTAGAGCACGAGAGCTTTTACAGACAGATTAAGTGTGAGCCTGTGCATGACCTACCGAACACACACTTCGTGTGGGGTTTTAAGGGGAGTCGTGGAGGTCTTTACAGTAGGATGTCATTTCACTGTGGAAAAATGAGCCTGGCATTAAAAAGGGGTACTTTCAGAGGGATCTCTTTTCATATTTTCCTTTCATGATCTACTTAACGGCAGCCCCGTTAAATACGAGCCTTTTCCGAAGGCTCTCTTAATGACTGGGAAAGAGCTTCACGGTCCCTTTGTATGCTTTTATCGACAGTTTTACCAGGTGACACCTAGCGACATGATCCAAAACATTGTTCCAGTGCACACAGTCTGCTTTAATCGAGGTCACCTGTTGTGCTGCTAAAGGACTGGTTGGACATAATGAGACTCTTCAACCACATTTTTGATAGAATATTATTGGTATGACTGGTTAAACATATTTTTGACACTTGACTAGTTTGGCATTGGGACAATTGAAAATGAAGGTATCGGGCTAAACTTTGAAGTTAGGAGATTTGTAGTAGCTGAGAGTCATCCCGAACGTTCAGTCTGATAGCTAACAGATTTTGTGATGTTACATCAGATTTGGCCTGATGTGTTTGCATTTTAAGGTGCTTTTCTTCATGGAGTAAAAGTTTTGTCTTAATAATGAATATTTTCTTGTTTTGAATGTGAATTATTTTTCTTATATATGTTGTTTTACCTTTTGCTGTCTTGGATTCAGATTCTCAAATGAGGCCAAGGGGACACTATGCTTAGGAAAAGGGAAATTTCTCAGATTTATGTTTTTGATTGTATTTTTGTATCATTACTTCCAACTATAGATATCATTCAGGATAAAAGTCACCTCCAGATGATTTGATTTTCTTCCATTTATTGTTTGTTGAACAAATATTTGATATTTAAAGAGCAAGTTCACTGAGAAACCGTTTTCTACTTTTTTTTTTTAGGCTAAATATGAAAATAGTGTTCTACCCCCATTTCTCCCACATTAGCTGCCAATAGAAAATTGGAAACTCTCGGGTCAGAAACAGCCGGAGATTTATTTCATGCTGTAAATTGACATTAATGGACTCACGATGAGAAAGGCTGTTGTTGGTTTAGGGTGCAGGAAACAGAAGAGAATGTCTCGGCTAGTAGAAGCTAACTGTTAGCATTAGCAACCTCACGACATTTCAGAACTCCTTCAAGCTTGTGTGTTTTGTGGGAATTAAACATCAACATTACAGAGCAAACGGGGTCGGGGGTAAAGTTGTGTTGCTGTTAGCCAATCAAAAATGTTAGAATATCAGGAAGTAGGTCTCCAGAGCATGCTGTGTTTTGCTCCCCACTGCTCTGGCTTACGTATAGTTCCTGAAACAGAGGTAGAATCACAAGGCATTCTTTTATTCTAGAGACCACATCAAATGTGTTGGAAAAATTAGTGAACTTGGTCTTTAACATTTATTACCACTGAAAACACATTCCTGTCTGGCTATATGTCATCTGCTACACCAGGGGTCACCAGCCTGGTGCCCAGAGGTCTTTTCTCCTTATCGCACAAATCAACAATAAACAAAAACATTTCTGCCATCTTTGAACCCTTATATGTCCTAAGTGCATATTTTGTGCTAGAACACCAGAAATGTTAGAAAATTAAAAGGTAATATAAGGGGTAAATCACAAATGCATTAAATATAGATTTTAAAACTACACTATTCTTTGAAAAAAAAACAGTTCATTACACATGAAGTTTAGTTTAACTCTGGTAGCCCTGCATATGGCTCAGTACCCATAAAGTAGCTCTCAGCTTCACAATGGTTGATGACTTCTGTGTTAGACTATTTAAACAAACTGATAACTCAGCTGTTAAGTGTCTTTTCTTGCCTTAACTTCCACCGGTTTTCTTTTTATCACCTTTCTGACATGTTCTTTTCTCATTTCAGGATGAGTTTTACCAGCAGTTACAGGCCATCAGACAGCCTTGGCACATCCCCAGTGACACAGACAGCGACATCCTGGAACCTCCTGAACAGGATAAGAGTGAGTCATATACCTTCCTGCTGATTCACGTATTTTTATTCAGTTTGACCGATCCGGGATGGCGTTACAGCTCTAAGCTTTTATTTACAGCTTCCCTCAGCTTCTCTTGGGTGAATCCACAGCTCACAGATCCGTTAATGATGTTACCTTCCTGAAACTTTTTTTTTGTTTTTGGTGAGATTCATTTCACCAGGTCACCTTAGCCAAATAAATCATGACTGAGTTAAAGTAGCTAAAGAAAATGGCTTATCATAAAGTTTTCAGCTGGAACAGAAGGGCAGAATATTTCCATCTTTCACTGTTGGGTGGAATCCTTGTGGGGTTCTTAAATGGGGAAAAGTTGTCATGTAAAATTTTCTTTCCTGGCATCATGTGAAAGATAAATCTCTGATGGGATTTATTCGATTTATACGTGATTGATTGTTATTGAACACTGTAAATCTGTTCACAGAAATGGTCTGGCCGCAATGCAATAAACATAATACTCCAACTTCAAACATGACAGAATTAGATCATTGAATGTTCTGGTTTGTAAATCAAATTAATGCATTTGGCTGAATGGGCCGATAATCAGAACCTCACTGCAGGGAAACTAAGTACTTCTCAGTTCACTGAAATCCACTACGGAGCTGGCAAGTTTAGGAGGCTTAATATTTGGTCAGCTATGCTCGCAGCTCTGATCACGTTAAATGGAACGTTGTCAACAACCTGAAGTACAAAATTCACAGATATACTGGGGAAAACAAAACACACAAAGACAATTCTATAGTAGGTTTCGAGTGTACTGTTTTATTGGGGTTGTGTGGAGTATTTATGAGCAGTAAGCGTCTTACCTGCAGCAGACAATTTGATAAATTGGGAACATTTTCAGATAGGTTTTTTTGTAGAAGAGAGTCTGTTTGAAAGTGGATATGTATTGTCTGAAACTGGTCAAACTCAAACATTTTCTTGCAGTTTACACAAACACAAAAGTATTTACCCAAAGTGACTCACAGTCCATGAATAGGAAAAACTTAAAAAAGTGATCACAAAAGGGAGATTCGTTTGGCTTTTTTAAAGGTGTGGGACACTGAAAACCTATTTTTCTAATTTTATTTTGACTGTAATTGGTCACTCAGAGTTTTCCATGCGGGCTGAACATGAAAATAGTCTCCTACACCTATCTCCTGCATTAGCATTTAATAGAAAATACACGGTGAAACTCTAGGATTTGAAAATCCTGACAGATCAATGTCACACTGTCACTTAACATTCATGGACTCACCCATCTTGACTCACGTCAGGGAAGGTTGTTGTTGGTTTAGCATCTTGGAAACAGAGAACTTCTTTCCCCACTGAGTACAACTTCCAAAACTTCTTCGTCTTCGTCTTCGTCTTCCTCCGCTTATCCGGGTCCGGGTCGTGGGGGCAGCATCCCAACCAGGGAGCTCCAGGCCGTCCTCTCCCCGGCCTTGTCCACCAGCTCCTCCGGCAGGACCCCAAGGCGTTCCCGGACCAGATTGGAGATGTAACCTCTCCAACGTGTCCTGGGTCGACCCGGGGGCCTTCTGCCGGCAGGACATGCCCGAAACACCTCCCCGGGGAGGCGTCCAGGAGGCATCCTGACCAGATGCCCAAACCACCTCAACTGGCTCCTTTCGATCCGGAGGAGCAGCGGTTCTACTCCGAGTCCCTCCCGAATGTCCGAGCTCCTCACCCTATCTCTAAGGCTGAGCCCGGCCACCCTACGGAGGAAACTCATTTCGGCCGCTTGTATCCGTGATCTCATTCTTTCGGTCATTACCCAAAGCTCATGACCATAGGTGAGGATTGGGACGTAGATCGACCGGTAAATCGAGAGCCTGGCTTTCTGGCTCAGCTCCCTCTTCCCCACGACAGATCGGCTCAGCGTCCATATCACTGCAGACGCCGAACCAATCCGCCTGTCGATCTCCCGATCCCTCCTACCCTCACTCATGAACAAGACCCCGAGATACTTAAACTCCTCCACTTGAGGTAGGACCTCTCCCCCGACCCGGAGGTGGCAAGCCACCCTTTTCCGGTCGAGAACCATGGTCTCAGATTTGGAGGTGCTGATCCTCATCCCAGCCGCTTCACATTCGGCCGTGAACCTACCCAGCAAGAGCTGAAGGTCAGAGCTGGATGAAGCTAGGAGGACCACATCATCCGCAAAAAGCAGAGACGAGATTCTCCTGCCACCAAACTCGACACACTCCACACCACGGCTACGTCTAGAAATTCTGTCCATAAAAGTGATGAACAGAACCGGTGACAAAGGGCAGCCCTGGCGGAGTCCAACCCTCACTGGGAACAGGTCCGACTTACTACCGGCTATGCGGACCAAACTCACGCTCCTCTGGTAAAGGGACTGAATGGCCCTTAACAGAAAGCCACCCACCCCATACTCCTGGAGCGTCCCCCACAGGGTGACCCTGGGGACACGGTCATAAGCCTTCTCCAAATCCACAAAGCACATGTGGATTGGTTGGGCAAACTCCCATGCCCCCTCCATCACCCTTGCAAGGGTATAGAGCTGGTCCACAGTTCCACGGCCAGGACGAAAACCACATTGCTCCTCCTCTATCTGAGATTCAACTATCGATCGGACCCTCCTCTCCAGTACCTTGGAGTAGACCTTTCCAGGGAGGCTGAGGAGTGTGATCCCCCTATAGTTGGAACACACCCTCAGGTCACCCTTCTTAAAGATGGGGACCACCACCCCGGTCTGCCACTCCCTAGGAACTTCCCCCGATGACCACGCAATGTTGTAGAGACGTGTCAACCATGACAGCCCTACAACATCCATAGCCTTGAGATACCCAGGACGAACCTCATCCGCCCCCGGGGCTCCGCCGCTGTGTAGTTGTTTGACTACCTCAGCAACTTCTGCCCCCGAGATCGGACAGTCCATCCCCAGGCCTCCCAGCTCTGGTTCCTCCTCGGAATGCGCATTGGTGGGATTGAGGAGCTCCTCAAAGTATTCCTTCCACCATCCGACTATAGCCTCAGTTGGCGTCAGCAGCTCCCCATCCCCACTGTAAACAGTGTGAGCGAGTTGCTGCCTTCCTCTCCTGAGGCGCCGGACAGTTTGCCAGAACCTCTTTGGAGCCGATCGATAGTCTTTCTCCATGGCCTCACCAAACTCCTCCCACGCCCGAGGTTTTGCCTCGGCAACTGCCACTGCTGCACCCCGCTTGGCTATCCGGTACCTGTCTGCTGCCTCCGGAGACCCACAGACCAGCCACGCCCTGTAGGCCTCCTTCTTCAGCCTGACGGCTCCCCGAAACTCTGGTGTCCACCAGCGGGTACGGGGGTTTCCACCACGACTGGCACCGGCCACCTTACGACCACAGCTAGCAACAGCCGCCTCGACAATCGCAGAGTGGAACAAGGCCCACTCGGACTCAATGTCCCCCACTGCTCTCGGGACGTGGTCAAAGCTCTGCCGGAGGTGGGAGTTGAAGACCGTCTTGACAGGTTCTTCTGCCAGGCGTTCCCAGCAGACCCTCACTATGCGTTTGGGTCTGCCAGGTCTACGCGGCATGTTCCCTTGCCATCTGATCCAACTCACCACCAGGTGGTGATCAGTTGACAGCTCCGCCCCTCTCTTCACTCGGGTGTCCAAAACATACGGCCGCAGGTCAGATGATACGACTACAAAATCTATCATCGACCTGTGACCTAGGCTGCCCTGGTACCAAGTGTACCGGTGGGCATCCTTATGTTCGAACATGGTGTTCGTTATGGCCAAACTGCGGCTTGCACAGAAGTCCAATAACAAAACACAGCTCGAGTTCTGATTAGGTGGGCCGTTCCTCCCAATCACACCCCTCCAGGTCAAGCTGTCATTGCCCACGTGAGCATTGAAGTCCCCCAGCAGGACAATGGAGTCCCCTGATGGAGCACTATTTAGCACTCGTCCCAGGGACTCCAAAAAGGGTGGGTACTCTGAACTGATATTTGGCCCATAAGCACAAACAACAGTCAGGACCCGTTCCCCGACCCGAAGGCGCAAGGAAGCTACCCTCTTGTCCCCCGGGGTAAACCCCAACACACAGGCAGAGAGTCTCGGGGCTAACAAAAAGCCAACCCCAGCCCTCCGCCTCTCACCCGGAGCAACTCCAGCAAAGTAGAGTGTCCAACCCCTCTCCAGGTCTCGGGTTCCAGAGCCAATGCAATGTGTCGAGGTGAGTCCGACTATATCTAGCCGGTACCGCTCAACCTCTGCCACAAGCTCCGGCTCCTTCCCCGCCAGCGAGGTGACGTTCCATGTCCCAAAAACTAGTTTTCTTGTCCGGGGATTGGACCGCCAAGGCTCCCGCCTTGGTCTGCCACCCGATTCGCATTGCACCGGACCCTTCATGTTCCTCCTGCGGGTGGTGGGTCCACAGTTGGACGAGCCCATGTATCCGGTTCGGGCTGGGCCCGGCCGGGCCCCATGGGCGAAAGCCCGGCCACCAGGCGCTCGCTCACGGGCCCCAACCCCAGGCCTGGCTCCAGGGTGGGACCCCGGTAACCCTCCGGGCCGGGTACTCCGACTCTTCGTTTTAACCGCCATGAAAGATCCTTCGAACCGTTCTTTGTCTCACCCTTCACCTAAGACCAATTTGTCATGGGAGACCCTACCAGGGGCACTAAGTGGCCCAGACAACATAGCTCCTAGGATCATTAGGGCACTCAAACTCCTCCACCACGATAAGGTGACGGTTCAAGGAGGAGAACTTCCAAAACATTATTTCTTACTAGAGACCACTGAACATGTATTGATTAAAGGAGTGTCCCACACCTTTAAGGAAGACGAGATGATTTCTGTCAGGCCTGTGATGAAACGAAGCCAAAACACAGCAGACAGATGACACATCCAGAGTAACTCCTCCATAGGAATTTCTCCTTGTTCCTTTAACTCCTTTTACCTCAAAAAGCTCTGACTGGTCTATTGCAGGTAAGATTCTGACTACTCATAACTACTCAATAGAACCCCTCTACAAATACAGATGGATCCATTAAAATCATATAAACAGTTTTTATATTTTATTAGTATTTGAAGAACAAGTAGGCTCGTGAAATTCCTTGACACTTGATTAAATGGTACTTTTACTGAACTATATAAGTAAGTATTAAGTAAATTTTATTTATATAGCACTTATCACAGATATAGAATCACAAAGTGCTTCACATAGATCAAAACAAAATAAAACAAAGTCATAAAATCATAACGATTTCAAAACAGAGTTAAAAATAAGAAAATAAAGGTTTAGGTAAAAGCAGCTTTAAATAAAAGGGTCTTTAGCTGTTTTTTAGAAGTGCCCAGACTGTAAATGCTGCATAAGGATAAAGGAAGATCATTCTAGAGTCGGGGTGCTACAGTCTGGAAGGAGCGATCACCTCGACTTTTACATCTGGTCTTTGGAACTTCTAGAAGGTTCTGGTGTGTGGACCTGAGGGCTCGGGTTGGAGCATAATGCTTTAACAGTTCAGTAATATAGGGAGGAGCTTGACCATGTAGAGCATTGAAAGTTAAAGTCAGGATTCTAAAATGAACTCTAACGTTAACGGGTAACCAGTGCAGAGACATCAGAACAGGAGTGATGTGAGCTCTTCGGTTTGCTCCAGTTAGGAGCCTCGCAGCAGAGTTCTGGACCAACTGAAGGCAGCCAAGTGCTTTTTTGTTAAAACATGTGAAGAGTGTGTTACAGTAATCTAGACAGGAGGAGATAAAGGCATGGAGAACCATTTCAAGTTCATGTTTTGACACCAACCTTCGCAGTTTGGAGATATTTCTTAAATGATAAAAACAGTTTCGGACCGATGTCTTTGAGTGACCTTCAAGAGACATTGATTGGTCAAAAATAACACCCAAATTCCTTAAGTTTGTCTTGATGGCAGAGGATAAATGATCAAGTTTTAGACTAATCAGTCAATAATCAATCAAATATTGTTAGCTAAATGCGTTATTAGACCACCGATAGAAAGCTAAAAGACATTTGACATGAATATATTGAAGACAAAAGTCAGTGGAACATTTTTATTTATTTATTTTGTGTCAACAGAAAATTCTGTGGAATCTGTTTCTTATTTTCTCTGAACTCAGATGTACTTAAAGGAGGAATTACAACCCTATCAAATATCAGAACCGGTGTCCATACTCGTTTAGCATTAGCTGTCAACACCTCCTCGTCTTGGAACAGTGTGCTCTATTGATGGTCATATTTCCTGGCAATCAGCCAGACCAGCTTTTCCACATTTTCGTTTGAGTTGTCACTACGTATCCCAATCTTTGTTAGAATTGGCCCAAAAAATAGATTTAGGCTTAAATTAAGAATTGTTCTCAAATTGATGCAACTGATGCTGTTTTTACAGTAAACAATCAGCATCTGTTACTCAAAGTGAAAACTAACTGCACTCGGGATTCAGAAAGTCAGCTTTCACTGATCTTATGACACAAGAGTCTCCATCAAAGCAAAGATCAAGCTTGCGGATGGTTGTCACATGGAAACATAACCCCTCTGACATGTTCCTCTAGAGAGTCGTAGTTTTGCCAAATGTGTATTTTGCACAATAAATGGATAGGTTTCCCTAATAGCCCCTAGGGGCCTGCCCTGAGTCTTGGCAATGCTAATGGCATGCTGAGAAAAGGATATGAAGCACATATTGAATTAGACGTGGCTCAGAGAGTGGAGCGAGACAAGAAAGGAGACCCAGCAGCCACTAGACGTGACAAAGCACTTTCTGGCATGAGAAAAGGCCCACAGGACTGATCGCTAGAATCTGGGTTGTGTGTTGTGATGTTATTAGTCAGGGTGAGATGTGAGCATTTCCCCCCTTTAATCAGATATTTCAGTGATTTCTAGGACAGTTTTTATGCCTTTGTGGCAGCGACACCCATGGCTAGAGGCTCTGATTCTGGTTTTCGGGTCACACGATTGTGTTAAAGGATAAAGACATGATGTGATTACATCTTGCTGGCTGTTATTAAATGAAGTACTTAAGGGCTGAGAAAAAGATGAATGAAAATCAACATAATGCAATACATTGAATATTATGAATAAATGCTGCCAACGAGGTCCGTGAGCATGGGGTTCACATCATTAGTACAGTCAAACCTCTGAATCACAGCAGATGTGTCTGAGCTGAGAGCTACATAATAGGGGAAAATCCTTAACTATTTCCTGTTATTCTATAAACTTCCACTAAGCGTCAACCACACATTCCTCTATGCAGATGAAAGTTGTTCTTGTTCTCTCTTGCTCTGTCTAAACCCTGCTAATACTTAACACCACACTCCTGAATTTGACACAACCGGGTGGACGCACTGAAAAGAAATGTCTTTGGTTAACGGAATATTTGTGGTATTTGTTATTTACAGTTTTCACAGATGGTTTGCACCATTTCGGTTCCATTTATCAAAAAAGTAAAATAAAAACTACATTGCTAGACATGTTCTGAGTGTATATATTTTTGGTGCACTGTTTTGGATTAAATTCAGCAAAAGGAAATGTGTTGAGAAAGAATCTGCCTGTGATGATTGATGCCATGCTGATGCTTGCTTATTTTTGTACAAAAGTATGGGTTTCTAAGCTGTGGGATTAGCAAAGGCGAGTCAGCTTTCCTCTCTTATATCTCCGAACAAGATAAACAATGAAACTTCTCTACAGTGATAACTATTTTTTTTAAAGGAGAGTTATTTTTTCCCTTTGGGGTTTTGGGGTTAAATGATTAAATGTTGGTATCTTACTTTTTCTGAATCAAAGTCATAATGTATGTGGTAAGAATCAGAGAAATGCAGATTTCTCATTATTCTGATGCAGGAGTAATCTGCACAAACTTGAAACCATCTTTGATACCATTTATCCTTTTTTTTCCTTAGTATTGAAAATCATTGACAACTAGATTTCTGCAGAGCATACACATATGCAACATTAAAGGCACAATATGTAGGGATTTTACAGTGAAATAAGCACAAAACAGTCTACTATTCCAATCATGTTGGAAAGAATGTTACATAGAACCAGATTTCCTTCCCAGCCAGCTGGAGGGTTGTCAGTTTTTCTCCTTTCAAAAAAGCTAAAGAGTAGTGATGAGATGTTCACGAACGAATCAAATCTTTTGAACGGGTTTTCTAAGTGAATGATGAGAGCTGAGTCCCTGTAGAGAGCCGTTCATCTTGACTTCCCGTAGCAAACCTCCTCGGAAGTCGGTAAAGCGCATCCGCTGACCCGCTCAAAACCCACCCACCGCTGTGACGGACGTAGCAGGAACCCTAACCAACCCCGTGCGCCTTCACGGACACCGCAGGAACACATTGCTCCTATTACCCCCCCTCCCCCCAGGAGCGGCGTTAGGCCCGGCTACTTGGGCTCAAGCCCCGAATGTTTTATGAAAAGCCCCAGATCTAAAACGTGGAAGTAACATGCAGTACCAAAGTCCAGCAGAAAGGGAGCAGCTGGCAGTAGTTTGTATACAGCCTGCCTGAGCCTCCACCACTGAAGAATCCCGTCAGCAGCCGGCTTCTTCTACACTCTCTGCCTGAAACGCAAATGTAAAGATGGACATAAGGGCGTTTTTTAGACCAAAAGTACCGCGACAGAACCCCAGCTTTGATGAGACTGGTGTTGACTCAGGTTTGTGAGTCTTATTTGAAAATATTTGTTGTGCTGCTGGTTTGCCTAAAGTTAGCTTACTATCAGGTAAAGTTGTTGGAGAAAGAAAGGGAATATTTACTATCATCTCACACTAAACACTAACAGGAACAATACTCTGCCCTGAATATGCTTAATATGCAGCTTCAGATTAAAAATTATGTGGTACAAGACAAATATATATGATGTTGACTAGTGTGTGTCACGTGTGTGCGCGTGTACGCACGCGTGTGTTAAGCCCCGGATCTTCTTCAGTCCTAAATCCGCCCCTGCTCCCCCAGCTCTCTTGGCTTCACTTTGTTCAAATAAGCCAGTCTTTTGAACGACTCTTTGAGGTAAACAACCAACTAATGAACGGCTCCCATGGAAGAGCCATAAATCCCATCACTACTAAAGAGGGACGTATTCTGTGGGCCCGTCAGGTTGCCGTGTCTCTGCCGAGCTAACGCTGCAGCACCAGCATTTGTAATTCAACACCGGCAGGCAAAAAGCTCTTTTAAGAACTGAAGCCAGTAAACAGGAGCGACCCAGAAGTTATTTCTTGTACCCCAAGAAGCGCATTCATCTTTTTGTTTTATGCTAATATCGGGTGAAGCAGGTTCGAGGCTAACGCTGAGCTAACATTTACCATTACTTGAGGCATACTACCGTAATAAGTGTAGTTAGTGCTCACTACTGTAAAAAACCAGAGTACTAGTTATACTTAATAACAGTTGTTAAAAAACAACTCAATGTACAATAATACCAAGGTAATCCACAGCAAGGTTAACATTTTATTGACTTTTAGCCTGAAAGTGGACAACCAAGTCAGACTTCAGGTCCTAATTCATGTGGATCCTGGTTGGTCCATAAGACTTGCACCATTTATGTATTCTTATGGGACAGGGTATCCGCGGGTCCCTAAAAAGTCTTAAAAAGTCTTAAATTATATTTTCCAAATTTAAGGCCCTAAAAATTCTTAAAAATTACAAATAATCCTTAAATACAGTTTCCAAAAGTCTTAAATTACCAAAGACCCAATAAACAAGATTCTTTTATTTCTATAACATTTTGTGAATTTCTAGCTAGTGTTTTTGAGTATGATATTGGCATAAGCGGAACCATACACATTCAGTTGGTTGTGAAAGGGGACCATTTTAAATAAGCGCAGTAGCTGATTAAGCTAGTGGGAACTTGTGCCATGGGGAAGTGCAAGTTTAATGGTAACTGGATGGTTAATCCCACGTTCGTGACGTGGCTAGCACCAGTTCCAGGAAATAACTGGAAATTATAGCTTAAATTTTATTTTAAAAACAGCTTAAATTTGGTCAAAGTGGCCTTAAAAAGGGTCTTAAAAAGTCTTAAATTTGGCTCCCTTAAACCTGCAGATACCCTGTGGGAGAGCTGAGCTAATGTAACTAGCTAACAGCTTCTCAGATTGATTTCAGTCATTAAAACAAATCAAACCCTCAAAATGTAATATTTCTACAATCAAACGTTTGCAGCTTTTTTCCTCCGAAATACTTTTAAGTTGAATATTTAGCTGCATGGCTCATGGAATGTATCTTAGTGGGAAACTGTGAAATGTCTATGTAATAAATAATTAGATGCTAAAGTGATGTTTGATTTGTTTGACATCTCCATGAGAACGTTTCCCTGAGTCTTCTAACTTAGATCGTTCAGGCTTTTATCTACTGCAGGTAAGATACTAACCACTGCTAATTTTCCCACAAGAACTAGCTTAAACATATCTGAGCCACCCCTTTAAGAGTCTTGTGTGTTATACTCTGTTTTTCACAGGTGGTTCGCGGGATGGCAACAAGAGATCTGTGTTTTCAGGTAAGAATTTCTTTACATTAGATCAGTGTTAGTAGCTCTGCTATGGTAAGCAGAGGCTTAAAACTGAGTGGGCCTTATTGTTTTTACATGACCTCATTTGTGGAGCCATAACATGTTACCAAAGTAACACCGCAGAAGCCTCCGCCTTCATTTATGGCCTGGTGGATTACCGTCACAGGCTAAATGGAGGGCACCACGTCTCTGAACTGTGATTGGACGAGGCTGCTCATGTGTGGAGACGGGAACGCTGAATCCCAGTTCCATTAAGTCACTTGGGTTTCAAGTTTACAGCAGACAGCGTCAACTTACAGCATCAACATTTAGGAGAAGGCGAAAGCCTGTCTGGTTTGAGGTCGTCTGTGGATCTCCTTCTTGTGGCTTCGGAGGTGCCCACAGTTCCCAGTGAGCGTGTGCCAGTCTGGAGGCAGATCTGAGAGGCTGCTGATGCTGTTACTACTGCTGCTTGGCTATCACAGAAGCCAAAGCATCGCCACGGCAACCAAACTCAAAGCTCACTGCAATCCAAGAACTCTCCCATCTTATGAAATATAGTGATTGGAACCTCCACGGGGGCTGCCTCATTTTCCACCTCGCATTTTTCTTTAACGTGTTCAAAATGTTAAGAGAGCGTTTGGTAGTAATTGCCTCAGATATTATTCCTGTTGGTGGTTTAACGTCTGATTTTTGTTACTAGGACACTGATGTTTTTGTCTTTCGTTCTTCACAGGCCTATAATGACGGAGCCCAGAGACACTGATCCAATCAAACTATTATGCAAACCACTGGACATTTTCAATACGTGTACAAAGACGATTATTTTTATAAAACAAACAAATAAGGAAAAAAATAGGATTGTATACTTTTTTCACCAATATTTCATACACAACGTACTGTAACTGTATTATAAAGGGAGAACATATTACTTGAGAGTATTGAATATGCCTTTAAATCTTGTTTGCTCTGTAGCATGATGTTAAAACTCCACAGCGAGACCAGAAAATATGCTTTTTGCTGTTAACTGACCCTTCTGCAGGCCTAGTTCATATTAGAATTGTGGGGACAGCACATCCGTTTAATGGTGTTTATTGACATGCACTGTTAAGAGTTGTGGAGGGAACATATGGAATGTTGTTTAATTTATTAAAATGATTTAATGCAGTTGTTCTGTTGTTGATTAATGGACTCTGTTCTTTTGAATTTTGACCAAGAATGTCAACTTCTATACGACAGGAGAGTTCTCCAGGGGATTTTTGGTAAATGTACTCTTTCCACATTTAGCTTTGTTGCTCATAAATGCAGAATTTTACATCCGTTGTCTTCTGCTTATCCGGGGTCGGGTGGCGGGGCAGCAGCCTAAGCAGAGAGGCCCAGACATCCCATCAGTCACCATTCCATCAGTCCCCCTCTCCATCTTCCACTCGTGAACGAGACCCAGAGATACTTAAACTCCTCCACTTGAGGCAGGACCTCATCCCTGACCCGAAGAAGGCATTCTACCCTTTTCCGACTCAAGACTACGGTCTCGGATCTAGAGGAGCTGATTCTCATCCCTGCTGCTTCACACTCGGCTGTGACCTGTTCCAGGGAAAGCTGGAGATCACGTTCTAATAAAGCCAATAGGACCACATCATCTGTAAAAAACAGAGACCTGATCCTCAGGCCAAGTTAAGTTACTTTATCATAAATGTGACTAATCAGGCTCCTCCAGCTGTACAAAATACAACACCAAGGAGTTTATTTTAACTGACGGCCTCCAAACAAGGTCACAGAGTCATTGGATCAACAATCCCTCAAACTCTTTCTCCTCTTCTCCCACCAAGGTGCTGACAGACAAAGAAATCAGTTATGTCTATGACTTTAGAGCTCCTGTGTGTTTTCCTGGGCGTCCATCTGTTAAACTGTGGTCGTCTGAGCAGCCAACGTTAGCTCCAGAGACGCACACACACACACATCACGGACACGGTCTGATTCCAACACTCAAACCCTACTGAGTCTTGTGGTGAGATACACCCAGCCATGCCAGCTCTCTGAGATCGTCCCTGGAGATGTGGTCAACAGAAAACTCAGATCTCATTTCACCACGGCTGATTATTGAAAGGATGTGTGAGAGGACTAATCACTTAAAACTCCATTCTGTAAAACATGGTATGTAGACTAATGTCCCACTTACTTGAACACATTTTGTTCTCATTAGAAGAGGATGTGGTCAGAAGATATGCGCGGGAATCAAGACACGGTATGATTTAGTCACAGCGGTGCCTTGATATAATCTTTATAGCACCGTAAACAATATTTTCCTGTCAGTAAAGGGTAATGGCTAGCTTTTCTTATGACATTTGCATATTCCTTTTTTTGGTAGAGCTGGGAGGCGCTGGGGTGACCGCCATCTGTTGTTCCGCGGATCTCTAGCATGCTAACTCCTGTTTTCTGTCAAAATTGTATGCAAGTTCATATGTTTTCTGTGGATTTTCATTTTATGTGTTTCAGCTGAATATGAAGAGAAGCCAGGTCAGTTTTAGAGATGAAGCTGTACGATCGCAGATGTCATGCATAGGCAGAAATGTGAAACTTTTTATTTGTTTCTTAAATTCATTGCTGGGACACCCGTTGTTCATTTCTTTTTTACAGGGATGCTTACTGGTTATTTTCTGTATGTATGTAAATAAATTCTTGAATGTGTCATGTAAGAAACGGATCAATTTAATTTCAGTTTTCTTCTGGAGAATGACCTGCAGCATCTTCATACACCAACGACTTTCAAAGCCACTGTAGGGACCACCCAGAAAGAGGGTCAAACATCAGTGTGCTTACTGGGAGCTCTGGACCACCATCAGTGGTCATCTGCTGTGGTCAGCTGAGATTCAGTCCAACGGATAAATGTATGGTGGATTTTGAACGGAATAAATGGTCAGTACCATTGGTATCCCAAAGGTATATTTTGTGTGTTTGTGTGTGTACCGGTCTACACATCAAAGTGAGGACCAAAAGAAGTTGTTTTTTTTTTTACCAGCAAACTGATAACATTTTGCTGGTCCTCACTTTGGTTCAATGTTACAGAGCTCTACTGGTTAGTTTTAGATGTATGGTGTGAATTAGGTTTCTGTTAGGGTTAGGGTTAGGTGTAGACTGGTTAGGGTTAGGCACAATCCAGTCACTAATATGAAAGGAAGTCAATAACGGCCCTCACAACGAATGCTAGATTAGTGTGTGTGTGTATTGAATCAACTGATCTGGGCACAAAACAACATTTAGAGATCAACTTTATTCATCCTCAGTAGTCTCCAGTAGAAATGAATGCCTTGGAAGTTGTTCCCTGGGGGCTCTGGAGCTGGAGTCAGCTGGAGAAGAAAGTGGAAAGTGGCAGAACATGGCAGAATCTTATGGGGTCTTATTTACTGATATTTGGACATCTCGCCTCTGATTGGTTAACGGCAGTGTGACTCTACCAACGACTGTCTGCTTTGCAATGTTGATGTTTTATCTCCACAAATGACCCAAGCCTGAAAGAGATCTGCTGTGTGGTGGAGTTGCTAATGCTAAAAGTTAGCTTCTGCCAGTCGAGACTTTCGCTGCCATATCCTGGACGCTAAACCGACAACAGCCTTCCTGTCGTGAGTCAAGATGAGTGAGTCCATGAATGTTAAGTGACAGTGTGACATAGATCTTTCAGACTTTTCAAACCCTAGCATTTCACCGACCATTTTCTATCAGAAGCTAATGCAGGAGATAGGTGTAGGAGACTATTTTCATGTTCAGCCTGCATGAAAAGCTCAGAGGGACCGATTATAATAATGAAAAATAATTTTAAAAGGTTTTATCTGTGAAGTTGAACTTTGTGTTGGAAGTCAAAAGTGCTAATTTATTCTGATCCTTTCTACTTCTCCCAACAAACTGCAACCATCAATAATAATTTGGTTTCAATTATAAAGACACTTCTTATGATATAAGGAAACAAAATGAGTGTAATCAGAAGTAAACTACAGTTTGAATATTTTGGGAATAACTTTCTATTGAAGCCCTCCTTCAGTAGATTAACCCGATGATATCTACATGGCTCTGTTTTATCGGGAAAAACAATCTGGATTTTGTCACGTTTGCTCTAAGATGAGAACCACCCACGCTCACAACAAAATAGCCCCTTTTGTTCCTTAACTTGTGTTTCTTCATGACTTTCATCAGCTGGACAGTAAAGTACCATTTTAGTCTCATTTTAGGCCAAGCCAAAGCACTTGTCAAGAGCATTTTCATAGTTTTGTACAACTGTAGTAAAAGAAGCACTAAGGATTGAATCGCTCCCAAACACCAAAAGGATTTAGTGTTCCCACTCTGGGATGTATTATGTTTGTCTGAAAGTTTCATGACTATTGGCGCAACTGAATCAGCACCCAAAATATTTCTACAAACTTAGATAAAAAAAATGATGCAGCCAGTGCTGTTTCTGGTAGATCATATAATACGGAGCATATGTTCAAATAAATACGTTTAAAGAGGTATTTTTGGCTATTTTTAGAAATGCTTTTTGTAAAGGTTATAAACAAATATCTTAGAAACTGTAGATAGCTTCTTGAAAGACATCTGCTTAGAGAAATTGACTGATGGTGACAACCCTGTTGATAAAGCAAGAAATTCCACTAATTAACCCTGATAATGAACACCTGTGGGACGGAAACCATTTCAGGTGACTACAGTACTCTTGAAGCTCATCAGGAGAATGCCAAGAGTGTGCAAATCAGTAATCAGAGTGAAGGGTGACTATTTTGAAGAAAGTGGAATATAAAACATGTTTTCAATTATTTCACCTTTTTTGGTAAGTACATAACTCCACATGTATTCATTCATAGTTCTGATGCCTTCAGTGAAAATCTACTAATGGAACTGGTCATGAAAATAACAAAAACACATGTATGTATATATATATATATATATATATATATATATATATGTATGTATGTATGTGTGTATATATATATATATATGTATGTATGTATGTATGTATATATATGTATGTTTGTATGTATGTATGTATGTATATATATATATATATATATATATATATATATATGTATGTATGTATGTATGTATGTATGTGTATGTATGTATATAAATATATATATGTATGTATATATATATATATATATATATATGTATGTATGTATATGTATATATATATATATATATATATATATATATATATATATATATATATATATATATACACACATACATATATATATATGTATGTGTAACCCAGAAGCTAGAACCTTAATGAGGTATTAACTAATTGGCTTACTAATATGATCCATCCTCAATTTAGATAAAATATAAAATATAAATTAAGGAAATTAACAATACTAATTAATAGATATCTAATTAACTAATAGATAATTTCATAATGAATTATTGGAAGGGTGAATAACTAAAATAACGAGTTTAATATTAAACATCGGTTAAAACAAGAATCTTGAACATCACTAACAGAAACAGAAGAGGAAAGCTGTATACTATTGGTCCAGGTGGGAATCTGAAATTTCATTGGCTGAGAGAAATAAGTCCCGCCTCCGCGAAATAAAACCGTGCGACGCAGCTGAGCGAGAGGAGAGACAAACGGCTGTGCAGCACGCAGATACAGAAAGCAAAGACTGAGCGGTTAGAGAGAGAGAGAGAAAAAAAAAACAACGGTCGAGGCCGTGAAGAACCCTGATTTGGGTGCCGCATAGATAGAGGGAGAGGCGGACTTGACTCCTTCTAATAAGAGCTAGGAACTTGGAACCAACGCGATTTGTGTGGAGACGACAGAGTGAACCAATCCTCTGTAGGAGGGAACCGTTGGAGCGCGTTGGCTGGGTTTTTTTTTTTTTTTTCCTTGGGTTTGATCCCGACTCCTATGATCACTCACTTGGAACGAGAACTGGATTTCTTCCTGACGAGGGAGATGGCGAGCCTTAACCACTGAACGAACCAGGACATCTCAAGTAACTGAAGAGCAGACTGCTCTCTTCTGTGAACAATCTCAACGGTGCGGTAGGAAAAAATCGCACCACCGGACTCTGACTTTCACCCCAAGCGTGGGGATTTGACTTGACGCCGGCTGACTTGTGACTCATATGATCAAATCTCATACCGAGCATTTTACTATTGTCGATTGTTTTCATCTGTTTTTGTGTGTTATCTTTATGTGTTATATTTCCCATTATTATTAAAATTTAGTATATAAACCGTTTCATGCTATACCCGTGACTCCAGTCATTCTTAAACAACCTCCAATTCTCCCCGAACCTAATTATTGGCCCAGTTGTTTATTTTTTCTTTTAATTATCTTATTGTATCCTGTAATCCGGTTACATAAAACTTGGCGAGCCAGCCAGGAGAATTGTAGAGTTGTTACCTTAGCTAACCATTGACTGACATCATAAGAGTGCCTGGAGGTCACAGTGGTTTGCCATTTTGGCATTATTGGTACTTTTGAGTGTTTTAAAATGGAAGTTGTGAAAACAGAAAAGGTCAAAGTTTCAAATGCTGTTTTAATCAGTGGGTTAACTGATACAGACCTTGATAACGAAGTCTTTGGGTTTATGGAAGGATTCGGACCAGTTAACAGGCGCATTAAGTTACCAAACTGTGATCAGATTATTGTGGAGTTTCAACATGAAGCCACTGTTAAGGAATTAAAGAAACAATGTTTACCCTATGACAAACCTTGTACTAGGAACCCAGATGTTTTCTTCCATATTCAAGACCTAGCCAGCGCGTACAGTCTAGAAACTAGCACATCTGCCACTGATGCCTATCTGTCAGAGCTCAGGGACATAGCTGCGCGTAGCAATCAATCATTTAAAGACCTTCTAATGGAGGAACTGGCAAAAATTGGGGAATCTTTAGGAAGGGATACCCATGCATCTGAACCAGTCACTGAACCAGAGCCAATGCTCCATAGTGACCAAGTTACATATTCCCTGCCTTTAACACCAGAAGTTAACTATATGAACAACTCAAAGGACAATTGTCCACCTACAGAGACTGGAAAACAAAACCCTTGCATTCCACCAAATCTTTTAAACACACCTGAGGTTCAGCGAGTTATTGTGGAACACATTGTTAAAAGCAGTGAGGTTATCCCTCCGCCTACTTCACAATACAGACTAAAACCGTTCTCAGGGCGAGTTCCACACCCTTCTTTTGAAACTGACTATGATACTTGGCGTAGTAGTGTAGTGTTATGCATAAATGATCCTTCACTCACCAAGTCCCAAATTGTACGAAGAATCGTGGAGAGTCTGTCAGCCCCAGCAGCGAGCATCGTTAAAGCTCTTAGTCCAAAATCCGACCCGGAAACGTACCTTGAACATCTCGATTCAGCTTACGCAGCTGTCGAAGACGGCGACGAGCTCTTTGCTCGCTTCTTAAACACAAACCAGGACAGTGGTGAAAAACCTTCCGATTACTTTCAGAGGTTATACACCTTGTTAAACCTAGTTATTCAGAGGAATGGAATTTCCTCCAGTGACGCCGACCAGCAGCTGCTCAAGCAGTTTTGCAGAGGCTGTTGGGACAGCTCGCTGATTTCAAACCTGCAACTCGAACAAAAGAAAGACAACCCGCCTCATTTTACAGCACTTCTCCTCAAACTGCGCACTGAAGAAGACAAACAGGCTACTAAAGCAGCACGCATGAAACAACACTTAGGGGCACAACGAACTAGAGTGTATTCAAATGTGCAAACAACATGCTCTCAGAGTAAAAACACTTGTGAACTGGAAATAGATGATAACTGTGATGACTTACGCAAACAAATCGCTGAGCTCAGGAGCCAAATTGCACAGCTTAAGGTTAACAACACAGATAAAAAGGCAAAGAAAACTCAAAAAGAGTCAAAACCCCGTGTGGGGACTAAAATTCCAGATGAGCCCAAACAGATTCAGCAGATAACAGCAGTGGTGCCCAGACCAAAGCCTGGATACTGTTTTAAGTGCGGAGAAGATGGGCACATAGCTTCTAGCTGTAGCAACGAGCCAAATCCAGCACTAGTTGCAACTAAAAGACTTGCTCTTAGACAGGAGCAGCGCGAGTGGGAGATGTCAAAGCCAATTGCTCAGTCTCCTCCTTTAAACCGGTAGAAGCTCCTATCGTGGGACAGATAGGTGGTAAAGTAGAACCAAGTCCCTCTAAGGAAAGGACAGAGAGACTTTTTTGCAAGCCAGTTCATGCTCATTCAGTGCCAAAACTTCCCAAAAGATTAGTGGGTGGGCGATGCACAGCTACAGTCTCAGTTAACAGTGTTGAATGTAATTGTTTACTGGATTCAGGGTCCCAGGTAACCACCATTGCCAATTCTTTTTACCAAGAACACTTACCTGACCTCTCAATTAAACCCATCAGTAATCTGTTAGAAGTCGAGGGCGCAAACGGTCAAGCAGTTCCTTATTTAGGATACATAGAGATAAGTGTCACATTTCCAAAAGAGCTCGATCAGTCTGGACTTGAGTTACCTACCCTTGCGTTAGTGGTTCCGGATATAAGCTCAAACTCTGATACACCACTACTCATTGGCACAAACACACTCGATCCTTTGTATGAGCAATTGTCTGCCAATAACTTACCTGATTCCAAGGCACTCTCTTATGGGTACCAACACGTGCTAAAAGCCTTAGCAGTCAGAAAAAAACAAAGCAAAGATGGACGAGTTGGTGTGGTGAAGCTTCGAGGGAGAACCCAAGAAGTTCTCCCTGCAAATAAAAAACTGTTACTAGAAGGGTTTATGCAACCCAGCCAAAACAAGCATGAGCCTTATGCACTCATTGAACAACCCACCAATGGTTCTCTACCAGGGGGTATAATTGTAGACTGTTGCCTCATTTCCTTACCTTCACATGGTCCATACAAAGTACCTGTTGTACTAAGAAACGAAACTAACCATGACATCACATTACCCACTAACTGTGTGATCGCTGAGTTAGTTAAAGCCGATCGTGTTATGCCATATCCAGAACCTGACAAAAGTGATCAGAAAGTACTTGCGGCGTGTAGTTCGCAGCAACAGACTTCACCTTCAAACCCTCCTCTCAGTTTTGACTTCGGTACTTCGCCCTTGTCCGAAGAATGGAAAGGGAGGATCACCAACAAACTTAACACTTACTCCGATGTGTTTTCGCACCACGATCTTGATTTTGGTCATACACAACAGATAAGACATCACATCACCTTAAAAGACGAGACCCCATTCAAACAGAAATCTCGGCCGATCCATCCACATGATTATGAAGCCGTGAGAAAACATTTGTAAGCCCTCTTGGAAACCGGTATAATAAGAGAGTCGGAGTCTCCATTTGCCTCACCAATAGTGGTAGTTCGGAAAAAGAATGGTGAGGTACGTCTATGTATAGACTATAGAAAGCTTAATCTGCAAACCATTCGCGACGCATATGCCCTGCCTAACTTGGAGGAGTCCTTTTCTGCTCTCGCTGGATCACAGTGGTTTTCTGTGATGGACCTCAAGTCAGGTTACTATCAAATAGAGATGTGTGAAAAGGATAAACCTAAAACTGCTTTTGTTTGCCCGTTTGGGTTTTATGAATTTAACCGTATGCCACAAGGAATAACAAATGCTCCAAGCACTTTCCAACGGGTTATGGAAAAGTGTATGAAGGACATTAATCTGAAGGAAGTGTTAGTTTTCCTAGACGACTTGATCGTCTTTTCCAACTCCTTGGAAGAACACGAAACCAGACTTTCTCACGTTCTTGAACGGCTTAGAGAATACGGACTCAAGCTATCACCAGATAAGTGTCGTTTTTTCCAGACATCTGTGCGTTATCTTGGACATATAGTATCTCGAGATGGCATAAAAACCGATCCAGATAAGGTGGAAGCACTCAAAACATGGCCGAAGCCTCAGACTTTGAAGGAACTCCAATCTTTCTTAGGATTTACCGGTTATTACCGACGCTTCGTTAAAGATTACTCAAATATTGTCAAGCCACTAACATCTCTCACGGCTGGTTATCCACCCAAACGGAAAAACTTTAAAACACCACCATGTAGATCAAAGTACTTGAACCCCAAAGAACCCTTTGGGAATCGTTGGAGCCAAGACTGTGAGAAGTCCTTTCAAACTATTATTGAAAAACTTACCACTTCGCCAGTTCTTGGCTACGCTGACGCAAAACTCCCATATCTAGTACACACAGATGCTAGTACGACCGGACTCGGTGCAGCGCTATACCAAGTGCAAAACGGTGTCACACAGGTAATCGCTTATGCAAGTCGCGGTTTAAGCTCTAGTGAAACTAGGTACCCTGCGCACAAGTTGGAGTTTCTAGCCTTAAAGTGGGCCATAACAGATAAGTTTCATGACTATTTGTATGGGAACACATTCACTGTCATTACTGATAATAATCCGTTAACTTACCTCTTAACAACGGCAAAACTCGATGCAACGAGCTATCGTTGGCTAGCTGCGTTGTCCACCTATAATTTTGACATCAGATACCGTGCAGGTACACAGAACGTTGACGCGGATGGCCTGTCTAGGAGGCTGCATGATAAACCTGAAGACAACTCAAAATTCACTGAGGAATGCCAACGACTAGATGAGTTCCGATCTCATCTTTTATCCTCTGTCAAAGAAGTCGAGCTTCAACTTCAAGCCGAAGCAGTGAAGGCAACATGCCAAAAGCACATGGTCTTGGATGAGACTGATTCTCCTTGTGGTTTAGTTCAGTCACTTGCCATGTCTGCAGCGGCCATTCCAGACCTATTCCAGTTGGAAGACAATAGTGACAGTTTCTTTGCTGTGCCCAAGTATAACCATGCTGACCTTGTCTCCTTGCAGAGGAAAGATCCAACCATTGGCCGAGTCATTCAGCTGCTTATGACTGACAATAAACCGCCAACTGATACTATTGCAGAACCCCCGGTGGTTCTTAACCTTTTGAGAGAGTGGAAACGGTTTGAGTTTCAAAATGATTTACTGTACCGGAGACGCCAATTAGGACCAGAGACATCATTGCAGTTAGTCTTGCCTGATTCATTACGTTCAACAGTCATGCAAAGCCTACATGATGATATGGGGCATCTTGGGGTTGAACGTACGACAGATCTCATTCGGTCCCGTTTTTACTGGCCAAGAATGGCTAGTGATATCGAAATCAAAGTTAAAACTTGCGAAAGATGTATCCGTCGGAAGGCCCTCCCTGACAAAGCTGCTCCAATGGTGAGTATTACCACCACCAGACCTATGGAGTTAGTTTGCATGGATTTTCTCTCCATAGAACCAGACAGTAAGAACACTAAAGATGTCTTAGTGATTACAGACCATTTTACAAAGTATGCAGTGTCCATCCCAACCAAAGATCAGAAAGCCACCACCGTCGCGAAGAACCTGTGGGAACATTTTTTAGTCCACTACGGGTTTCCTGAGCGTCTTCATAGTGATCAGGGACGGGATTTCGAATCACGTACAATCAAGGAACTTTGTTCTTTACTTGGTATCCGTAAAGTCAGAACGAGCCCTTATCACCCTCGTGGCAACCCCGTTGAACGGTACAATCGTACATTACTCAGCATGTTGGGAACTTTACAAGCCACTGAGAAACATCACTGGCGCGATTTTGTAAAACCACTTACTCACTCGTACAATTGTACAAAAAATGACTTGACGGGATACTCTCCCTACGAGCTAATGTTCGGTAGGCAGCCTCGGTTGCCTATAGATATTGCCTTTGGGTTACCGCATTTGAACAAGCCCTCTATAACTCATTCTCAGTATGTTAAAGAACTGAAGAGTCATCTGGAACAGAGTTATGACATTGTCATAAAAAACTCTCAAAAAACAGCGAGGAAGAACAAAGAACGGTTCGACAGAAACATTCGTGAGTCCACACTAGGTGTGGGAGATCGTGTTTTAGTCCGAAATCTTCGCTTAAGAGAAAAGCATAAATTAGCAGACAAATGGGAGCAAACAGTGTATATAGTTCTCAAACAGATGGAAAACTTGCCAGTATACACTGTAAAACCAGAGAACGGAGAAGGACCCAACAGAACACTCCACAGAGATCTTTTACTGCCTTGTGGTTTTCTCTCTTCATTAGAAAATGAAACAGAACGCGTTACGAAACCTAGCAGACCTCATACAAGACAGAGTTCAGCCTTAGAACCTGACCCAGATGAGCCACTTGACGAAGAGGTAGATGAGTTTTATTACTCTGATCTTCCACAAGTGCTAAACCGGCCATCCTATCAAATAGCGGTCACCTTGCCAAATAGGGAACTCATAGCAGATTCAGGACCGGTAAATAATATTCAACAACAAAACACACTATCCTTACACACAGGGGATCGCAAGGAACCAACCTTAGCTGGTAATGAAAATGCTGAATTGTCCTTACTTGACAAAGGCATCAACACCGAAACATTCTTACCTGACAGAATGAGTGAAACTGCGACATTCTTACCTGAAAGAGTGAAAGAAGCAGCAACATACTTACCTGAAAAAACGAAAAAAAACGAAGTATACTTACCTGACGTAGAAACGGGGGATGAAACTAACACAAACCTACCTCAATTGGATGGTGTCCTAAAGTCGCAGCAACGTGATGTAAGTTTTGAACCCATCATACACGATCAGACACATACATCTGAAAAGACCAAAGTCTTAGAGAATAGCTCATCAGCTCTGTCGGAAACAGAGAGCTCACTTCGTCCTGTCTCAGTTGAGAATCAAACCGAAACGGATGAGCATGATACTGTGCAACCAGAGATGTATGTCAGGAGATCTGAACGAAGTAGTCAGCCTCCTCAAAGACTAACTTACTCTCAATTGGGCAATCCACTAGTGACCGTAGTTAGGTCCCTTTTCCAAGGACTTAATAAAGCTTTTATTGACTCTCTTACTCAAGAAGTTGTGTACCCCGTAGAAACAATGCACAGGGACGTGCATGATATTTAATGGGGGAGGATGTAACCCAGAAGCTAGAACCTTAATGAGGTATTAACTAATTGGCTTACTAATATGATCCATCCTCAATTTAGATAAAATATAAAATATAAATTAAGGAAATTAACAATACTAATTAATAGATATCTAATTAACTAATAGATAATTTCATAATGAATTATTGGAAGGGTGAATAACTAAAATAACGAGTTTAATATTAAACATCGGTTAAAACAAGAATCTTGAACATCACTAACAGAAACAGAAGAGGAAAGCTGTATACTATTGGTCCAGGTGGGAATCTGAAATTTCATTGGCTGAGAGAAATAAGTCCCGCCTCCGCGAAATAAAACCGTGCGACGCAGCTGAGCGAGAGGAGAGACAAACGGCTGTGCAGCACGCAGATACAGAAAGCAAAGACTGAGCGGTTAGAGAGAGAGAGAGAAAAAAAAAACAACGGTCGAGGCCGTGAAGAACCCTGATTTGGGTGCCGCATAGATAGAGGGAGAGGCGGACTTGACTCCTTCTAATAAGAGCTAGGAACTTGGAACCAACGCGATTTGTGTGGAGACGACAGAGTGAACCAATCCTCTGTAGGAGGGAACCGTTGGAGCGCGTTGGCTGGGTTTTTTTTTTTTTTCCTTGGGTTTGATCCCGACTCCTATGATCACTCACTTGGAACGAGAACTGGATTTCTTCCTGACGAGGGAGATGGCGAGCCTTAACCACTGAACGAACCAGGACATCTCAAGTAACTGAAGAGCAGACTGCTCTCTTCTGTGAACAATCTCAACGGTGCGGTAGGAAAAAATCGCACCACCGGACTCTGACTTTCACCCCAAGCGTGGGGATTTGACTTGACGCCGGCTGACTTGTGACTCATATGATCAAATCTCATACCGAGCATTTTACTATTGTCGATTGTTTTCATCTGTTTTTGTGTGTTATCTTTATGTGTTATATTTCCCATTATTATTAAAATTTAGTATATAAACCGTTTCATGCTATACCCGTGACTCCAGTCATTCTTAAACAACCTCCAATTCTCCCCGAACCTAATTATTGGCCCAGTTGTTTATTTTTTCTTTTAATTATCTTATTGTATCCTGTAATCCGGTTACATATGTATATATATATATGTATATATATATATATATATATAAAGGATGGGTAGTTTACATCTTTCTTATGAACCATAAAATGTGAGATTTCATAGAGATATAAATCTGATGGAACTTTGACCATTTTAACCAGAAGATCAGAACTTTTTATTGCAGGGATTACTTGACACTTCGTATTAACTCCGAGGAAAGAGAGACAGTCAGGTTTATAATAGTTAAGAAATGTATTTCTACACAATTTAAACAAGACTAACTTAAACTCTCTGTGTACTGATGGACTAAGGTGGAGTGAGATGTGAGAGGATGGTGTGTGTGTGGAATGGGATCAGAACCTTAGGATCCGGAGAAGCATTTAGTTTTGAGTGGGAGTGAATGTTTTGCTCTAAATTTTAGTAGGAGATTTATAACACACATGAGACGCCATCTGTTGGTCTACGTACTCCAGGGGAAGCCTCCGTTCAGATCCAGAATGTCGAGGTCCTCTTGGACTCTCCTTGGAACTGAAGCCGGTAGAAAAGCAGCGGTGCCGACCAAACTAGTCTTGGAATGCTTCCAGGTCATGACAGGTTATCATTGGCATCAGCGAGACCCTGAAGGGGTTGTGAGGTTCAGCTTTTATTCTGAAGGAACCGTTGAGGTCAGGTGTGACGTGCAACAGATTTTATCCAGCTTGTCGAGGTTCTTTTGGCTGAAGAGGAAGTCCGGATGGCCTGTACAAGGCTTCTCTAGAACGCTTTGAACTAAAGAAAAGGTGGCGTGAAATAGTTTTTATAATTGTCATATTTTGGTTTACTGGCGAATCAGAATTTGACATGCAAAAGAGGGTTTATACAAACACCACATAAAACCACGCCTCGCGTCAGAAACGAAGGTTCTGATTGGATCAGACAAACAGAAAGGTGTCGTGTGACTTAAGCATTACTCTGTGTCATCAGTGTCTAGTGCAGCTGTCCAAGATTATAATTACTTGTAAAATACTACTGATCACAGGATTATAATATCAAGCAATAACAGTGTCATTTCACAGACTGATTGAACATTGGGCTCACATTATTATTGGTAATAACAAATGTTGTTGGATTATGTATTTATCAAGAGAGTTCTTCATCTTGAGCTGTAAAAGGTGAAGCAGTTCAGATGAGCAGAGGGCATGAAAGACCTTGGCCAATTTCTCATGTACATTGGGCTGCATATTGGGGGCTTTTTCCCCCCAAAGGAGATTTGACCGCATTATTTGTTTGTCTTATCATAAACGTGCAATTCCATGACTTTCATTAGGTTGCATTTCTGGATTATATTACCTAAAGAACACTGTAAAACACACCTTTTATAGATCTTAATATTGCTAAATTAAAATGATTTGTAAATGTGGGGTTTCTACACTTTTTTGTTTTAATGAAACATGTCGAACCTATCTTAAATCAATTTGATATTCCGTTCTAATCTGTTGCCTGAGGCAGCTGAGTTGAAGCGGACTTTGGCCATCATCGGTACCACACTAAACCAGAACATATCCATCATCGTTGCGTGGAAAGTTGAGGCTTCTGGGTTTGGCCAGACGTCACGAGTGCTGAGGGACTTGCTGTCTGAAGAAGTACATTGCTGTTTCCTAACACATTCAGCTGTTTATTGGCCTCCCTTTACATAGTATGTTATTGCAGAAAATCATTATCATAATTTTGCTAAAATCTAAGATTTTCTGATTAACAGCACAAGGATGATTCATCTCTCTTAGTAAGTCGTTAGAGAGAAAAGATCAGAACCAGAGGTAGTAAATTATTTTCAGAGCTGCTGGAACATCATCACGTGTAACGTTGTTTCAAAGAAAAATCCAGAGGGATTACATAGTGGATGGATGAGCATAAATCCTGTCGTGATCTCTGCCTGATTGGATGGCTTTGCTGTCAAATCTCAGGGACTCACAGGCGTTTGAGAAGAGACTGACATCACTTTGCACTTCAAAGGTACATTTTAAGACTTCATTTAGCTAGAATAGCAGTCTGAGCTGTCTTGTCTGTGTTTTTGTTTCTTTCTCACAGACTAATTTATGTTTTTTTCTGCCTGACCATGATGTGGTTGGGATTCCAGACACTTTAGGGATCATTTCAAAGACTTGGCCGTGTGTGGGTTACACATTTTAAGTCCTTGCGGTGGGTGAAGCTTAGACCTGGATCAGATGACTCATCTAAACTGTCTGTCTATGCGTTCGGGGTATCTTGTGCACGTATTGTGTTCGTAATCTCTCAAGTACAGAGATCTGATCCTGTTCTAGTGGTGCGCTGTGAATTGGAAATATTTGGTGTAAGTGTTTTTATTTTTTAATCCAAGCCTGACAGCAGAGTGAAACCAAATATAGTGGCAGCAACACAAAGAACTTGCTAACCTGATCATATGTATAATATACTGTCAAATTTCTTTTTATTGTTATCTGCCAAATGTCCCTCAGGGTATTTTGGAACGTTTCCACCGCAGCAGTTTATCTTGGGTTCCCTTTTTCCAGAAGCACCAACAAACCGTCTGGATCCCTGCTCTTTTGTGTTTCCATTTATAATATTAAGTTGCGGGAAATTTACTGAGTCCACACAACCGTGATTTATTGCACTTTCTCGTGCTGCTTTGTTCCAATTGGCTGCCAGAGTTCCAGTTTGTGTTGTCACTCGTTTGTCTCCTGCTTGAGTCTGCTGGTGCACAGCTGGGAAACATTAATCTGTGGGGGTCTTATAATTTGGGTCTTAACAGATGTACCCTCTGTAAATTTTTACTTTATGTAAATTTTTGGCATTTCACTTGGCTTGTAAAAATACTTATGTGAAGTCTTTGGGGATTGCTATTCATGCAGCCCATAAGTTGCTTTTCCCAAAGTTCAGTAACACAACCGCATTCTAACTGGATTCCTATTAATGTATTTGATATTTGATATATCGGCCATCTAGAGTCCTGGAACCCCCCAAGGTGCTTTACAACACACTCAGTCATTCATCCATTCACACACACATTCACACGCTGGTGGGGATGGGCTACGTTGTAGCCACTGCTGCTCTGGGGTGCACTGACAGAGGCGAGGCGGCCGAGCACTGGTGCCACCAGTCCCTGTGACCACCACATTGGTTAAGGGGGTTAAGTGTCTTGCCCAAGTACACAACGATAGCGACAGACTGAGCGGGGTTCGAACCTGCAAACTTCCGATTACGGGGCGAGCACTTAACTCCTGTGCCACCATTGCCCATGCATTATATATAAATACTTTACAGGTGTGGGTGACTGAAAAAAAAAATTTAAATGTTTTTTTTATTATAATTGTTCACTCTGTTTTTCATGCAGGCTGCACCTATCTCCTGCATTGGCTTCTGATAGAAAATAGACATTGAAAATCTAGGATTTGAAAATCCTCGAAGATCTACGTTGCACTGTAAATTAGCATTCATGGACTTACCAATCTTGACTCATGGCTGTTGCTGTTTTAACGTCCGGTAATCGGCAGCCAACGTCTTGGATAGTATAAGCTAACTGTTAGCATTAGTAACTCCACCACACAGCAGAAGTCCTCCAGACTTGTGTTAGTTGTTGAGATAAAACATCCATGTTGCAAGTCAGTGGTAGAGTTGTGTTGCTGTTATCCAATCTGTGGCGAGATTTTCAAATATCAGGAAATAAGACTCCAAATTCTGACATCTGAAGCTCAGCTGTGATGCCGTAGACTTGGTCTCCTGAATCACGGGTTTGTGGGCTTTTTTGTGCCCTGAGTACTGTCTGCGAGGCATTCATTCCTTCTAGAGACCACTGCAAATGTAGGGTGTTTCTCAATGCCAAAGAACCTCGCCTTGATGTCTTGTCCCCACCCCGGTTGCCTAGGAGATACGCCATCGGGAGCTGCCAAGAGTGTTCCAATGACCGAGACGTGTGTTCTCTGTTTGTTAGCCATTTGGCTAGCTGAGCGAGGATACACAGGAGGTGTCTTGTAGCCTAGCCTTGGTCAAAAATTACCCACAATACACCGCAGTATTTTCAAAAGGACGGCGGATCAGAAGCTGGCAGCTACTTCGGGGCAAATTTCAAGTTTAAAAGTAAGTCAAGTAATTTGAAATGTTTTTTAGATCCAAAGAAGTTATCTATGGTCGGTTAGTTGCTTAGTAGGTGCAGCTTCGGTGGCTAGCGGGTAGTAACTCACTTCTGAGTTCATACCCGCAAAGTGCCTTGACATTGAGAAACACCCGTATTGATTAAAGAAGTTAGCCACTCCTTTAAAAAAAACGTTGTCATGTTTTTCTATGAGATTCTTTTAGCCTTTCGCTCTTTTTTGATCTTTAACACCTTGATCTTTTGAACAACCTTAATTACCACTTCAGGTTACAATTTAATTTTAGCTGTAAAAATTATGCATATCTTTAACTGGTTTTCCATTGTATTATATGCAGAAACATGGTGGCGTAGGACTGAATGCTGATGATGTTAGGAGCCATTTGGGAGTGAAAAGTAGCTTGATCGGCCGTTTGTATAATCTCTAAAGTATCTCTTACTACAGATAATGTCTGTAGTAATGCCAGAAGAAATGTGATCTTTCAGCTGCTTCACACCTGTTACTCCTTTTCTCCCTTTTCGTTTCTTCTTCTCACTTGGAAGGTATTATCTCCCGTAGTTGGCACACAGTGTGTGAGCGTCCTTTCTGCACGAACATTGTCATCAGCTTCAGTCTCATTCAGTTACAGTTGAGGGCCACTGGCTGTAACTTTGTAAATAGCGAAGGACAGACTGATTCTCACGGAATGAGTAATGTTAGAAGTGTTTACTTTTATTTCTCCCCAATCACTAAGACGATGCTGTTCCCCCTCATCAAAACCAAACGCTGCCAAGAGTCTGATGTCAGTTTCCCAGCTATGCAACGAGAAGTGGAATTAGTTAGATGGCACGATATGGTCCTGCAGGCTTGAGGGAACGAGAACTCAGTGCAAACTTGTTTTCACTGACGTTGTCATGATTTGTTTAGGATGCTGACCAGAAAACAATCCTTCACTTTTATGGCTGTGAGTAATAAAGATTTTTCATCTGGCTGCACAAAATGCTTTTCTTTTAATGGGTTCTCTTTTATGGTCCGGAACAAAGAACGATTAGGTGTCTGTTCAGCTGTCCCAGAACATTTTCCTTCCCTGAATCCTGAAGTCCAGTCAATTCTCATTTTTACGTGGGGCTATTTACTGTAAAAGTTTTGTAATGTAATGTTTATCCACGTTGAGTACCTCTGAAACCACAGTAAGTCATTTGAACCACAGGGAGACAGTTGAGTCAAAGAAAATGTTGCATAAGATTACACAGCAGGTAGGCTACCTCAACGATGAGGTTTGGAACAGAGCAGCAGCCACAACGTCTTTGTAGAAACCAGATATTTTGAGAAATCACTGAAGAAAATGGGGAACATCTTTTAAAATTGAAACTCAGGAGTTTGAGCCATACTGTACTTGGTAAAAGTTAGGGATAGCCACTAATTTGTGGAATGCAGAACTCTAGAAATAAAATAAATATCCCTGAAAAGCATTTGTACTTTAAGTATTTTTGTCAGACTTCATCTCATTGTGAATAGGTAGGGAATGAATGATGAGAAATGATTCACAACCAAGAGATGTAAGTGTCTCGCCAGGTATTAACAGCAAGTTAGCTCATAGTTGGGCTTGAGTGTATGAATATAGCACACAGTTTAATAGCTGCAGACAAACAATGAGGTTTGGGTCAGAGGCTTGCTGTTCTGATACATTTCCATTAAGCTGGCATATGTTTAGGATTTTCCAGCTGTTTGGAAGAAGAAAAGAGGCTCTATTAGAAGAAAGATGTTAGGGCTTATAGGGTTAGGGTGAACACATGTCACCAGCAGCTCTGTGTACTTTTCTTGCTTTGAATCAAATAGAGCTGAAGAAGTGTGAGGGGGATGAACTGTACCATCCCTCCACAAGAGGGCAGAGACGATATTGGTGAATGAGGTCAGCCCGATTTCTCTTTTGTTGTTTTTTTAGTCCGAACCTTTGTGTGGAGTTGGTATTAGCTGGTATTGTTTTGACCATCTAAAGCGGTGATTGGCGCGTTTGCTTGTTTTTGATAGTCGTTGGATTTTAGTTGTACAGAAAATGACCACTAGTGTTTGCAGATGGCTGGACCTGCACTTGAAGTTGGCTAAAGTTCATAGATGATATTTTTAGGCACCCCACACCCAGGGGTCTATGTCTATCTCTGTTTCTGCTCAGTCTGTGAAAAAGAATTATGAAGTGATCATAATGCTTTCACCTGCTCCTCATTGTTGGTTGTCAGACATCAACGCAAAAGAGCCTTGAGGGTTTGATTTACAGGAACATGTGGTCTGGGCTGCTGTTTGTCCTTGCAGTCGGTGTGCCGTTACAGAGCCTTTGACTCTTTAGAAGGCCCCATATGGTGCAAAAGTCATCTGAAGTTGTCTCTCTGGGATTAATTTGGAATGCCAAGCTGGTTGAGGGTTTTTTTTTTCTTGTGGGGAATAGAAATTTTTATAGACTTAACTTAAAATCCATCCATCCATCCATTTTCATCCGCTTATCTGGAGTCGGGTCGCAGGGGCAGAAGTCCCTCCACCGTGTCCTGGGTCTACCTTTAGGTCTCCTCCTGGTTGGACGTGCCCGGAAAACCTCACCAGGGAGGCGTCCAGCAGGCATCCTGACCAGATGCCCGAGCCACCTCAACTGGCTCCTCTTGATGTGGAGGAGCAGCGGGTCTACTCCGAGCCCCTCCCGAATGACCGAGTTTCTCACCCTATCTCTAAGGGAGAGCCCAGCCACTCTTCGGAGAAAACTCATTTCGGCCGCTTGTATCCACGATCTCGTTCTTTCGGTCACTACCCAAAGCTCGTGACCATAGGTGAGGGTAGGAACGTAGATCGACCAGTAAATCGAGAGCTTCGCTTTCTGACTCAGCTCTCTCTTCACCACGACAGACCGGTACAACGCCTGCATCACTGCAGACGCAGCACCAATCCGCCTATCGATCTCACGCTCCAGGTTTCCCTCACTCGTGAACAAGACCCCGAGATACTTAAACTCCTCCACTTGGGGCAGGACCTCATCCCTGACCCGGAGAAGGCACTCTACCCTTTTCCGAATCAAGACCATGGTCTCAGATTTAGAGGAGCTGATTCTCATCCCAGCTGCTTCACACTCGGCTGTGAACCGCTCCAGCGAAAGCTGAAGATCACGTTCTGATGAAGCCAACAGGACCACATCATCTGCAAAAAGCAGAGACCTGATCCTCAGGCCACCAAAACGGATGCCCTCCACACCTTAGCTGTGCCTAGAAATCCTGTCCATAAAGGTTATGAACAGAATCGGTGACAAAGGGCAGCCTTGGTAGAGTCCAACTCTCACTGGGAATGAGCCTGACTTACTGCCGGCAATGCGGACCAAGCTCTGACACCGGTCATACAGGGACCTAGGACGCACTGCCCCCCCCCCCCCCCCCCCCCCCCCCCCCCGAGGCGCCGGATGGCGGACCAGAATCTCCTCTAAGCCGTACGGATGTCTTGCTACATGATCTCACTAAACTCCTCCCATGCCCGGGTTTTTGCCTTGGCGACCACCCGAGCCTCGTTCCGCTTGGTTTGCTGGTACCCGTCAGCTGCCTCTGGAGTCCCACAGGCCAAGACTCTTTCTTCAGCTTGACAGCATCCCTAACCACCGGTGTCCTCCAGCAGGTTCGGGGGTTGCCACAATGACAGGCACAGACGATCCTGCGACTACAGCTCTGGTCGGCCGCCTCAACGGGTGGTGAGCCCATGGGAAGGGGGACCCACGTTTCCTGTTCGGGCTGTGCTCGGCCTCCATGGGTGAAAGCCCGGCCACCAGACGCTCGCCAACGTGCCCCACCTCCAGGCCTGGCTCCAGAGGGAGTCCCAGTGACCCACGTCGGGGCAAGGGAACACGGTTTCCATTTATATAATTCATCATAAGAGGTCTTTGGGCTGCTCTTTGTCTGATCCCTCACCTCGGACCTGTTTGCCATGGGTGACCCTACCAGATGCATAAAGCCTCAGACAACATAGCTCCTAGGATCTTTGAGACACTCAAACCCCTCCCCCACGGTAAGGTGGCAGCCCAGGGAGAGGCTTAACTTAACTTAAAATCCTTTTATCAAAACAGGTTTTTCACCACTTTGCTTACAATTGTTTTGAATTCTGACACGTTTTAAATAGATGGTTAGAATTCCCATTTATGTCTGTCTAATGCCATTAGTATCTTTATTTTTCTATTGTAAGCCTAATTGATGAGCCTACAGGGCTGCAATGTAAACAGACAGCTGGTGGGAACCCAATGTGTCTTGGACAGAACAACCACCCAGTCCATAATGTACCGAAGTTTGAATTGTTCAGTCCTTCCTCTGTGGCTGTCGGAGCTGAACTGAGGCGAGGACATAACCACACAAAAGAAATATTTGTCCAATCTGTCCAAGCAAACTCCCCAATTGAGGGCTGAACTTTCCCATTGCATTGCTATCTCTGTGTGACAAGCAATTGAAATGGGGGCAAAAGTGCTTTGAACCAAACAGCTGGCAACCTTTGAATTTAAAAGCAATTGTGAAGGTTCATGGATTACTTATCCAAATGTGACTTTAGGGTTTGACTGTCCAACCTCAACATATGGCATAATACATTGAGGTAGTTAAAGTACACAATTTTTTGATAGAGTTTTGGGTTTTTTTTCTAAACCAAGCATTGTGGAGGCAAGTGAAACATTGAAAATGACACAAAAATTCATCTGACTGTATAAATTGTTATATGGAAATTCTTTAAAGGTTCACTAAAAAAACATTTTCAATGACAATTTCTGAATATAATCTTCTCCAGGCTTGTGTTATCTGTGGAAATAAAACATAAATGTCGCAGAGCAAACAGGGTTACTGGTAGAGTCGAGTTGCTGTTATCCAATCTGAGGCAAGATTTCCAAATATCAGGAAAGACTCCAAGTCCTGCTGTGTTAAGCTCTCCTCTGATGTGGCATACTCTTCCCTGTTGATACAAGCATTTCTGGGCTTTCTACAGCTTGCAAGGCATTCATTCCTATCAGAGACAACTGCAACTTTATTGATTAAATGAGTTTGCCACACATTAAATCATTGAAAATGATTAAAACAACTTTAATGTCCCCATTATGTACCACATTTAACATTTTACAATCTGAGCAGAATGGTGTTCAAAGAAACGTGTCCCAAGCAAATCAGAAAATAAGGTCCTCTTCTTTTTTATCACCAAGCTTCTTAGATGGCTTTGCCAGTGTGAAGTGAAAAGGGTTGCCAGGGTGGTGAATGCTTGTTGTTTGCTCATGTCCAGACCTGTAGAATGGATGGGGACACAGATGGGATTTCTCTCTGGTTGACTTTTCTTTGGACCAAGCTTCTCTGTGTTTGGACAGACATGGAATGGGAATCTCCGCTAGAATGAACAAGCAGCTCTTTGAATTGGGGGGGGGGGACTAAAGACTTAAGACTTTCACTCAAGGTGGCTTGAAAAGGATATGAGAGATGGGTAGCGAAGATGGGAGGATCGTTGAGAAGAGGTCATAGTGACTCCTCTGTTTAGTTGCAGTTTTTTTTTCTCTAATGATCAGAAAACACAATTTAAGACCCGGTTGGCCATTAGGTTCATGAGTGTGTGCAGAGCATGTGGGAGATTTCTGTTCAATGACAATTCAAGCAGCTTTCAGGGTTTGCCTTCAGAGGCTCCATAGCACTATAAAACTTCAAAGCATGGACTCGGAGTATCATGTGGGCTTGTTTGCATCCATGTGGACTTGTTCTTTTCTTTGGAGAACTCTTTAGAGATTCATTAAACAGCACACTTTCAAAAAGAAACAAATAGTCCATCCAAAAAACACAAGTTTTGTTCAAATTTAACTTGCAAAGTTTTTTTATCACAAGTTATAACTGATAGGAGTGGCTGAAACACATTTAGGCATGATTGGTCTACTGAAGTCTCCAAACACAATTTCTATATAAGTGAAGATAGAAGTCTAACGTTTCACACTTCACAACTAAACATATTTGCTTTTGAAAAGATCCCCATCCACTGAAGTATCTGCTGATACTGCTGGCCCAAGTTTGCCAATGAAATGATTAAATCAGGAGAAGAAAAAAATTGAAATGCTTTAGAAAAGAGAAAACTTTTGTGTATTCATCTGGCTTCAGTATGTTGATTTTTATTGACTACCTGGAAAAACACCAAAACCTATTGTTTGGGGAAGGAAAATCCAACATGACATGACGCATCTATTTATCTGTTAGCTTTTATCAACATCCTTTTATCTCATGCTTTTATTTATCTCTATGTATATTTGGGTTGCATGGGTCCATGATGCTCTACCTTCCGTTATGCGTGTACAGCACTTTGGTTTGCCAACTGGCTGATGTAAAGCGCTTTATATATGTTGATATGTACCAAAGTAACAATGGAGTCTTACAAAAATGACTATTTTGATTACTTTGTCATTTGTGGGTACTTCAAAATAAAACATTTAGCTTACTCATAGGAAAAGTCAGCGATCTGCACAAATTATTTTTGATTGCCAGGATTCAGGAAAGGTATGATGAAGTACCTGGTTAATTCAGATTAGTTAATAAAATTTACTTTTTCCCATTTTAGACAATTATAGTTAGTCCAAGAACATATTTGAACAAATCTCTGGACAGAATTTAAACTTCATTTAACATAATATACTTTTCTCTTGATGCTAACAAAAGCAAATTAATATTTTTTGCTAGTCAAAAAGAACTCAAATAAATCAGTTTGTTGAATTTTTTACCAACCAAATGTTTGGGAGATTATAAGCTATTTAATTGTAAGATTATGATGCCTACAGAAGAAGCAAATACTTATCTATCTATCTATCTATCTATCTATCTATCTATCTATCTATCTATCTATCTATCTATCTATCTGTCGGTCTGTCTGTCTGTCTGTCTGTCTGTCTGTCTGTCTGTCTGTCTGTCTGTCTGTCTGTCTGTCTGTCTGTCTGTCTGTCTGTCTGTAGATAGATAGATAGATAGATAGATAGATAGATAGATAGATAGATAGATAGATAGATAGATAGATAGATAGATAGATAGATAGATAGATTAGTGGTGTTTGAGATAAAATTGAGAGGTCTATGTGTTATTTGAGTTGTACATTAGTATGGAAGGAATATTTGCAGCAGGAAAATTGAGTAACATTTTGCAATAAAGGTCCCTTTACAAATGTTACTGATATTGTTAACCATTAAGTGTCCTTAAGATTACAACAAATGGCTGGGGGGTCCGCTTATGCATTACACAATATGATTAAGTAGTAATGTCCTATTTAACGTTAATAAAGGGACCCTTTTTGTTCATTTTTACAAAAAATTGGTCGCATGAGTGAAAGTTCAGTGTAAATAAGCCTCTGTTTTGATTCTGGTCAGTCACTTAAAAGTGCCAAGTAATATATTTTACATGACTAAACTAAATCTGTCTGTTTTCTTCAGCAAGTTTCAAACATGTGGACTATCTCCGAACAGACTTGGAGCTTCCTGAAGGGTGTTGGAACTTTGTAAAAGCTATCAGGTTGCCATTTTGGTGGTCACACACGTCTTCTTCCCGCTGTGACAAGCTATAACATGTGTGACTACATGTACAAGTGTATTCTTTCTTGTTTAAGATAGGACTACTTAAAAACTACATTTGACAGCAAAGGTGACAGAGGCTAGGCATGTGTTAGGCCCGCTGGAACAGAAATTTGATTCAGAAGCACAGAAGGGGAACATTAACATCGGGTTAAACCAACATTGGGAATGGGAGTGAGCCAAGACCATTACAGTGTGAGGGAGACTGCTGGGCAGGATCAGATTGCGTGCTATCGGAGCTAGCCTTACCCTGAACCTGTCTGTCACAGAAGGACGGGAAGATTGAGTGACACATTTTGATACAGGCTTTGCTAAACAGCCTTCTTTCATTTTGGCACTGTTGACTGGGCTAATACGAATCTAAACCTCTCATGCATGATGTCATTGAGGAGGACATTTTGAAATTTGAATGGCTATACTTTGCCAACTAGCCGAAACTCCCTCCATCTTTTAGAGATTTCAAACGTTAATTCTGCTCGACTGTCGTAAACGTGTCATGTTTTACAGAAAGATTCTCAAACTGTTTAAAATATCCTCAAAAGTAGAAGACAGTCCAGGAATCTGTAACATCACTACTTGATTTGGTTGCTCCATTGCAAACCTCTGGCTTCTTCCTTGGTGTGCTAAGCGGACTGGGGCACATTCTTGTTCATTGGCTGCTTCCTCTTGGGAATATGCAGACCTTTTGGTCAAAGCTTTAAGCTCACGTAAATGATCCATGTTGCTGTAGAGGCCAAAGGAAGGGCTCATGGGGAATATAATGAAAGACTGGCCGTTACTCAATGAGTACTCGTCTGAGCATGTGTACTCACATCCTTATGAAACGTCAACAATGGCCCAAGTACTGTTCTAATCCTGAGTACGAATCATCGCAAATTTGCTCAAAGTTCCCGGATGTGTTCTTGCAAAGTTTCCCATAATGCGTCTTGTCTCAAGTCATTATACTCCAAACGGTAGAGGAGAAATTCATAACTGTAGTGTTTTTTAAATCAGAAATACAAGTACAGAAATATGAAGTTGCCTGTTATTTTAAATAATTGTGTGTAACCTGTAATTTTTGCTGTGTGTTTGTTTTTTAGACTCTTCACAATCCCTCAAAATGCTAATTAGACAACCCACTATCAAAATAAAAGCACCATTGCCTTAAATAGCTCTGTTTCAATGAAAAAGAAACTTTATTTTTTCATTTAACTGCAGGAAACACTGGTATTTTATCAATGTTGATCAAAAGTGGACCAAATACAAATATATGTATCAATTGTCATTTTGTCATTTAAGGGACAAACTAGACTTTTATTTTTATATCAGGTAATTTTTTTTATCCATAGCCATGACGCAAGAGGGTTTTGTTCCAAATGCTGTCCTTGTCCTCCCGTACTCGGTAGAATGGACTTTATGGTGTACGTGCCAAGAACATACTTGTCAAGCACACAAGAACATACTCGTGTACTTGGGTATTGAGAAACAGCCATTATCTATCTACCTTGTATCATAGACCAGGGTCAGATACGATTTAAGCATTTTAAGTTACTTTAAAAAAGAATTCAAAATCTGTGGGTATTTTCTTTAACAGTGCGGTGACGTGTCTTCATCAGATCATTCAAACTGGATCGAACATATCTTTCACGTACAGCAATTTTGTGATAATCCCGGTAATATTGCATCTAAGTGGAAGAGCGTTGAGTCAGATTTGTTACAGTCCTCTGCATTCAACACTGTGGTGTCTGTGGCCTGGATGTGACATCATGCAGGGAGGTGAAAGCCAGAGTCACTGCAGTCGCTGGGAGAAAGTAAGACTGTTGAGAGTCAGAAATATAAGGGTGGAGCAGAATCTCCCCCGCTTCCACCAGCTGGCTAACAGATGGAAGAACCCGCTGGCCAAGATAGTTGCGGCGAAGATGGGAATGAGGGAAAGGCGGGGGGGGGGGGGGGGGGGGTTCACCACCAGATCTGTAAAATTATTAGCAAGTTGGCAGATGTTCAGATTAGTTAGTTATGCAGAGTTTATGCATCTTATAGGGGCTGCAGCCTGAGTTATGCATTGGAGTGTTTTGTTTATGAGGCTTGGTAAATAAGGGAAGTCATTGGTGAAGGAAAGGTGATGAGAATATCAGCAGAGGAGTAAGTGAGTGGGTAGCTGCAGGACATGCAGTCCTAATGATTGTGTGTGTGTGTGTGTGTGTGTGTGTGTGTGTGTGTGTGTGTGTGCGTGCGTGCGTGCATGTGTGTGTGTGTGTGTGTGTGTGTGTGTGTGTGTGTGTGTTTGTGCGTGCGTGCGTGTGTGCGTGTGTGTGTGTGTGCGCGCATGTTTACTTATGTGTGTTTGCATTAGTGGTCAAGTCACACAGCAGTCAAAGTTATCTCTACACTGCTGTTATTTACCTTCCAAGATTTTCAGAGGAAACTAGCGGGTGTGGTGGGATCAACAGGGACTTGTCCTGGTGGATTTATACAAACACCACCTCCTAAGATCAGCTGAGGTGTTTTGCTGTCAGCATGAGTGCTGGTCTTTGTGTGAATTAACAAGTGCTGTATGCACAGGTGCAAGTCATGGAAAAGAAAGTGGGTTTCACGTTTTAGTGCAGTTTCAGTGGATTTCTCTCTTTAAAAATATATTTTGTATTTTTTTAGACACTACAATTCACTTTAAAAAGTGTTTTAATACCATGCTGTAGTTCTTTTTTTTAAAACACAGAACAGTTTTGTTACCTGTTTTCCCGCTACGTTTCGTTTGTGGCTGCAAACTTCCTCAGGCTGACGCTGATGGTGGCGTCACTTCCTTCTCCGTTTATCCACCATCAGCGTCAGCCTGAGGAAGTTTGCAGCCGCAAACGAAACGTAGCGGGAAACAGGTAACAAAACTGTTCTGTGTTTAAAAAAAAAAAGAACTACAGCATGGAATTGGAGATACGACACAGCAAGAACACACCTAAAAAGTGTTTTAATAGTCGGTGAATCGTTGAGTCAAATTTTTAGGTTTTTGTTTTCCACCATAAAACAAAAGTTGCATTTTATTACACATTTTTAAATAAATCAGAATGTTAGAAACAGCTGAAGAGATAATATTTCACTTAGGTCAGCAAACATTATTGTTTTATCTGCTCAGCTTCTCCATTAAACTAAACCATCTGTTGCTGATTAAGACCTCTCTCACATACTTAGCTGATGTGTTTGTTTTGGTTTCATGTAAAGCTCCATCATCGTGTGTTCTGCCTGTCTCCATACCTAACACTCATTCACACTGGTATCAGGTAGATACCAAGGCAAGGTTTAACCATTTAGACCCAGAATGTCTGACTTTAAGCCTACACCTGAATACTGATTTTGTTCTATATGTGGTGTGAGTGACGTTTATTTTTATGAACTGATGAAAGCAAGTTTTTGCTGCTCATTTGACTGAATCTTACTGCTTTATTTGATACAACGGACCATGTGGTGTTGCTCCATCATCTTGAACATTATGTTGGGCCTAGCTTTGACTTGGTTTAGGTCTTATCTGGCTGACAGGTTTGTGAAGATGGGTGGGTTTTCACCACACTATGGTGTCCCACAGGGCTTGATGCTGGGACCCTTGCTATTTTATATTCTCCCTTTGAATGATAACCTACATTGGTTTCCATCTATATGCTGACAGCTCTACTTACCTCTGGTTACGTCAGGTGATCACTCTATAAAAAACCTCTTGGATTGTATGGCTGAAGTTAAGATATGTCTGAAAACTTTTTGTGTCTTAATGAGAGTAAGATGGAGGCAGTGTTGTTTGGCCCAAATTGTCATTTGATGCCTCTACGGTTGACTGTGGTGATTTCAGTTCCCAGCTGAGTGTATCAGTAGTTTATCTCTGATTGAAGATTGATAATGTTCTCTGATTTGACGGTCACATTAATAAAGTAGTGTCTTCTTCTTTCCATCATTTACAAGACTTATCCAAGTTAAACAAATCCTGTCAAGACATGATCTTTACACTGTTATTCATGCATGTGTTACTTCACACCTGGACTATTATCACTCCATCCTATATGGAGTTAGTTTGATTGCAACTTGTTCAGAACGCTGCAACAAGGTTTTTGGAGGGCAAGCAAAGTTTAAACATGCAAAACCGATTCTGGCAGCTTTATATATTGTAATGAAGTTTTAATTACATTTAATTAAGGACCATAATACATTAAAATTCATATTGATTATGAATTCCCTCTTATGGACACTGGGTTATTTAAATCAGAAGATTGGATCTTTTTATTGCAGAGATTTAGAAAACACTTTGTAATAACTGAGAGACAAGAGAAGAGAGAGAGACCTTCAAACGTTTAAGGACATTTATTACTAAATAATTTTTAAACAATTTAACAAGACTAACTCTGTAATGATGGATGCTCTGTTTGAATGAGGTGTTAGGTGGTTGGTGTGTGTGAATGAGTGTCATTCAGAACCCTCGCATCCGGAGAAACAAAGTCTGAGTGGGAGATGATGTTTTGCTCCTAACTGATCAGAGTTTGAGACTCGTAGTCATAAACACATGAGATGCCATTTATGTCGCATCCACATACCCTCAGTGAGACCTCCGTACAGATCCGGATGCCAGGTCTGCGCCCCCCCTCTGGTACTGGAGCTGATGAAGCAGTGTCGATAGTACGACAAACCAGCCTTTGCATAGTCTCCAGGTAAAAAGCGACAGGTGTTTCACAGCATCAAAAAGGGGACCCTCCTTGGGTCAGCGAGTTCAGCTTTTATTCTGAAAGGTACCGTTGCTTGGTTGGTAACAAAACAACAGAATTTTCCCAGCTCGAATGGTTCTCAGCTTAAAAAGAGAAGTACAGATGGCCGGTCCATACTTCACTTAACATGCGGTGAACTTCATGGGATCTTGAGAACGAGATCTTGAGAACAAGATCTTGAGAACTGAACTTAATATGGCGTTGGAACTGTTTTATTAATCTGGATGTTTTTGATTCTGGACGAATCAAAGCTGACAGATTTACAAACACCACAGAGACTATGCCACGCTTCAGACTAGGAAGGTTCTGATTGGATCAGTACAGCAATGTGTCATGTGATTGTTTTCCATAAGTGTGTCAGTGTGTCTAGTGACTAGATTAAAGAGCAAGTCACCCCCAAATCAACTATTTTTTTCTGATAAACTATATAAATGCATGTCTAATCGTGTTGCAAACACGTGTAGTCAATAGTTTAGCACTTTAGTGCATTTTAGTTAAAATTTAAATTTTCTGCCTGAAACTGTCAGTGTTGTGCCGTTGTCAGGTAAAAACTCTTTACTGCATTTGAATTTAAATCTGCCACTGCTATTGGCTAAGAGGTATGCTATGATGTAAACTGGTACATTATGATGTCACAATGTCGTGAGTGTGTGTATTTGTTAGTGGCTCCACCCTCTCGGTCTGCTAGGCAACAGCATTTGTTGCATTTTTCAAACATGAAGTGGGAGTGAAGTATGCTTCTTGTAAGAGGTGACTTGCTCTTTAAGTCATATTACTTATTAAAACATATTAATCATAACATTGTGATTTCACAGATTGGTCACATTGTATTATTGACTAACAGTTGTTTTGATTAGCTTTATTGAAAATAGAGTTCTTTGATTTAATAAAAGAAAAGAGTCTCTTCATCTTCTGTCTTCATTGCAGGAAAGTAAACAGTTTAGAAGCGAATGCATGACCTTGAGGCTGTTTCATGCACTCTGGCGCTGTGTCAGAGGGAACTGTGGAAACGGTTAAATAACCTTGGAGGAATAGCTCCTTCATCACGTTACAATATTAATGATGGTAGAGTCTGACCACTGTGCAAAGTCTTCTCCAGCACTTTCCAATGATTCTCAATGTGGTTAAGGTCTAGACTCTGTGGTGGCCAATCAATGTGTAAAAATGATGTCTCATGCTCCCTGAACCACTCTTTCACAATTTGAGCCCGATGAATCCTGGCATTGTCATCTTGGAATATGCCCGTGCCGTCAGGGAAGAAGGAATATGCTGGCCATTCAGTATATTCAGGTAGTCAGCTGACCTCATTCATTGAGAACATACTGTTGCTGAACCTAGATCTGACCAACTGCAGCAACCCCAGATCATAGCACTGTCCCCACAAGCTTAAAATGACCAGAGAGATAACAATGCCAGTGACTGCTTGACTGAAGCCGTAGCATACTTTCAGCTTCCTGCCTTTCTCCTCTTCATTAGTTTCTTTTCCCTGTTTTTCATCCAACAAACGACAATAAAAAGCAAATTTAGTATCTTTCTGCCTTTCAGTGCAGCTGATCTTGGAATATTATGGTTGTGTATGGGCTGCTGCTCATCCACGTTGGCATTGAGAACATGGTCATCTAAATGATTTTTTCAGGGCTTTTCTCTCCACTTGATCCATGATTTATTCAGTTAGAAGTGGAAAAAGAAACAATTTACTGTATTCAGGATTTATTTATCATCTCATAATTGCACCAACAGAGCTCTTGCTGTTGTCTGCTTTTAGAAAAATTGCCCCAAAACCTTTACATCACCTGACTAATTTGAACTACCTTTTAGAGTCAGACTGAATGTAGCTCTGTGTCTGAAAAATGAGACTTTCCTTTGTTTTCTGCCTTTTTGATTAAAGAGTGCTGTAAAGTATTTTATGTCTTGCCCTAAAATGTGAAAAAGGTGTAAGGGAATGCGTTTTAATTCTGTAAAATCTAAAATTGGACGACATCCTGCTGGGCTGATTGACCCACAAACGTGTGGAGCTTAGAAACCATGTGCTGAATGTCCTAATTGTTTTTGGTGCTAATGTATGCAGACCGTATACTCGCTTAAATTGATGTCTGAGCCTTGGGATTGAAGTTAACCAGGAGAATATGCTAAAATAAACAATTATGATTCCTTGGGGAGTATGAAAGTTCACCTACTACTGAAAAGTCCTTGTTTCTTGTGGTAAAACTGAGTTTGAGGTGGGGGAGAAACCAGTTTTGTAGTAAAGGGCTGTATTCGTTAGGTATTAAGTCTTTAAGGTCTGTAAGTTTTTATCAGCTTCATCGGTTCACACTTATGTTCAGTTAATTTATAATTCTTTAATTATCAAAATGCTTCAATAACATTTAAATACAAATTAAGGTCTTACTATTAAACCTTTAAACATTCTTTAATGTAATTTTAAAGCATTTAGGACAATACAAACACCTTACCTTTTTATAAAGTTGGGTTAGAGTGTTTCTACAGTAAACACACTTTGTCGTAACAGGAAAACCTCAAAAGTGTTAGAGCAGGGGTGTCCAAAATGTCCAAGATGAGGGCCTGAATCATCAAATTAAAAGTAAGATGTGGTTTTTATTTTTATCAATGAACAAAATAAATGAAAAGCTGTTTTTTACCTGCTATTTTCAAACACGAGCAGTCACTTTCACATGCAGGCTGAGCTTGAAAATTGTCTTCTACCCCGTGTTCCTGCATTGAAGTAACACAGAGCAGATTCCTTCTCCTCCACCCTACTGGTTGAAAGTTGAATTACAACTATCATAAACAACCCTGCAGTAGCCTGCTGTAGCTAGCGCTACCAACGAGCTAACACTCGCCCATATTGGCTCATGACAGAGAAGTCCGTGTTAATTTTTACAGGCAGACGAGAGCAAAGCGTGTCTTGGCTAGTAGAAACTAACAGTTAGCATTAGCATCTCCATAGCACAGCAGAACTCCTTCAGGTCATGGACGTAATTTTCACTTTAGAAGTGTGTGTGTGTGGGGGGGGGGGGGGTATGGGGGGGCACGGGGGTGGGGTGGGGGGGTCTTTACAGTATGTTCTAATGGGAAACAGGCTTCAATACAAATGGTTGTTTTCTGCTTGGTCCCAGAGCTCAACCAGTGTCAGTTTAATATAGCGCAATATTGTTTTTGGATGGTAAAAAGTGCAGGGGTCAAAACTTGACTTTGGAAAAAGTGGGGGGGGGACATGCCCCCCCCCCCCCCCCCCCCCCCCCAAAAAAAATTACGTCCATGCTTCAGGTCCATATTACAGTTTTTCTCAGTCGCTTTGGTGCGTTTCTCAGATCAGAATTAAAATTCTCATAACTATTAGTTCAACCTCCACAACATTTAGTCATTTGTGCACATCATAGTAGCAATTTCTCCTTTCTCTGAACAAACTGCAAATGATTTTGGACATGTATCAGTTGCTTTCATACATTTCTCTGCTGTTTTTTGACATTTCCATTTGCTTATGTCATGTCAGTCAAAATGAATTATACTTATGGATGCTGAATAGTCACTCTCAATAAAACTAATAGTCTTACTTTCATTGCTTGAGTCATTACACACAAAATTGTTGAACTAGTTATCAAATGTCAAATATCAGTCATCTGTCAAGCAAATTCTATACCTTTCTTTATCATTTTATTCTGGAAATGTCTCCTAAATTGAACAATTGATCACAGGTGAATTTCATCTGTCACTCATGAGGAGGTGAATCCTCAACTGGCAAGCATATATGAACTGAGCAGGAGCTAGTGTGTACCATTTCTATACTTCTGTATGCTTCTCCACTCCAGGAGATACTTTCCTCGCTGCATTGCGAGGTATGACATCCATTGTGATGTAGATGAAAATATGTGGCCAGACAGACAGGAACGTCTGGATGTTCCAGAATGATTTACTGTACCTGTACGTTACAGTACTGTGCAATACTGTATGTACTGTTACATGTACTGTATATTGTTCACATTTGTGCACAGCTCTACCAAAAGGGTGATTTTTTGTTTACATGTATTCTACAGTAAACAAGTGACTGTAGCATATTTTCCTTTTGCACAATGCTGTAGAATTACAAACACTTCTATACAGTAAAAATGTAAAACGTACGTATTCAGTGTCTCAGTTACTCCCAAAACTCCCATAACATCTACAGTAACTTTACTGCACATTTCAAATGGCTGTACAAGTAGGGCATAGTGCTGTCTTGAGCATTAGCTGGTGTCACCAAATATTCTTGCAATGGAAAACACTGAAATTATAAACTGTCGTAGTGAAAACATGACAAAGCCATTTGACTATCTTGTTCATAGAGATGGTGTCAAGACTTTTCATTTTGATGGCACCGACAGTTTCATTGACATGAATACTTGCTTTTGAGGAATGGATTATCAATTTTGAGCATGTGACGTGCTTTTGCAGGCTATCCACTAGGTTTTGCAGTTTGCACTAATTGTTTTGAGAAATGCACTAACTGCTGTGCAAATGTTAATAGTGTTCTGAGAAACGCACCAAAGCGACTGAGAAAAACTGTATTTGTGGAGATGAAACATCAATGCTACCTAGCTAGGTGGGTCATTGAATGAGTCATGCTGCTGCTAGTCAGATGTTTTAATATCATGAATTTTAGCAAGTAAGTTTCCAAATCCAATAAAAATGCTGAATAAACTAGCCAGTGCCATCTAATCAACAGATTTTAACCATTTGAAGACGGTGTTGGTTGAAATGGATCCTCCAGTCTTGTCTTGCCTGGTCTTTCTCCCAGCCGTGCTAATCAGAGACCCTTCTGTTGGCCTGTCTGGCTTTTTCACAGCCAGCCTGGGAACTCTCTTAATTTATGAGTCATTTCCCAAGTAAAACACAGCACCTCAGCTTGCCCTGATACAAGGATACCTATGGGTGGGGGAATTTAAGTGTAGTCTGCTTGCTGGGAGGGTGAAGGGATACTAAAAATGACAAAGAGAAAGCACAGGGGACGAGAAAAAAGGGAAATGAGTAGCAGCACAAAACACGCAAGATGTAGTGACTTGGCTCACTGTTTCATTAAAAAAGAAAAGATTTTAAATTATCTGTAGGTGATGAATGGCTTCATTTTACAGGGACTCTATAGTTCTATAAGGATCCCAAAGTCGATGTAAAGCATTCTTAGAGGTTGAAAGATAATATGAAAGCACAAGTCAATGAATTATGTGTCTAAAACAAGCTCACAAATGGGGAAATTACAATAGAGCCATCTTTCCCCATTGGGCGCTGGAGAGTGTAATTGCATCACCGCCATATTGGGTGGGTTCCTCACTCTCCAAATCCAACTAGAGATATGCCAATTTTTGTGAAGCCTACGGCTGAAACAACCAACGCTCTGTTGAAAACAGATCGCATGGGGTTACTACTGACAGTAGAAATAAATACACAGGGGGCGATTGGAGACCCATCCAAGATGGCAGCCCGCATCTACTGCACCTCCAATAGGCAGCGCCAGTCCAAGGGGTGTCTACTATATCATGTATGTACTTATAGCAGCCAGAGCAGGGGAGAAGTGGGCATGGCAAGCCACAGCTTGTTTTCTTAAAATGACAGAGCCCTGAAAATGCTCATTCTGGAAGGTACTGAAACTGTCAAGAATAAATCTGTTGACATGTCTTTTGTGCAAAGGATTTAGTGCAAAGAACTTCATAAAATTGTTCTGTATTGACCATAGGACTATTGTAACTTAAAGTCATATGACTCCTTAAAATTATCTTAAAGGCACAGTAAGTGTTAACATTGGGTCGTGTGGTTCTAACACATTTTCTTTATGTTGTTTTGCGTTGATCATTTTTTGTTTGTTTGTTTGTTTTTTGCTTCTTAATCTTTGATGTAAAATTAAGTCCATTCAGGGAGTTTTAGACCAACTGTCAACGGTAATTAATGATGCCATCTCTACCACCCTCCACACTGATCTGGCACACCTGGAACAACCAGGTACATTTGTACCTCCACAAGGCTGAGTGCTGAGTCCCTTCCTGTACTCCCTGTACACACATGACTGTAACCCCACCCACAACACCAATACTATCATTAAATTTGCTGATGATACAACTGTGATGGGCCTAATCAGCCAGGGAAATGAGCCAGCGTACAGGGAAGAGGTGCACCAGCTAGTGGACTGGTGTACAGCTAAGAACCTGACCCAGAACTCCAACAAGACCAAAGAACTCATCACTGACCCAAAAAGCAAAAAGGTGGAGCACCAGTCACTCACAATAAATGGAGAGCAGGTGGAAAGGGTTTCCATATCAGAGGACGTCACATGGACCCAAATGTCTGATGAAGAAGGCACAGCGACGGCTATACTTCCTGAGGGTTCTTAGGAAGATCAACCCGCCACAAAAACTGCTGGTGTGGTTTTATCACTGCTCCATGAAGAGTGTCCTGACCAACAGCCTCCTGGTGTGGTACAGCAGCAGCTCTGCAGCAGATAAGAATTCCCTACAGAGAGTAATCAAAACTGAAGAGGAAATCACAGACACACACCTGACTGCGCTGGATGGCATCTTCACCACTGCCTTCGAAAATCCTCAAGTATCCAAAAGACTCAACCCACTCAAGGCTCGATTATATTTTACTACCGCTTATGTGAGCTGTCTTCAGTGAGTGCAAAGTAAAGTTTGTTAATATTCAATCTAATTTAGGTTTTTAAAAGAGGCTCTGAGCCTTAGCTTAATTTGACTTTCCTCCTGTATTTCTTTGACGCATTTACCTCCATCTTGCACCCCCTCCTGATTACCCGTTCAAATCTATTTTGAATAAATCTGAGCAATCTTTCAGCATTTTCACACCCAACGGTTGCAAAAGAAAACATTTCCAAATGCCAGCATTGCTTCTCTCCAAGCCAGATTTTATGCATAGTATACTTGACTCTGAGGCAAATTTTACTGTCACAGTTGAAAGAGTCTCTATATTAACAGGTGTGTTATATATCCGTCTTGTTAATTTGTCAGAACGATAACGTTCAGTGCATTTTGCTCCAAATAAATACAGGAACTGTCTATAATTTTCTTCTAGGCTGTTGTGAATCGAGCTGATTTATTGGCTGTAGGTTTTTGATTGGCTGTCTGACTTGTTTAATTATTCGGCTTAAACAAGTGCTAATCTAGTAAATGAGTTTAGGCAGAAATCTGGATTTGTAAATCCCACCAAGGACCCAGTTTAAAGAGAGGAAGCCATCTTGGTAGCTAATGCTCTGCACAGCTCAAAAATATTGTCTTTCTATCTTGAATAAATACAGTGAATGGGTGTCACATGGGCAGATAATCCAGATGTTTCCGCAAAGCTTATTAAACACTGAACATATTGTTGAAGAAGCGGTAAATTCTTGAATGGGAAGAAGAGGAAATGATCTTTTCAGATGGCGGTCAAGAAGGTTTTAGTTAAACACCGCTATTCTGAGAAGTGCTCCCATCGCAGCACTTTGTACTTTAGCTGCAGCCTTGTTTGAAACCTGGAATAACGGGTGTTTTTCATCCGTGTCATTCTTAGCACGGTCTTTTAGTTTACTGCCAGCCTGCTACTGTCCTCCTGCTGGGGCGTGATGCCTTGGATTTGTGGTTTTCCAATCTCACCTCCTCACGAATGGCCTGCTTTAGCTGTTTTATATCTTCTTGGTCTTCTTTTTCCATGATAAGGTAACAGATCTGCAGAATACAGACACAGGAAACTTTCATTCTCCTTGTGGGTTGCCAGGTTTCTTATTTTTGCCTCATCCAGATTCAATCATCACAGCATCATTCAATGACATTCCAATGGTGGTTTCAAAACTGGCTTGAATTTGCAAAAAAAAAAAAAATAATAATCTAAACAAATATTTGCTGACAGTTTGCTCTGATTGCAGATACAAAGGTGTGTTATGCACTAGTGTAAATTTAATGGAGCAGCCTTGTTAAGGGAGGGGTCAAGATACAGACGTGAGTTCATAGAGTTTATGAAATGGAACCTCCCATTGCAGATGTTTGATTTAATGACACGTGACATCATTCTCAACTCCACAAATCAAAGTCACTAATGTCATGTAGATTTTAATTCCTGATGATGCTGATGTTACTTGTTAGAAGAGTAAGGCTGCAAATAATTAAAAGATGTTTTAAAGAAGAAGAAGAAGAAAAGATCATTTCTATAGCGCCTCTCAAGATAAAAATCACGAGGCGCTTCACAAAAACTAAAAATATAAAAATATAAAAAAGAATTTAGAAAATGATTAAAAATATTTTTTTAATGGGCAAAAAATAGACAATTGTGATTAAAAATGTAAAGAAAGAGAGAGTGAAAAGGAAAGAGGGAAATCAGTAGATCCTGAGGAAGGTGGAATAGGTAGGGAGAGCAGAATAAAGAGAGGGTGATGAAGGTCACACAAAAGCCAGCTTGAACAGATGAGTTTTCAGCTGTTTTTTAAAGGAGACCATTGAGTCCACTGATCTCAGGCTCAGGGGGAGAGAGTTCCAGAGTCTGGGGGCCACAGCAGCTAATGATCTGTCAACTTTGGTCTTTAGCCTGGTGCTGCACAACCAGTAGGCTTTGATCACTGGACCTCAGGGACCTGCTGGGGGTGTAGGGACTAAGAAGATCACCAATGTAAGATGGTGCTTGTCCATGTAAGGCCCTATAAACCAGAACCAGGATCTTGAAATGAACCCTGGAGTTGACTGGCAGCCAGTGAAGCTGGAGGAGAAGCGGGGTGATGTGGGTGTGTTTGGAGGACTTGGTCAGAAGCCGAGCACAGGCATTCTGAACCACCTGTAGATGGTCTAGGGAGGTTCTGCTCAGACACGTAAAAATAGAGCTGCGGTAGTCTAAACGTGAGGAGATGAAGGTGTGGAGAACTGTCTCAAGTTCAGAGAGGGACAGAATGGGACTCAGCTTAGCAATGTTCCTGAGATGGAAGAAGGAAGAGCGAACAAGAGAACTGACATGAGAATCCAGGGTGAGAGCTGGGTCAAAGGTCACACCAAGATTCCTGACGGAAGGTTTGGTGTGAGAAGCAAGCTGACCAAAAGAGTCTCTGACTTTGGGAACCAGCTTGTCTGGACGCTAAAATATTTTTACCTCCCAGAAAATGCAGAACCACCAGATGTCAATGAAACTAGTGGCAGTTTTTGTGATTATTTGTGAGTTTACATATATATATATATATATATATATATATATATATATATATATATATATATATATATATATATGTATATGTATATGTGTATATATATATATATATATATATATATATATATATATATATATATATATATATATATATATATATATATATATATATAATACAAGGCCATATTCTGGTATTGTTTTGAAATAAAGAATTTCATTGTTTCTCCAGTTATGACAGCAAATTCTATTCTGTTATATAACACGTATTTCTAAATCTGTTGTTGATCCCCATTATTCCCTATATAGTGGTTAATGTGGGTTAATGATTAGTGACATTAAAGTATGATGCAATTGACATCAAATAGTCCAAACAAGCTTTAGGTGATTTATGAAACCTCAAATATGTCCCATGTATTGGTTACCATTGAGCTCAGCTGCAAATACGAGGCGACGTCATTCACAGAGCAGTACGTCCCCCGTACTCCTTTATAATGTGGTGGGAACAGCATCTTTGGGTTTTGATTGATGATCTGAAGGAGTCACAAGTAGCAGATGGTATGCTGATTCCTTGTTTTTGGTGAGCTGTTAAGTGCAACAGCTGTGAAGTCTGTGCTTATCGTAGCCTGTGGAGCATGGGGCTGTCATTAGAAGTACTTTGTTGAAGAGATGGACTGCGATCTCTCCTGAGTGCCTGGAAACAAGTCCATGACTGTTTCTGGTGGACTTAAGCTGTCCACTGATTGGCTGGCAGATTCTTGACGAGAACTAAACGCAAAAATGTGATTGTGACGTTTCAAAAGAACTCTAAAGTGGCCTTTAATTTAGTGATTTGATCCTTTAGAGAGACAGGAAGTGTTTAGAAAGAGACTAGGAGAATGAGTTTCAGCAAATGTCGTGGCCTTTGGGAATCAAAACAGGGTCTCATTGCATGGAGCATTAGCAGCCATGTGGTACGTATCCTAACCACTCAGTCATTGAGTTGTCCTGAGAATGAGTCTTTATCCTGGAGACATGAAAGGACTCAGTAATTGTTGTAAATTGATCCATCAGTGTGTGTTGTCTCACAGGGCAGGGGTCCTGATGCTGGCATTAGGAGCCATTACTGTTGTCTCAGATGGAAACCAGGCCTTACGCTCTGACTGCTTATTGTGTGTAACACTGATTAGCACTGCCACCACCGAAAACCTTCAAAACTTTAATAAACTGAAACTTGAGTGCATCACATCAGCAGAAAGCTGTAGATGAAGCGGTAAATAAGTCCTGACGGAATTTATTACGGATAATTGGATCTCTGCCTGTGTCTCTTGTCTTGCATGGGTACAGTCAGCCTTTTGCTCTCATTTTTCATTCCTTCATTTTTTGACAAAAAGCCAAACATAAGTTCTGGATCAAAGGCTAAATGATTATACCGGAGACCGGTTGTTTTTGGCTTCTTGATATAATTTGGATGTTTTAGCCATCACTCTTTGTTAGACATATGGCTCTGAGCGGATGCTAAAGGCAGATTGGTGTTCATAAACTGGAAATGAAATGTTGCCGACCCATTTAACTGTAGCATCAATAAAGCCAACCTCCCTTTGGTCTGATGTCTGGAACACAAACACATGCTGAGACTGTAATAGGGTTTGTTTATTTACTCGGATAGATTAATTTTCTCTTCCAATGATGATTTCCTTTTCCTTTAAAGCTTTATTTGTTTTGTGAAAGATGACAGCCATCATCTCTCCTCTTATTTAGATTACATTCAGTAATCTGAACTAGTCTGTGTACGATTAACTATTCTGTCATTAGATCTGAGCAGGTTATAGATGATCAAATACCAGTAACTTGAAGTATTTTTTTTAACTATTAGAAGCTGTGTTTGCACATTATGTGTCACTATAAATGAGTAAAAATGCTGTTTTTGCCACGGCCATGCTGCTTCTCTTCCTCTGGGCTCAGATTGCAGCTCCCAGATGGTTCCTTAATCTGTAGGTCCCGCTCAGGTCAGCCCAAGCAGAGCCAGGTAACACAAGCCAAACTCATAATTCAACCATCCTCCAAAATGCATCCACAGAGACCGAGACCGATGACTTTAAGGCGTTTGCCTCTTCTGAAAAACCAAGTCGCAGGGAGCTCTCTGAGCTATTATCAAGGGGTGGCCTAACAGAAAACTATTATCTACAAGAACAGCTGCTGTGAGCTGAAATCCTTTCTAGCTGTGCGCTTTTTGATGACAAAAGCATCTAATCTACACCTATTTGTGAAAGAACTTGAACATGACCGTGGTCAAATTACCTAAAATGTCACCTTATGTGGTGTTGAAACGGCTAATTTTCCTTTCAGCAGCTACCATAAATCTTTGACTTAGAATTTCTCATGGTCTTTGAACGTACTTATACTGTTCTCAGGGGCAAATCCCGCAGAATGCATGGCTTGTCAAAGCCATCTGAAGAAATTACAGCACTCCTCAGAGGGTTTGATCTCTGGCCAGATAAGGAACTGCTTCACGAGAGTGGGCTCCCCCCTCCTAACCTTCAGAGAACAACCACAGTTGGTCCTGAGTGTGATAAAATGCCTCTCTCTTGGAGTTCTCCTGTCTTCTCTTACGTGTGATCTACAATAATAATTCCCATGCTTCAATATCAGTTGACTTGACAGTGTTTGGATAGATTGTCGTAGCAAAGCTGCAGCTGGAAATATTTTGTGGGCCAACCTGGGGGGGGGGGGGGTGTGAAGAAGTTGACCCTCAATTTCCTGCTGAAGCTTTAACTGTTTTGAAATGAAGAGCTTTTAAATCTTTAAGTTTTGTGTTTCATCTTATTTTGAAAGAGACTTCCCCAAAAGATATAATAATCCTACGGAGTATAATAAAAAATTATGAAGCGATGTCAGCAGTTTTATCTTTCAAATTTTCAGTACCTTCCAGAATGGTTGGACAGTTTCTGGCCAAGCCCACCAATTTAGGCTGCTATAAGCTTAAAACCTTTGATATCTGGGAGGAGCTTAAAGTAGAGCCAGTGCTGCACCAGCCAGGAGGGATGAGAGGGGGTTCTTGTGACATCACAACAGGGACTTTTTGAAACGGCTTGTTTTAGGCATCTAATTCGTAAACCAAACTCTAACAGAAAATGGATAGATGTGTTTTTTGTGTTTTTAGAGTCAGTAGAGACCCACTGGACAACACAAAATAATGTAAAAGACGAGTTTTGAATTTCAGATCCACTTTCACGCTCAAAAAATTCGGAGTCTTAAATGATAAATGACTCAGGCTTGTATAGCGCCTTTCAGAGTCAGAGGACTCCAAAGCACTCTACACTAAAGCGTATCATTCATCCATTCACATACACATTCACACACTAGTGGTGATGAGCTACAATGTAGCCACAGCTGCCATGGGGCACACTGACAGAGACGAGGATGCTGAGCACAAGCACCACCAGCAGGCAGGGTGGGTTAGTTAGTTAGTTAGTTAGTTCTACGTCACACTGTCACCTAACATTGACAGACTTACCGATCTTGACTCATAACGCAAAAGGCTGTTAGTTTAACATCCAGGAATCGACAGAGCACGTCTCGACTAGTACAAGCTAACAGTTAGCATCTGCCACCACATGGCAGAAGGTCCTCCGGGCTTGTGTTATTTGTGGAGATAAAACATCCACGTTGCAAGTCAGTGGTAGTCATTTTGCTGTTATCCAAACTGAAGTGAGATGCCCAAATATCAGGAAATAGGACTCCAAATCCCTTGGTCTGAAGCTCAGCTGTGATGCAGCTTTTGCGGTTAACTCGTAGTGAATGGTTGCAAATTGTTGGGAAATTATTTCAGCAGATGTCACCAAACAATGTTTGTTAAGTTGGAAGTGTTGCTGGTGAAGCAGAATGTAAGTAAATAGAAAAAAAGCATCAATGCTGCTTTAAAAACTCCCAATGCCGGAAAAACGCTGCAGAGATCCCTTCTCTACAGCGTTGCAATGTCTGTTGGTTTGCTGTCTTCTGATCATTGAACGCTTCTCCAAAGCCACTTACACCATTCTCCCCATTCTCCGAAAGTAATAATTTATGGAGTATTTGATAGAATCAAACTTTTTCAACATTATTAATGTCCGTTGAATCCTTACGGTGCTGATCAGTGACATCACTCAGTACCGAAACGGCCGTGGTATACTGTCTGAAAAGGACCAATTTTCTATGGAAACACAACGGTTGAGAGTACCGAGCCGTTGCATTTCCCCTCACACGTTCCCCTCTCCCAGAAATGTAGAACCTCCATAGTGGAAACGCGGATACTTTAAACAGGACTTTTCAGTTTAATGTTCTTCAGTGTCTGCTTATCTCAATAATTAATGTTTCACATTTAGATTTTTTTCCCTAAAATTAAAGTGAACATCAAGGGAGATTCCTGTTGCAGGATAAAGAGTGCTTTTGCTTCATGACTTCTGTGTATGTAACATTCACTTGTGCCAAAAATAAACTGATCCTTTCCCCCCTAGCCTTTCTCCGGACACCATAAAACACCTCTTAAGATAAAATTTGTAGTACACAGGGTGTGCTTTCACTAACATAAACTACAAATGCCAATGACTCATGGGAGAACTGGGTCTTGTTCAGGAAAGTGCTTCGCCTTTTTTAGGACTTTTACAGGTGATTTTTAGTAGATGTTTGCCGTCTAACTTAACGAGGGGAAAACACTGCTGACGGTATTGTGAAACACATCAAGGTTGATTTTTATGGGAATGCGCAGACGTTTATGCTTGTCAACATGTGTTTTCTTTTTTCCGCTGCTCCTCAAAAGATTCCAGTCATCCTAATGAAACCAATTTTCATATAAAGGCGTCTTTTAGCTTCAGGGTCTTTGCGTGAGGGCAGTAGCATTTAGTACAGATGCTTAGAGGGGCTTTGAAGTAGCCTTTGGTTATTTTTCTGCTTGACAGATCAGAGCAACTGTGCTGGAATCAAAAGGGAAGCACCCTGCAGTCCCAGGTAACGGTAACTGAACACTGAACATTTTGGAAAACTAATATCGCTGCTGCTGAGTTGGGGCCATCTGGACGATGTTCCCGTCATCCAAATATTTCACATTTTAATGTTTAATAAGGAAGATTATGTGCTACATTTGTGAGAAGATTTGCGTCAGACGTACGTTATCACTTGGCAAAAAAAATAAAAAAATAACACTGCTGCACATGTCAGATGACTGAGATATGGTTTGGCGTTGCTAAGGTGTTGACCAAAGCTATCCAGGCATGTCCGACCAATCTCCGCGTACAACAGCAGGAATGCAGGTGTGTGGGACTTTTTTAGACTCTGTGGATCCCAAACAGCACCTGGTGGAGTTCACCCTCCCCATGGGAACAGTAGGTACTGAGGGATGAGGCACGGTCAATTTAGCTAAGTGAGATGCACTTCCCTACCGTGGGTTTTGTGCTCCATTATCCAGAGCTGTAGGGGTAGGGTTTGGGCGGGAGGTATCTTAACAGGACTTGCATTTCATTTTGCAGTCCCCCCTTTGGGTGTCAAAAGAGGGGAAAAAAGTCACAGAAAGCTATTGAACTCCAATGCATGCCTGAGGAAATCTGCTTCTCATTGGAGCAAATTTTAGGTCAGGGTGAGGCTTACCAGGGAGCTAAGATTTGAAAATCTAGCTGCAGACATTAACCCTTTGATGCATAATGGTCACTACAGTGGACAGGTACTTAAAATTGTAATTCATTTATTTTTGCTATCAAGCACAGCTATTGAAGACTTTATTGCATTTGAACCCCTCCATTTGTACTTCAGTAAGTCAAGCCAACATATTTCATGTTCAGATTGCACACTGTCCACTGAGGTGGACGTGTAATAAATTATTTGTAAATTAAATTTTACAAAAAATATGTAAATATGAAATTTGTTTCATTCACACCTAAAGATGAATGAAAAAATTTGTTAAAAAAAATCATGGTTGAAGATTTCATAATTCATGCATCAAAGGGTTAAAGCAGATGTACAGAACTTAAAGCTGAGTGTAGATTCAAAAGCTACTACTTGTTGTTTTTTAAATGTAATTGATCACTCACGTAGTCTTCTACCCCTATTTCCTGGATTAGCCACAGAAAGAAAATAGACTGGAGAACGATCGGGTCAGGAAAAGCCACACAGATCAACGTCATACTGGAAATTAGCATTCATGGGAAGGCTGTCCAGGAAAGAGCAATGTCTCGGCTAGTAGAAGCTAACCGTTAGCATTAGCAACTCCTTGACATGGCAGAACTTCTTCGGGCTCATGTTATTTGTAGAGATAAAACATCAACGTTGCAGAGCAAATGGAAACGGTGGTAGACTCACATTGCTGTTAGCCAATCAGAAGTCATATGTCAGAATATCAGGAAATAATAATGAGCAAGACTCCAATCTTCATTTTTTCTGCTCTCCTCTCCACCAGCTCACTTCTCTGTATTCAACTGTCTCTTGGAGCCAACTCAAAAACACTGGACCAAAACTGTTTATATCATTAGAGAAATATCTTCAAACCGCAACGGTTGGTGTCGACACATTAACTTCAAATGGTTATTCATGCCTTTGCCTCCTTGTGTCTAGATTAGTGTAAGACACTTTTCACATATTTTAACAAAAACCTCTTGACTGCCTTCAGTTGGTCCAAAACTCTGCAGCGAGGCTTTTATCTGGAGAGGCTGGAAAGTCTCTGCACTGGTTACCCATTAACTTTATTCATTTTCACGACTCTGTGGTCATGCTCATTGGAACTAACTTAAAAAGTAGCTTGAAATACTTTTAGGGCTGCCTACTTTTTCTAATTCACAGTTGGCTAATGTTGAGCTAACAATGCTTTTAGCCTCTTAGAGTAAAACAAAAAGATGTAGCTTTTTAGGGGCACAAGAAACTACTTCTGGATCACTCCTGTTTACTGGCTTCTAATTTGTCCATAATGCTGCTGCTCTTTGCCGGCCGGTGTCGAATTACAAATGCGGGCGCAACCCCACAGGCTAAAATATAATTGGCTCTGAAACCCGGAAGTATGGTGAACAGATCGGAAACAAAGACTACATCCCTCTCCCGCCAGCTGGAAAGGAAGTCTATTTCCCAATAACCTTCCGTCCAACGTGATTGAGACATTCAACTGTTTTGTTATTATTTCACTGTAAAAGTTTGACCAATTGTACCTTTAAGACCATAATATTGAGGACTCCGTAATGCCTTGAGAACATTTGGAAGCACACGTTTTTTATTTTTTTGGAAAACTATTAGATCTGGTGTTTATTCTACATGTGGTTTCCACAAAAATATATTTGCTGTTGATAATGTCGGGCAAAATCCACATGCACTGAAACTGCCATTGTCATACGAACAAATCATATCTCAAAGAAATCTAAATGATTCAAGTGTGTTATTTATTACCATGTGTTTGAGTAGCTGTGTGGCCCCGCTGCTTCTAGTCTTTAAAAACTTTTCTGGGTTTCTGACCCACGAAATTGCCGCCAAGTCACATGTTCCCCCAACATAAACATCAGAGGAGAAAATATTTGCTTTTAAAAATGTTTGCTTTATAAAATCAAAAGCTGCAATAGAACTTTTTTTGTGTAGAGGGCAGCTGCAAATGTATATAATTGTATTATCTTGAGTAAATTTAGATAATTTAATATCACCAAAAGCTCTCGGATACATTTGTTTTTGGTATAATTTATCATTCAGATTTTTGGACGGTTGTTTTTCTAGTCCAGGGGTGAACAAGATTTAGTGTTTTCATATAAAGTCTGCAGGGCTAAAGGAGACTGGGAGGTCTGGAAGAAGTGGAACGGACTTAGGGCACAGATAAATCAGCATCCGCGCTCATCTTTCCAATTTGACTTGAGCTTCCCTAAACTCCCAGACTCTTAAACTTTAACGAGAAGTCCCACATCAAACCAGCTAACCATGGAGGCTGAGTTTACAGTTTTGGGGTTATTTTTACATCTGATATGAATCCTCTATTAATAGGGTGAAATTTAAAAGTACACAAAAATGTACATTTTGCTTATCTAACCACATTTTCTTTTGGGCATGCTGCTTTATCCAAGTAACCTGAGGATTTTCTTGTGCTCTGGTCAGTAGCAATAGCAGCAAAGTTTACCTCTCTGTCAGAAGTTTGAGGTTTAAACATGTTTATGACACATCCAAGGTGCACAAAATATTGGTCAGAACGAGTCCCCGCACCATGTGAACAAACATCTCAGCTCTAAAGCTGATCTTCATCCACGTACGTCAAACGTCACGTGATCAGGAAGCAGAAAACCCATGTGTTAGGACAGGGGTCTGCAACCTGTTCCCATCAAAGAGCCATTATTACCCGTTTCCCACAGTAAAGAAAACACTGGGAGCCACAGCAGCCGAGGCGTTGTGGGCGGGGCCTACCCTCAGACAGCAGAGAGCTGCTTTAACCAATCACAACAGGTGACAGCAGCCAGTACCGGTCGCTCGTGTACGTCAAAGTTATCTTTCAGAAGACGATAATCAATAAAACGATTTATATAAAATGGATCCAGAAGTTGTAGCCCGTCTCTGCCGACAATATTTTGATATTTTTCACCCTGTTGATGGTTTTACTGAGGAGGTGCCACTTTTGTCATACGTTTCTTTTTAAAACATGTTTAGACTGTTCAGAATACAAATCCAGGCTCTGTCACGTTTGATTGTTGTAATTAAACTTTGTAGGTGGGGAAGGTCAGAAAAGGATCCGATCATTTTGTTTTTCCCTCATTTACAGTGACAGAGATAACGGCGCAGTGCTCCTGGCTCTGGTGTTAATCAAGTAAAATTATATCTCTTTGCAACAATTTTCACAAGAAACAGAACAGTTAAAAGCAGGGCTTGTGTTGACCGGATAGTTCCCGTATTTGACAGTTTATTTTGATGGAGAAAGAATAGAAAGAATTACCCCGACGCATGCAGACGAACTGACATTTTATTCGTTTTGCACATCGCAGATGTAGCTAAATCACTCAAGAAATGATTCCCATCTGAACATCTGAGCTGGACACTGCTCAGCGCAGCTCGCTGTCAGCGCGTGCGTATGGTGCACAGCGAGCTGAAGATGTGGAGAGGGGCTTGGAGCGCGTCGCAGAACCAGAGCGCATGCAGGAAGATTCCTCCGACTGAAGCGAGACTTGTCACTTAGAAAATGTTCCCTGATTATGAAACTTTGGCTGAATAGCGCTTGTTCCTGTCTCCAATGTGGCGACACATCCAGGAGCCGTCTGAGGAGAATCCCAGAATCTCACATCCTCGTCAGCTCAGAAAGCGCCTATGATTACGCACAAGCGTGACCCGTCAACCCGGTCTCACAGTAAGACCGGGTCGGAACTGTTCAGGTTTACGCAGACAATCTTTACATTTAGAATTGACATACAATGTAAAATTAATGCAGTAAAATATAAAGCATTTTATTTAAATATCCATTCATTATTTTCCAAGCACAGAGAGCCGCATCAGATGGATGGAAGAGCCGCATGCGGCTCCAGAGCCGCGGGGTGCCGACCCCCATGTTAGGAGATCGTTTTGGGTCGCCGCTGTAAAAAGAAGTGAGGCGCGAACTAGAAAAGCTTGTGCCGATCACTATTCGACAACAGATTATGAAATAACGGATAACGCTCAAAACATGCGGATTCTTCCTGATGTAAGAGGGAGTCTATTTTTTGTTTTGGTAGTTTTGGCGTTGATATCATCCAAGTGCGCAACGTTCTGTGACTCTTAAAAAAAAGTAAAAATGGTGAAAAATGCTGGCAGCGAAGGGCTTTTTTTGATTAGGAAACGGCTGGCAGTGAATGAGTTAGTTTGTTCTGAGAAAGCTGGTTTAACACATCATACGCTTAGACACACACCCTTAAATATACATGTCTCCACCCACTTCAGCGTTGGCAATATATACATTTTGGTTATGGTAATGCTAACCACAGAACAACGCTAGCCAGAGCTAATGCTAACATTAGCCAGAGCTACCGCTAACGTCCTTGTTGAATGAGAGGAAAACAACAAAGAAAAATGCTGAAACGTGTAATTTTCTATAATGTACTGGGGATATCAAGATTTTGAATGAATGGCAGATCGAACCATAGCTTACCTATTGAATTGTCCAGATACTGAACACGGCCTCTAGCTACAGAGTTTAGCTTCAGGCACTGTCATGGGGTAAACTGGCCAATGAGCATGCAGCTTATTTAATTTCCTGGCTGAGTGGGAGTGGCTATCCAGTTATTCCGTTGAAGGGGTTTATTGTTGGGGTGTAGTTGGCCATTTATCAAGGCTCATGGGCAAATTTGAATCCCAACAAAGTTTCATGTACTACATAAAGTCTCTAGGAACCGTTTCCTGTAAAAATGGTTGTTCTATGACCCCTTTAATTAATAAGGTGTTTTGTTTTTTGATGTCATAACAAAAAGTGGGTATACCATTTTTAATTTATTATTATTTTATTATATATTTGTTTTTCAGATTGAATGCTGTTTACAATTCACCAGGTACTGTTAGCACAGTTTACAGTCTTAACAGACTTTCTGCCATGGACCCCTGGTCTGATACTTCCTGACATTTCTGGGCCACAGTAATGTTACTGTTCTCCATTGCTTTTTTACGCTATTGCTGCAGGACCTGCCAAGGATAATGAAGTACATGGGGATAATCTAGGCCACATCTAAGACGCCACAATCTAATAAAGACAACAGTTTTAAATCGTATGTATGCACCTACATTCATGACTGTGAAGGTGAGCTAAGAAGCTTCTGCCTTGGATTGTTAAATGATACATGCTAGCTCTTTACTAGCACAGTGAAGAAACAACACTAACGACATAGAGTTATCGTTTCATCTCTCTGATAACATTGTTAGCGTTGCGTCAACACTGTACTTACTTTGGCTAATAAAGAGCTAGCATGTATCATTATTTAGCATGCCAATGCATAAGCTTGTTAACTTACCTTCATAGGGTAACACATACTATTTAAAACCTCTATTTTTATTGAATGTGGCATTTTTGTAGCCCTGGATTATTCTGTTGACCGGCATTCTTGGCAGGTACTTCAAGGTTTGCTTACAAAATGCAGTAGAGAATAGAAGAGGTACGGCAACCTGGATGTTTTTTGGCTGGCTAAAAAAACATCAGGGAGCGTCGTGCCAGGGGTTTGTGCCATAAACCCTGTTGAAGGCACGTATGCTTATTGGAAATAGTTTATTCTTTAAATGTAGCTCTGTGTGTTTGTTTGGTAATCTGGTCAAACCAAATTTAGAGTTGGGATGTACTAACAGCTCATATTTTTGGATCTACTGCTCCCATGTCAGGCAAACACAAAAGAGAAGGATTTAGGGAAAATAGTCAGATTTAAAAGTACTTGGGAAAAAAAGACTTGAGTCTAGATTTTTGTGTATGCGTGACTGTGTGCCATTAAGCCACTCCTTCCTTGCACTTTTATCCCTCGAACAAAAGCACATCTGCTGAGTTGAAGATTAAAACCCCTAATATTTTTGCTAATGTACTAAATTGATTATTAAAGCAACTCAAAGGTTTACTGCAACTTCAAGAGAATTTCGGTCAAACCATTCCTTTAATAATTCCCTTCACTGGAACAGATTACAGGCTACCTGACTTGCCTCCACCTACATTCAACAGGACTCATTCAGGGGGATTTAGAGAGAATCCCTGATTTAAGTGTCATACCCTTCTAATCCCAGACCTCTGACTTCTCAAGTTCAGGTCAAAGGTTGTGTATGCTCTAACTATACACAGCCACAGCTTAATGTTATAGGTGGAACAGGATGTTTTCCCGAATCCTGCAGTGAAGCAGTAAGTACTGCCACAAAGGCTCAACATTGTTGAGGGATTATCACTCTGATTGTGTGTTGTATTTGTTCTATTTTTAGCTGTAAATAGTGGAATTTCTGCTCCTTTCCAGATGGCTTGAATGGCTAAGACTCGCATGTCCCGTACAATTGACTCCAAAAGTTTGGCTTGTGCACTGGCACCATACACACATCTAAGCCAAGGGCTCTATTCGCCTGGTGAGTGCCTGCTAGTGATTTAAAGCACAGCGGTCTTGTCAGTCAAAGGCAGTTCACAAGGCTCTGCTGTAGGTGTTTCTTATTCTGTTGTGCATTTTTAATTTTGTAGTTGTTAAAACACTAAAGTAAAAGGCCTTTGACTTCCTCTTCTGCCCATCTGCAGCACCAGCAACTGATTTTTTGTTGACTTGGATGAAAAACTCAAAGTTGTGATTTGTGTTCGGCCGACAAGGCGAGAGGACCGACTTGCTGTTTGACATGGAACGCTGTTGTGTAATATCACAATGGAAGATGCCAAGACCATGGGGTTCTTATAGCAAACCTAATGTGGAAAGTGAACGGAGATTAAATTATAGTCACTTTCATATACACTTTGACTCCACATATTTGTGGCACAGTTTAGAGACCGTTTCCCCAAAAAGGGTTTGAGACAGCTTCCCAAAACAAATGTTTTTTTTTTTTTTCAGATTTGTTCAATTTTGCTGCATTTGCTTTTAAAAGTGTTGGAGTTGGCAACCTATATGTGAACTGAGGTGTGTATCGAGACGATCGAGACTCATTACTTTCTACGTAAAGCATTGGACTTGCACAAGAATTAGGAAAGTCCAATATTATTAGGTCCACCATTATTATCGGTCTATTTTGGGATTAAAATGCTATGTCGGAAATTTTTGACATCAGTTTTAATGACACAACAATGTACCATGCACATACACATCAAACTCTTCAGCTATGGCTCCTCCCACTCAAAATTCAATCAATCAATCAAAGCTTTATTTATAAAGCGCCTTCCGCAACCCTGTCAGGAAGCCCAAAGCGCTGAACATGGTTCAGTTGAAGGTAAATATATTGAACAAATCAAAAATAGAAGCAATTCAAATTACAAAATACAAATAACAAAATTAGAAAATTAGAAAATATGACGAATCAAAAGGTATCGTTTTTTTAAGTAGAAATTTACCCCATATATCGTTATTTATCGTCATTTATCTGGAGAATGTGATTCAGCTGACACTTTTTCCCATTGCCTATCATAAATTGAAATAGTTGTCATATTTTGCAAGTTTGAGAATAAATGATAGATGTGTGATGTTAGTTACCGAAAAAAATAAAATTAAAAGCCAGCAAATAGCAAATCTGCAAAACAAGCTAGCTTAAAACATGTTTGCATTCATTTTAACAATGTTCTAACAGAGCTATAAATATAAAGTAGAGTTTTAAAAACAAATGAAAAAATTATTGTCTAAAAACCTCCACCAATAGCATGGTTCGGTCCGAAAGCAAAGATTGGACCATCAGGTCGTCAGTCTCGCCGAACCGCACTTCCATGGGTCCTCCACTCATTATTCACTCACGTATTTAGCAACAGAACACCGCTGGTGTGAGAGGTTCTCTGCTCAGTGATATCAGAGAAGGAGAAACAGCTGGCTGCTACCACTTCAACTTTAGGATAAACTTCAAAGGGTCTCAAAAAGAACAACACCATTGAAGTCACGGACCACTAAAGACGTTTGGATGTAGAAAAGATTGACTGGTGTTTAGCTCTATCTCGTTTAGTCTGGCAGTGCGGGGTTTTGATATCAGGTGTAAGTGGTCAAGGGGTGATAGTCGACAAGTGGGGAGAAAGTTCTGTGACTGTGTTTAAAAGCTAGCTTGTTTTGCAGATTTGCCACTGCAGCTTTGAAATCCATCCAGTGGTTTGTGAGACAGTTTGCTAACAAACAATTGATTCCAAACAGTTTGCCAAAACATTTTAATAAAAATCTGCACAATGTTTTGTGCTTAAAGATAGCTTCTACTAAACCAAAATTTAGCTCGTTAAAAGAACATTTGACTAAATGAAAGCCATTTTTGTGTTTACTATGGTTTCTCAGCAGGGGAAGATGTACTGAATGATGGTTGTAGTTGCACTTGGAAAGCACATTGAATAGCTTTTGTGTGTGAAATGTGCTTTATAAACAAAGCTACCTGGCCTTGTATGTGCAAAAGTAATTTTCTGGGATTCAATTATAATCAATCAGTGGTTAATGGAAAATCACTGCATTATTATTATTATTATTATTATTATTATTATTATTATTATTATTATTATTATTATTATTATTATTATTATTATTATTATCATCATTATCATCATCATCAAAGCAATATTATTACAGTTTCAGGCTACATTATTTATGACTTTAAAAAAAGTCTTTCAAAAAATGTTTTGATTTCACCACATGCTCAAGTGCTTTATCCAATGTGAAAAGGAGCTCATAAAGCATTCAAAGTGTTTTACTTACTTTTTTTCTTCATTTTCTGGTTGCAGCAGGTCTGACACCAAACTAAACACATTAATCGTTCACCATAAAACAAAGAAGGTCACACAGGAACTTTAAATCGTATTCATCTGCTGAATCAGAAGAACGTGAGATTTCTGAACAGCTGTGGTTGTCTTATTCAATATGTCATCTCTATAGCATGCCTTTGGTGAAAGAAATACAGCCTTTTCCTCTTAGGAAAACGAAGTTGGAGATTTATGCATAGAAGAAACAGGACTTGTACTGGTATTCCGGTCTCTTTACCTCAAACAATTCCCCCTGCAACAACCTACGCAGAAGTCTTTCATCATAAAGTCAAAGTTTAAGCTTAATTTATTGATCTGCACTCAGACAGGAACAGGAAATAAAATAGTAGGAAGAAGAAGATTTTTTAATAAGACAAAATTCATTAACTATACAGCAGAAAGTGTGTGTGTGTGTGTGTGTGTGTGTGTGTGTGTGTGTGTGTGTGTGTGTGTGTGTGTGTGTGTGTGTGTGTGTGTGTGTGTGTGTGTGTGTGTGTGTGTGTGTGTGTGTGTGTGTGTGTGTGTGTGTGTGTGTGTGGACTTAACTTGAACTTTGACTGAAACGATGTTTATATTGTGATTTTTCACAGAAACAAGTTTCAGTTTATTTCTTACAGCTGAGCATCTCATTCTGCTCATTCAGCTATGAAGGTGAGACAAAATGACGTGAAAGGTTTTTCTCTCATATATTTGGACCTTTTTTTTGCTGCAAAATGTGTATACTGGGAAATGTGTGGCTGCAATGAATCTCTTTGCCCCAGCTCGCCTCCTGTTCTTCATGTCGGATCACAAATGGGACACACTGCAAGAGGCTGCAGCAGCCTCATAATCATTCATTTGTACATTGTGAAAAATATAGATCAAATCAAGATATTAATTATTGTTTTACAACAAGTTCCATTATTATTTGATTTCTGTCTGCACTTTCTGCATTGCAAAGTAAACACTGGTCAAAGCTGGTCTTGGGCCCAAAAGCTTGTCAACAAGATATGTAAATTACACTGGCTGTGTTGGAAACTGGGCACTGGCTGATTGAGAGGGCAATGACAGATTTAAGGGATGGAAATGGGAAAAACGGTCCCTGTTGTGGGAATCCGGTCTGAAGAGATTATTTAAAAACTGATGGTAAGCCTTAGTGGAATTATAAAATGTGTTTAGTCAAATGGGGGTTCCTAAGATTATTACGAATGATTACATTTGATGAATAATTTTGATTAGGAAAAAAAGATGCATCATGTTTCTTCCCTTGTGAAAGCCAAGCAGATGTTGGGGGAAAAAAACTGGCATTGAAACTGGTAACTGGGACCGTAAAGTGGTGACTGGAAGTAAAACAAAAAGTGTCCAATGGGATTTGAAATGGCCTCACCAGTTAATCTGGTGGAAGACTAGCGTTTAGTTTGAACATGGTTCCCGTTTCTCTGTGGCGTTCTGCTTGTCATAAGATTATAAAGCCAGCTGTAGGACCCTGAAGAGTGAAGAAGCCCTTTTGCTCCTCTCATGCATATTCAAGCACGTGTGGACTCACTCTCACTCTCTGTGAAAGGCATCTTGGCTGCGGGTCAAAGGATCCCTGCTAAAACCCTGACAAGAGGGCTGATCGCCAGCCAAGCAGTACAGTTACAAAGTGGTGCACAGGAGGCCCTGTCATGTTTGCAAAGATCTAAAGCCTTTCTCTTTAAAGCTTTCTTTACATTTTTTTTTCATTGCAGTTACTGGGCAGTGCATAGAAAAGCCTTTTCTTTCCCTTCCTCTGTCCATCGTTTTTTCAGTTTCCCTGTTTCGGTTGATTTCTGACAACTGATCCACTTCCTGTGTACTAAAGGAAATGATGTGCCTAATTGGATTATTGGGAGTTTTATTCAAATAGATTCCAACCCACCCACACAGCTCCAGACCCCTTGGGATGGGGTTCTCCTCTTTCCAGACTTTAAAATGTGCAGAATGAGCAATAAACTCAAACCTCCAGCTGTGTCACAACTTTTGCAGAACGAGCCTGGCGAGCCATCCCATGTATCGTCTAGTTATGACCCACAACGCTTAGTCTAGGGTCCGAATCTACCGTTGTCTTTTTAACACTCTCTGCATGCAGCTGGACAGCCCTAGGACCAGTAAAAGGAGTGAACAATGTGACATATTCATAGCAACATCAAAATCAGTGAATAAAGCACTCCACCATACAATGTTGAAGAAGTACTTCTGTCTGCTCGTGTCTCATAGACAGGCTTGCCTAAATTGCCCAAAGCTGACGCTAAAGCAGTTTCAAATGAATGCCGTTTCTGAGCCGCCACCATTTTTTCTTGTTTTGCGACTCTGCTGTCATTGTAAAAAAGCCGACCCAATAAAGCAAATGTAAAGAATCGATTCAATTCCAATTCTCAAGGGTTAGAATTGATTATCACATCCGATCCAATTCATTCTGTTCCAGTTCGATAACGATATGGGTCCGTGGTATTAAAATGTTTTTTGAACTGTTAATATGCCTGTAATTCAATGATGCAACACTGGCTGAGTTGCATGCAGTTCACCAGGGGAAACTGTATTAACCTTAAACCGCTATCTGGACTTTTCCTTCCTCTTTTAACTGTGAAGAGACCAAAGTTAAACAATTAAATGGATTTTTAGACACATGAATTGATTGAATTTTGACTTTTGGAATTTTATAAGAATTGATTCAGAATCAATTATTTGATTTTATCAACACATGTCTCTCTACATACAGCGCTGTGACTGGCCCGGCCAAAGGTAGACCTGCTGAGGCTACGATGGAGCATGGCAAAACCGTCCTGAAGCGCTAAATCTTTTACTACGGTTTGTCTAGATTTCTAGGCTAATGCCGAATGGAACTAGGATTGGGACAATATTACATGTAACTTTTTTTTAGCATGTAATTCTTTTTTGTAACGCGTAACTTCCATTTTGTAACTTGTAATTCTCGTTTTGTAACACGTAACATTTGGTAAGTCACAACATGACACTTTCATTTTGTAACTTGCAGAAAATAATCAATGTACATGTTTCAAATCACAACTCTAAAAACACACATCTCAGTCCACAGTTACAAAATTCAAGTCTAATAGTACAAAACATTTTGTCCCAATTCTAGCTTCCTTCCCAGAGAACCAATGATGACCTTTGTCTGATATGCCAATCAAGAGTCTTGGATTCCTGTCCAAGACAATTCCTGTTGGAAGCAAGCTAGAATTGGGACAATAGGTTTTGTACTTGTAGACTTGAGTTTTGTAACTGTAGACTGAGATTTGTGTTTCGAAAGTTGTGATTTGAAACTTGTACATTGATTTTTTTTCTGTAAGTTAAGTACCGAAGTTACATGTTACAAAATGAGAACGACATGCTACAAAACTAAAGTAACCTGTTAGAAAATGAAAGTTACGTGTTAGAAAACAAAAGTTACGTGTTAGAAAATGAAAGTTACGTGTTACAAAACATGAATTACATGCTACAAAACTAAAGTAACCTGTTAGAAAATGAAAGTTACGTGTTAGAAAACAAAAGTTACGTGTTAGAAAAAAAAAGTTACGTGTTAGAAAATGAAAGTTACGTGTTACAAAACATGAATTACATGCTACAAAACAAAAGTCACTGTTACAAAACCTTTTGCAAGTTACAAAACTTGGTACAAGTTAAATGTAATATTGTCCCAATCCTAGTTCCATAATGTAGGATGTCAAAGTAAAAGACTATGAAACAATTTCTACTGAAAGATGAAAGCAGGTGTCAGACATCTCTGCCTTCAACATGCTACTTGGCAAAGTTTTACAGAGACACGGCAGTCTCCCAAGTGTGTTCAGGCACTACTGGAATTTGCACCTGTTTGAGACCAACTCCTTTGGGTTTTTCCTCTTAAAGGCAGTGTGTGAAATTACCCATGTCTCTCAGAATGTCTCTAAAACTGTAATCATGTATGTCTGAGTAAATCTAACAAGAAGAGATGGGTAAAAGGGGGGTTTATGATCCGGAGGCCCGGAGGATGAGGAAGCTAAAAGGGAGGGTTGTGCTCTCGTACCTATTCTCATACAAATGATCGCTTGCACTATGTGGCCCTCCATTGAGTCATAAACATCCCAGCAGTTAAGCCATTCATGTTGTTGATTTTCTCCAAGTGAGAGGAAACAGAGACCAGGGCACAGATTAAAAGGCTTCTCTTCCCCGCCCGCGTGTGAATCACAAATCACATGGAGCCTCGCTGCTTCCCCCTGTCCTGGAACCCAACAAACACCCTGTTAAAAGCCACAGCCCCATCCCCGTGTTTCTTCTTACTGGCCACAGAAAACGTAGTTTGTATTCTAGTATGTGTGCCAAGTTTGCCATGTGAACTCCAGCGCAGCAATGCATGTCAATAAAAAGTCCGTTTTCACTTGCTTGGTGAGATTTATATGTCAGTATGGTTTTTAGTTATCCTCGTCACAGCACAAGGAGCTTTAGGACAAAAATACTGCCGTTTTCTGGGTCTTTTATGGTTTAACGGTTTTAGCTGAGAAAAAATAAATCCAACACTTTTGAGACTTTTGGTGACTCTGGAGTAAAGTCAAATCCATCAGAGCTATAACCGTAGTTTAGTTTAGAAGAAGACGAGGTCCATAGATGGACCTAGCATTTAGTTCTGTCAAATATCCGTGTTCCAGCAGAAGCCTCTCAGGAAAGCTACCCGAGCGAGTGACCGTGTTTGTGTCAAAACCTAGCTTGTTCTGTAGACTTGCTATAACAGCGATAACAATCCTTGACTCTTTTATTAAAGGTGTCCCAGACCACATTTACCTTGTTGTTGTTGAGGCTTCTTGCGGTGTCCATTGAGGCATACCAAAAATCCGGTGCCACCTCTGACCTGCTTTCCTAAGTGTTCATTCTCAGAAAAGCGTGTTTGACACATCATGAGCTTTGACTCATCCCTATAGGCTAGCCTATTTTTGAATCCCAGCACCCCTGAAAGTGATTTGAGGAAAAAAAAAAAGTCACACTTATCAGAGGAGCCCTCAGAAACAGACTGCAATATACAAACATTGGTGGTTGCTAACCACTGAACAATGCTAGCCTGAGCTAGTGCTAACGTTGTCCCGAGCTACTACTAATGCTAGTCTGATCTACCGCTAGCTTGAGCTACTGCTAACATCCTTGTTTGAAGAGAGGAAAACAAAAACGAAGAATGTTGGAGCAGTCGCGTCACGTTCCAGGATGTACTGGGATGAATGCCAGATCCATAGCTTGTGGTCCGGTTTTTGCCCTCTTCCCTGCTCTTACAGAAATATGCTTTAATGGACATTCACTTGCTCATTTGTAGTCATAAAGACTCGCGCGTGTGTTGTGTTCTGAACCACTAGGTGGCAGTGTAGTTCTTGTACATTTATAAAACAAGAAGAAAAAGAGATTTTTATAAAATCTAATAAAAAAAAATCATGAAGCGCTTCACAAGATAGAACATTTAAAAAGTAAAAATTTTAAAACTATAATAAACAAAGTGGGGAAATGGAAAGATTTACGTTTAGAGGAAAAAGGTAATTACAGGATACTGAAAAAGACAGAATTGACAGAAATAGCAGCATGAAAAAAAGTTAGCGATGAAGAAGAGGATGAGTAGGTTACACAAAAGCTGTTGTGGGTGTAGAACAGCTGTGACCAACCCTGGTCCTGAGATCCCCTACCCTATGAGGTTCCAAATGTGCCAAAAATGTGTCTATGTATTTCTGTGCGTGTCTATGTATTTGGACGCACACTGCACTGCGTTGCTGTAATGTGTGTCTATGTATTTATATGTGTCTATGTCTATGTATTTAAATGTGTCTATGTATTTAAATGTGCTGTCACAGCACGTAACAACAGCACGTAACAACAGCACCAGACAACAGCACGTGACAACAGCACCAGACAACAGCACGTGACAACAGCACCAGACAACAGCACGTGACAACAGCACGTGACAACAGCACCAGACAACAGCACGTGACAACAGCACGTGACAACAACACCAGACAACAGCACCAGACAACAGCACGTGACAACAGCACGTGACAACAGCACCAGACAACAGCACCAGACAACAGCACGTGACAACAGCACCAGACAACAGCACGTGACAACAGCACCAGACAACAGCACGTGACAACAACACCAGACAACAGCACGTGACAACAACACCAGACAACAGCACGTGACAACAACACCAGACAACAGCACCAGACAACAGCACGTGACAACAGCACCAGACAACAGCACGTGACAACAGCACCAGACAACAGCACGTGACAACAACACCAGACAACAGCACGTGACAACAACACCAGACAACAGCACGTGACAACAACACCAGACAACAGCACGTGACAACAACACCAGACAACAGCACGTGACAACAACACCAGACAACAGCACGTGACAACAGCACCAGACAACAGCACGTGACAACAGCACCAGACAACAGCACGTGACAACAGCACCAGACAACAGCACGTGACAACAGCACCAGACAACAGCACGTGACAACAACACCAGACAACAGCACATGACAACAACACCAGACAACAGCACGTGACAACAACACCAGACAACAGCACGTGACAACAACACCAGACAACAGCACGTGACAACAACACCAGACAACAGCACGTGACAACAGCACCAGACAACAGCACGTGACAACAGCACGTGACAACAACACCAGACAACAGCACGTGACAACAACACCAGACAACAGCACGTGACAACAACACCAGACAACAGCACGTGACAACAACACCAGACAACAGCACGTGACAACAACACCAGACAACAGCACGTGACAACAACACCAGACAACAGCACGTGACAACAGCACCAGACAACAGCACGTGACAACAGCACCAGACAACAACACCAGACAACAGCACGTGACAACAACACCAGACAACAGCACGTGACAACAACACCAGACAACAGCACGTGACAACAACACCAGACAACAGCACGTGACAACAGCACCAGACAACAGCACGTGACAACAGCACGTGACAACAACACCAGACAACAGCACGTGACAACAACACCAGACAACAGCACGTGACAACAGCACGTGACAACAACACCAGACAACAGCACGTGACAACAACACCAGACAACAGCACGTGACAACAACACCAGACAACAGCACGTGACAACAACACCAGACAACAGCACGTGACAACAACACCAGACAACAGCACGTGACAACAGCACCAGACAACAGCACCAGACAACAGCACGTGACAACAGCACGTGACAACAGCACATGACAACAACACCAGACAACAGCACGTGACAACAGCACCAGACAACAGCACGTGACAACAACACGTGACGACAGACTGAGACAATACATAGACACATTTTTGGCACATTCGGAACCTCATACTACCCAGCATGTCTTAGAAGTTTTCCTGTTTCAACACACCTGATTTGAATCAGTGGTGATTAGCAGTGTTCTGCAGAGCCTGTAGCTGTTGAACAGGTGATTCAGTCACTGAATCAGCAGGGTGAGTTCAAAACAAGCTGGATCGGGCATCTTGAGAACCAGGGTTGGGCACACCTGGTGTAGAAGAAGGTTTCAGAATGCTGCTGAGAATGAAAAAGGATGCTGGGTGATTGTTCCTCTCCTGCGATAAAGGCCAGTATGGGTGAAGTTACTACTGCTTTTCATACCTACTTCAAAACAATGAGATGTTTGCTTTTAGTACAAAGTGAAATAAAACATTTAAGAGTCCAGATTGTTCAAAAGAAATCTGATATAACGTTTTGTTTCACCAAGGTGGTTGTGACTTTTTAATTTATGTATTTCTGTAAGTAAACAACAATTTTGTTTTCATTTTATGCCACCGGCCCAAAAAGTTTCTATGGTGGAAATGCATTAAAATTTGTAAACAAAATAAAACAATTGTTAAAGGCATGATTATGATTATGTCATAATTTTTTTATTTGGCATGTTAGGGGAAAATACACGTATTTGCTCAGAAGCCAAACAAATCAACACATGTTATGAATCATTACTTTAACAGCTGCCGCCCTGCAAACTTGAACCTTGTTTCCAGTGATGTGTAAACGTTACCAGGTTAAGCCTAATAGAATTGGTTTTGTGATTTGTTGCTGCAGCACAGCATGGGGGCTCATCCAGACACCACAGCCACATGTTGAGACATGTCAGAGATGTTATCTATACACTTTTCCCTTTTTTACTGCCTTTTTTAGCATTTTAAAGCTGTCCAACCCGTTTTACTACAAAAACAGTTTTACAGGATTACTGCGTTGCTTATTAAAAGCAGAACGTTGACTGATTTTTGTTGAAATATAACAACAGTTTTTATCCCAAATCTCTTGTCATTCTGAAATTTGTGGTGATTCCGCAAGACTGCTTGTGTCATTTATTTTAGTCACCTTTTTGGAAAAGAGAGGATATGAAACCTTTTGGACCCCAAATACCTCCAGGCAGGATGATCTATGTCTGTTTGCTGTATTTATCTCATCTATAGCTTGCAGCTGGTTCCTGGCCTTTTACTAAAAATCTATTCTGTCATCTTGTGATTCAGCAGACTGGGGAGTGATAGAATAGTTTCTTTATTGCAATCTGTTCATAATGTTGTAAAAGCTTTTAGAAGGCTCTAGTCCAGCTTTGTTGGTGGTCTGAGAGGTCTGAGAGGTTTCAGCTGTTGGTCATTATCTCTAAACAAAACTGATTAATATGGATTTTCCCCATACTGTACACCGGGGCTGGTTAGGTACGATTATCTGATAATGGATTTAACTGGACTAAAATTGTGTTTTTTTTATTTTATTTGCTCCTATAAAGTGTGTGTGTGTGTGTGTGTGTGTGTGTGTGTGTGTGTGTGTGTGTGTGTGTGTGTGTGTGTGTGTGTGTGTGTGTGTGTGTGTGTGTGTGTTTATCCTGATACACGTGCCTTCTGAACATCCCAAGATTAGATTATTTGATCTACACTTGAAGATAGTCTCTGGTTGTTTATGTTAATTGTTCGCTTCAACATCTTAAAGATAAAACCCTTCCCGAAGCAGGATGTTATGATAAGATCTCTAATCAGCCTTAATAAACACTTACCATCAGGTTAGCGTAAATTAGTTCAGAGTGTGTTAATTAGTGTCTTTTGTTGACCTGCAGCACCACCTCTCATCCTTTTGACTGAGATGTCAGCCTTGGTGTTGGCAACACAATTAATGGGTGCTGATTTTAATTTTAAATGGTCTTTTGTCCTTTCTTGTGAATGGTAGCCTTGCAAGCAATCCTGTGGTATCTATAGTGTGGCCACGACTCATAGCGAGAGCTCAGACGAGGGGTGGAATCAATGGTCGTCTTTCAAATGGTCTCCACATGCAATTAGACAGTGCTAGGACCAGTGAGAGCAATGAACAATGTAACGTTTAAATCGCTACAGAAATCGGTCATCGGAGCAGTCCACCATACAGCATCAAAGAAGCAGCAGCAAATATATCCTGTTTCTGAACTACCTCTATCAGGTCATGTCTTAAAAAGTCTAAATAGTCCAAAGTTGCTGACAAATCCATTTCAAATGAGTGGTATTCCTGAGCCAACACCATTGTTGTTGTTTTCTTCATCACATCACAAACGCGACGGGAGGAAACGCGTTGTGCCAGAGCGTCTGTTTCCGAAGCCCGCGAGAAAACACACAGTTCACCGACATTTAACCTCTAACCTCTTGCTATTTAACCTTCCCCTCACCCCCATCTTAACCTTAACCCATTTTCTCGTTCTAAACTTCTCGTTAACCATGTCTGAGACAGACGATACAAAGTTTTGCATGAGCAGAGGATTTAGGTTGGGATGGGGGTGAGGGGAAGGTTAAATTATAAGAGGGTAAAGGTCACAATTTGATGAAATCTCTAGTTTACAGCGGGCGTCGTAAAGTGACACGTTGGGTCTCCCAACACGTCGGAAACAAACGCTTGGTCACCCCGCATCAGTTTTAGCCACTTCAGGCGTTAGAATGTGTACATTTCTAATAAAATTGAGTCAGTTGTTAACTAAATGATAATTTATGCACTTCCCCAAATTGTGTGGCGTGTCCATCTAAAATCCTTTAAGTACTAAATCAGTGTGATTATAGCTGAAGATAAGTACTACTCTTACTAGGTGCTAGCAGTCAAAGCCCAGTTAGTGAGAGGTTAAAACGGAAGTGGCCGTATTTCATAATGCTACATCTCCGCACTTCAGCTTTGGCAGTCTGTACCGACACAAGCAGAATCACAGCTCTGACAGCCTTATGTATCTCATTCAGCCAAAGAGAATGGGGCTAGTGAACCGAGGAGCCCCCCAACACTGGCCTCTGCCTGCACCTGCAAGCCCAACTGATGCTGGAAAGCTGGAGGAACGGGGGGAAGTGAGACAAGTAAAGAGAGAAGAGGGTGGAACTGAAATGAGAGACACACTGGAATAATATAAAACAGAAATTAAGATAAACTGTTAAAATAAGGGTAATGCATGAGTTAGATTGCCATGTGATTTGTTTTTAAACTCTTTTAAAGTAAGCATAAGGAGAAGGAACGTGAGTGGGTTACCGGAGAACCACTATCCCCCCTGCAGGCCGTTTTTAGAGACCTCCTTCTGCCCTTGCCTTGCTTTTGTGTCCGTTAGTGGAGGTGGAAATGGAAATGAATTAGTAAGAAGTTTTCAATCCGAAGTCCTTGTTCGGTTGATGTAGATTTTTGTCTCATCAAAACACACTTTGATAACCTTTTCTTGTCCATTTGGGTTTAAGATGTTTAGATATGTGCTCAGCTCCTGACAAAACAGCCCTTCGCCCCTTAGTGGGCCAGCCATCTTTAATCCAGTAAAGAGACCAGAGATTAGGCCGCCCCTGGCCTTCCCGAAGGCCTTTTGGAAACCTCTCGGCCGTGAGAATGAGGAGTTTGGGGTTGGAGGTGTGCATTAGGCTGTGTGTAGCCATGCAGGAGGGGCTAAGGACAGTCTTTGTGAATTTGGTTAATCTAATTTGAGCACTCTCCCCCTAAGGCCCTCACTCGTTCTCACCACTGCCTCTATTTCAAACATCAGTCCAAGCTGCTGACAGTTTCATGTGGTCTTGTTTAGTTTAACGCACGCCTAAAGGGAACCGAACTGGGAGCATCCACTTCAGAAACACGACTCTATCTTTGTGCGTTATTTTCAAATAAAGCTAAGAAGCTGATCCACATGTGCGATCTGAGGGATGTTTACGCCGTAACATGAAACTTTTAAGAGTAAAGGGTTTTGTCCGAACACAATTAGGTCGATTTGGAGAAAAAGAACATTAAAGGCATCAATAATTACTAGACTTAATGGTATTTACTAAAGGACCAGTTGAAACAGAGGCCATTGTGTTCACACTGTTTACAGAATGTAAACAAACCTTAAAAGTCTTCCTTTGACGTTTCGCACCTCTGATTAACTCCCGCTGATGCTGCTGGTTATCAGATGGGAATTACCTCATTAGGGTTGGCCTTTGAAGTTGGACCCGAAATATCATCGGGTTCTCGTAATCCTCTTTAAAAGGATCAATTAGTAGGACAGTGGTGGATTCGCGCTAGAGCCTTTCCCACTCATTTCCTCTTGTTTTGGGTGAAGGGTTTGAAAATTGGCTGATTAGTTCAGGAAATGCGACCCTAATAAGTGCTGAAAGTAAATGTTAAACGCCTTATCTGTCTGCTGCCATCTGTAAACCAAGACCTCTCCTTATCTATGCTTCTTTCCCTCCTCTTTCTTTCCTCTTTATCTCATCCTTTTCCTTCGCTTTGTAATTTTAGCATCCTCCCCTCTGCCCTCTGTTCTGACTTAAGGCAATAGGTGGTGAAGGGCAGGAATGCAGCCTTGGGGACTGTGAGGATTTATCACACCGAGGTGTGAATGCTCCTGTGCCTGCAGATGTAACAGTTAAGTGCCAACAGCATTCTCACCATGGAGCCAATACAGAATTTTACTGCTTTTTAAAAAATTATTTGGACCACATACACCGTGGCTGCAGGGAGGAGCTGAATGAGTGAGGTCTATGTAGTGATGTTAAGTCTACGTGTCAAGGGTTGAAAGTCAGAAAATTGCTGTTTTAAAGTAATATAGGAAAGTTGAAGTGAAATTCACTTCCGCATTTGACCCATCCCTGTGGGGAGAGGTGATCTGCAGCTGTGGCTGTGCTCGGGAACTATTTGGTGCTACATCAAATACAGACCATTTACCACAGAGCTGCCACCATAACGTCACTAGAACCATCTATATTCATTTTGATGGCTGTATCTGAAGGTCAATAAGTTCACCTTGTAGGTTGATACTTTTAGATAATATTTAAATTAATTAGCTAAATAATCTCTTTCCAACCAAAAATAACACCCAAATGTTTCAGAACCCTGAATGTCCATGTTGTTGGTCTTTCTAATGGTATTTCTACGGTCAAGTTTCTTTTTCTCTCTTCCTTTATTATAAAAGACAAATAAAATTACAAGGAAGAGAAAAGCTGATTTAATGCTGGAGATGTTTATTTGCCAAACTAAAAATGATTTTGTTTTTCTTGTTGGTCTAACCACGCTCCATTGGCCCAAACAGTCTTTTGCTCTGCCGATCACAGCAGATTTATGTAGGAAAACAATAGCAGTCCAATAACAGCACTCTGTTGGTTTGGTTGGCCAATCGCAGCACTTTATCAGTCAAGTGGACGGGACGTTACCGTGGCTGAGTCAAACAAATATGGAGTCGTTTTGTTTGAAACACCTTCGGCATCAACTTTGGACTATTTAGTGGACATTTTGGACCATTTTTGTCATCTTCCATCATGTAATGGTGGACTTCCCCGTTGACTGACAACCTTTGTTTGTTGTTCAATAGCATGCAGAGACAGTTTGAAAGACAACTGTAGATCCCGCCCCACAACTGAGCCATCAATGGTTCGTGGCCAGACTATATAGGGATCCTAAATCACTTCTGGACCATTTTCTAATTCCGCTTGTTTTGTGCCATGGATTTCACATGTGATGTCCATGAATTTTAAAGACACATTTTGATACCAAGAACGCGCTAATTTTCAAACTGGGGGGAACAATTTTTTAGGTTTTGTGTGAAAATAAGTCCAGGACTACAAATGTGCTTCACAAAAGTGACGTCATCGAACCAGACACAGAGAAAACTGAGGAAAAATGGCTGTAAGTAAAGCAAACTTCCCACAAGAGGAAAGAACCACCATAAATCTGGTTATTTGGTAAGTAGCAGCTATGTTAAGGGAGAGGAGATTATATGTGATGTGCCGATTTCTTGTTTAAAGTCATGCTATGTTTAAACTTTTACAAGCTAATAAATCTCAAAGTACATGACTGGCATGTTCAAAACACCCATCATTACTTTTTATTTTAATTGCAGCACACCATATGTGCGATCCAGGGCGTAAGGCAAAGCGGATTAGAAAATAGCGTTTTTTGCCTCGTTGACTTGCATTCATTTTCTCGTTCTTCTGGGGACCCGTAATGCGGAAGTAGACTTAGGCTCCCCATACTCGCATATATAGGATGACTTGCCAGGCCAGGAGATGCTCTTTGACTATAAAACTTGCATTCTATTTTCATCGTGCCCAGAACTGGCGAGAGACTCTCTGGCAGTCTGCCTGGAACAGAAACGGGTAGAAATCATCATATTTTGTCTCTCTACTATACTATACTACACTCTCAGTGGTTTCGTTAACTTCTCAGTGGCCTAGTGGCCTAGTGTCTGCCTTGGGACTGGGAGAATGGGATCCAACTCCTGCTTGGATCATACCAAAGACTTTCAAATGGGACCTAATGACTCCCTGCTTGACACGCAGCTTTTAGGCTTGGATTGGGGAGTTAAACCACCAAATAGTTCCTGAGTGCAGCCACAGCTGCAGCTCACCGTTCCCCATGAGCAAGGGCACCCCCAAGGGGTGGCCTCTAGAAAAGTGCTGTCCCCCCCCCAACAAGTCAGTGTTAATAAATCGTATTTATGTTCTGTCAAACCATATATTGGTCTTATTTGTTCAAGATGTAATTGTAAAACAAAATAAAAATAATACAATCAATAAGTAAAGAAATAATCAGAATAAATAAATACACGTTTCCGCTGCTCACCGATTAAAAATGTTTTTATCTCCATAGTTTTTGTGAACACATCAACAGGTGAATTAACCTAAAAAAAATTTAAATTACATTTGGAATAACATTTTAAGTGACTGAAATGCACTTTTGTGAAATGATTTTGTTTGTAAAATTTAAGTTCATTGTCTTGGATATGTACTGTATTTTTTTTTTTGCTAAAAAAATAAAGTCTGTTAAAACTATATTAATAAACTCTCCCAGAGTTGCAAGGACCAATCTGGTGTCCCACCCCAAAACTTTGTTTGGCCCCATCTGGCCACCCCTATCAAAACTTTCTGGAGGCGCCCCTGCCCATGGGATGGGTCAGATGTCCTTTCACCAGTCTGTGATGATGGTTATAGGACTTTAATGAAATGTAGCTGTTTTAGGAAAAGGCTGTAAAGTAATTAAACATGTAAATTACATAACAGTCCCTGCCATGACTTTTCTAGTGTTAAACACGCTTTTGTTCTTTTTCCTGCTCCTTTCTCTCCTGTTTCCAACTCCTTTCACTCTTCCTGTCCTGCGCTGCCTCTCAGGTTACGATGGCTGGGGGTTTTCTGCGCTCAGTTCGTAACGTGCGTGTGTGTGTGTGTGTGTGTGCGTGCGTGCGTGCGTGTGTGTGTGTGTGTGTGTGTGCGCGCGCGCGCGCTGCGCTCTATTAATGTCGATGGTTGCGCTCTGTCCTTGTCCCTGCCTCCTGGCAGCGAGGAGCCACCCAGCAGCCGGGCTGTGATTGGGCAGAGGAGTGGGGTTCTCGACACAGCGTGGTGCTGACTTCTCCGGGACGTGTTTCAACAGATGGTCGAGGTTAGAGAGTGTCATCACATCGGAGAGAGGATTAGAGGAGAGAGGTAGTCTTCCAGGAGCTGTGTGGTCCCTCCCTTCGCGCTCTTGAAACTGAAAATCCCAGCGCCAAGACGCAAACCCCTCCATGCGCAAAAAGGAAGATCCAGGGAAGGATACATCTGAGAGGAATCTTTAGCCTCTCCTCTTGCTCAGCCAACATTCTCTGCTGCCTTCCAGGTACTTCCCTGATCCTTTACTTCTATTTTTCTTAATTTCAAAGATTCTATTTATTTAACAGCAGTTTCCAAGTGTGCGCAGTAGGTTTATATCTCCATTAACAGAGATTTGCGGAGTTCTGCGCAGTTTTTGCAGTCCGTGTTGCCTGTAGAGCTGAGTGTGTGTGTGCAGGATTTCATAGTTTTCTCCCTGAATGACAGGAATTCCCTCCGTCGCAAATTCCTCCGTCTCAAGGGATTAGAGGGCACCGCATTCCATTAATGTCAGTTTTTTCCCACTCAAGCCATTCATTCACCTGTTGTTACTTTTCTGAATCCACACAAGAAAGTCAGCAGCACTTTTTGTAGATGTAGGAACATTGTCAGAGTCAGTTAAATGATAACATTTTAATATCAGTCTTCCTTGGTTTCTTAGACTCACCATAAAATTATGTTTTTCCACATTTTTTCAAGATTTTTCCACTTTTCCACATCCCCATGTAACCTCTAACACCCCCTATATTCATAAACCATCAGTTATTGAATAAATCTCATTCAGCGTTTACTTCTGTCAGATTGTGTCAGCAAAAGCTTAATGGGTGAGCAGCTGAAAAGCTTTTTTACGCATAAACTGTCAAAGAGGCAGAAACTCTGGGAATCTACACCTTACTTTAGCTACTTATGTCCGGTGGAGTGGGAATATGATGTACAGTGTTTATACTCCGCTCCAGGTAGAGTGTACGCATCTGAGGAGTTTGTAAATGGAGATCATCCAGCTGTGAGAAGCTTGGATGGGTGAGAGCTGCTGCTGTGTGAATTTGTGTTTACTTTCTGGTAAACCAGCCATGGCTACACTTCTATGTCCACCGATAGTTGATGAGTGAATGACATGAATAAGCAGATTGTTGAGAAAAAAAGACAAGAAAAAGGCATTTGTTTTATTTCGGCATGCTGGGAAGGTCTGATCTTAACTCTGCCAGAAAACTTTGATTTAGTTGCACGTGTATAGTTTAAATTTCTTTTTAAAGTCTCGATTTCATATAAATCAGTTCCTTACGTTCTGGCTCAGCATGTGCACTCACCGCTTCTCAAAAGCCAGAGCATCTATCCACCTGACCCAGTTTTCCCAAATGGCAAAATTATTGCGTGGCTCCATTCAAAGCCGACTTGCTTGTACATCAGGCACGATTACCGTAAAACAGCTGGCTTCTATTTCAATGCCCAAGTACTTTGGCGATGTCTGGAGAATAGCGCTTTTACTATAGAATTTACCCAGTGATGAGTCTGATGTGCAGATCCAACACCTTGGTCCCGGTTTCACCCAACATTGGCTGGACTGAGCGATCACCCAAACCTTGCACTGGAAAGCTGCTTCAGTGTGTTTTATAACTCAGTTCTCCCTGTGAGGGAAAAATGGATCCTTTAGAAAGTGTTAAGGTCCTCAACCAAGAGCACAGGCAGCTGCTGTAAATAATTAGATTCGGGGGGGTGTTAAGATGCTTGCCAAGACAAATGTTGTTTCAGTAGCAGCTTAGCCATCATTCGGATCTATTTAGGGGACGTGTGTGTTTGTGTGTCTGTGTGAAGGTTATAAAGTGAGGTAAGTTGTGTTAAGTGAAAAGAAGAAGAAGTTGGCATTATCTGTGGTTTTAACAGGATGTTCCCAATTCCGGTCCAAGCCAAGTCTCAATCTGATACCTGCACTTTTATTATACTTTTTCCTGAGTTATTTCTTATAACAAGATGGGATGGTAAACTATCTGTTGGTTCTTTTCTGTTCTGTAAACCTTTAGAGTTATCACCGTCCCCTGGAACCTTCTGTTGTCTGTAGCGTTTCCTTAAGGACGTGTTGCTCGAGCCCAGTTCAAACTGCAGGATAGTCAATCTTGGTGTTGCACACAACCACCATAATGGCTCTAAGGATAATCTTACAAGATAATCCCACCTTGTGTGGTGTGTTATGAGCGTATGGACATTTGGACTGCTTCGGTCATTAATCCGGGATTTGAAGATGAACACTCGTTTGACCAATACATTTGCAGTGGTCTCTAGTAGGAGTGAATGCCTTATAAGCTGTACTCGGAGGTGGGGTGGGGTGGGGAGGTATACCGGTGCACAATTTCCAGGAGCTAGAGATTACCCACATCACAGCTGAGCTTCAGACGACAGGTTTTGGAGTCTTTTTTTTCTCTCATCTCACCTCTGATTGGATAACAGCAACGCAACTCCACCACCTATTTGCAATGTTGATGTTTCATCTCCACAAACAACACAAGCTTGTAGGAGTTCAGCTGTGTGGTGGAGTTGCTAATGCTAACGGGTAGCTTCTACTAGTCGAGACATTCCCTGCTGTTTCCAGGACGTTAGTGAGTCAAGATAGGTGAGTCCATGAATGTTAAGTGAGAGTGTGACGTAGATCTGTCTGGCTTTTCACATTGTAGCATTTCACTGTCTATTTTCTATCAGAAGCTAATGCAGGATATTGGTGTAGGAGACTATTTTCACATTCAGCCCACATGAAAAACTCAGCGTGACAGATTATAATCAGGAATAATCATCAAATGTGGGTTTTTCAGTGTCCCACACCTTTAAGATGACAACGGCATCATGCATCAAAATCTAATATGAATGGTGTCATTAGTTTTATGCAGACGACTGTCCACCCTTTTGTAAGACTAAAGTCTACATAATTACAAAATAAAAGTAAACAAATCAATCTCCTTTATAATTTTTGGGAGATTGCAATCAATGAATGGTAATCCGTTGCACTAATGTTGATATATTTGTTTTTGAAGATTAGCTCTTGTCTTTTCTCTAATTTTTCCAGAAAATTACGCCAAAATGGCTTTAGTTTGTGTGTGTTCTCTTATGTGCCAGAATGTTAAGAAAAGATTTCCTAAACCGCCCTCTCTCATCTGGCACTTGTTTATCTCTTCAGTATAATGATAGCGTTCCTAGCCTGATTGCACACTAGCCCTGGAGTCGATTGTCCCATCCCATCCTATCCTATCGTATTTGGCGTGCTTTTATTTATGTGGGATCGAGACACTCTGTCTTTAGGTGAGTCAGACACTTTCCCAGTTTGCTCGTGGAACTTTTGAATCAAACATTACTTTTCAGATCATTGACTCAGAACGTCACCCTTGACGTTTGAGATACCGTCATGAGTATGTTGCACATATCTGGATATGTGTAGACACACGACATGGATCTATTTTGAGGTATTTGGGAGCTTACAATAGCTCCCCCATGTGTTTGCTCTGCCTGTCATTTGAGTGAGAAAGGTCAGGGCGTGCAAACACGGGAGAATTTCTAGCCTTCCAACCTTTGATTCATCACTGAGTACTCTTAATGTGTGTGTATGAAGTTTTATATTTTAGGGTTTTGTTTGGTTCTCTTTCTGCTTCTTTTTTAAACAAACAGTTCGATATGAAAACACAGGAAAGAGCCTTAACCTTTCATTTTTGGCTGTAGAGTTTACAGCGCAAGGCTTGATTGCTTGTTGTGAAACTTTTAATTGGAAGAATTTTTTTTAAATGATGTCCAGAGCAGCTTTTGTCCACACTTCACATAAACGCTGTCTAGACTTAAGGATGGCTGAAGAGCGGGAAGTGGAAATGGGATAAGATAATGAAGGTGTGAAGATGTGATAAAGAGACTCAGAAAGTTAAAGTTTCAAAAGGCCAAGGAAGATTTGGCAATGTTGCCTTGATCTCAGGCTAAGTAATGTGCAAGCGCAAGCTTTTGAACCACACAGGAACAAGCATAATCTCCTTTTGACAGAGACACGTATAAAAGAGGAACCTAGACAAGCCATGCATACACACACACACTATCCTGCTGCATAATGTGTGTGTGTGCTTGCTACACAAGCTTACCCCCTCTGTCCTCCGCCTCCTAGAGGGCTGGACTGTCCTTGCTTTGTCGTCTCTTGTCCATTAATCCCCTCCCCAGGGAGAAGCAATCTGTTTTAGATTTGAAAGAGAAAGGAATCAGCCTGTATCACGTACAATTAAGCAGCCGTCAGAATGCGTCGGCGCAACTTTGGTGGAGGGAGAAGTGTCGCCACTGTGTGTGTCTGTCCCTTTCATCCACCGCTCTTCTAGAATGGAGATAATGGGGTGAGATGGTTGGAGGGACGAGAATGGATGGAGATGGTGAAGAAAGAATGAATGTTTCCTCACCCTCTCGCTCCGCAGCCCAGCTAATAGAGGCCAGCGTGCGTTTGTTTCAGCGCCTCTGCGCCCTTTCTTTCTTTTCTCTCCCTGGAGCGGGCAAACACATTCAGCCTCTGCCAGCACCCCCCTCCTCTACTTGTGTGCTCATAAGTGTGGACTTGGCCATGTGCTTCTGGTAGCCTCTGGTAGCCTCTGGTGCTGTTTGTCCTCACTTGATCAACACAGCTTAGTCATGTGGAAGCAGAACAGCCTCGTTTTTGTTTATAGTGAGAAAGTCCAGTGTTGCAGTGCTTATCGTTGTCGCTGGATGCCATCCCTACATGCATTTCTCTTAAACACAAAGGAATGGAGCTGATTTGAAGGGAAAAGCTCCCTATGCTTCCCTCTGATTGGACTTTGTGCAGAAACAAAATATTTTACAGCCTGCAAACCTGTGAAATGTTTGCCAGGTAATATGAAGAAAAATTGAATTACAAATGATGTTACCGCATGCTTTGGAAAGCCAGCGCTGAGCCAGAGGCTATAGAAAGGAGAGCTGCCTGTGTACTAATTACAGGTTAGGTGTCTGTCTGTGCTTGAGTCTCCTCCTGACTGTTTGAGTGACTGCTACACTCAGAGTTCATGATATCCAGATCTACTCGTACATAAGTGCCCATGGGCACGTAGAGATGGGACTGCTGAACAGGCACAGGTGCAATCAGACAAATATACATTTTTATGAGTGGTGTCGTGTTTGCGTGTCACAGTGAAGTTTGTTTATGGCACCCAGGGTCATATACAGCTGGGTTCTCATGATCTATGTTTGTCTATGGTTCCTGGAGAATATGCATACACGTGCTCTGCATTTTAGGAGTATTTAGTTTCATGTGGCAGCAGCAGTGCTGCACTCGTCAGGAGCTTGCTGATTTGTTCATTTCAGTGTCAGTTTGGATTGAAAATAACCAAAAGTCATTTATAATAAAGTTTTAATATCTGATAGGACATTATAGCTGAATCTGTTCAGCTCCAGCTGTGAGAGTAAAACTGAGGACATCTATTCTTATTGCTTTCCAGAGAGGCAGAACATGGAGAGAACAAAAGGAGATTGAAATATAACTGAAGACAAATTCTGTTTTTATGATGTCACTAATTTGAATAAAAAAAATCAGCTGAATTATTCCCTAAAGAAAGATTTGTTCATTTGGAGTTTTGGCTTGCTTTTAGTACCCCCTAGTGTCAGTTAGTAAAAGCGATGGTGAACCTTATCTCCTCATTGTGAGTGTGCTCCTTTAACACCTTAATCTAACAGCTGAAATGTCTCCTCAGCCTTTATTACCGTCTACAGGAGTGATTCATCTCTAAATCAAACAAACCAGCTGTGTTCGTGATCTAAAACAAAAGCAAAACCTGCTGGAAGCAGACCACAGTGCCCACACATGTCAGCTAACTGGTCCAGCAGGGACCGGCCCGCCTACTCTGAAGTTGCAAGTGTGGTATTCTGGCCACAGGGGGCAGTTGGGGTCTGAGTGACATTTCATTAACTCTGTGAAGGGATTTTTTTTTTGCACATAAAGGTTCAAGAAAAGTATTTAAAAATTTGAAAAGTTGCATAATGTCCCTTTAACTTCTTGTTTTATTACTTAATTTAAATCTGGATTTGTTGTTTATTTAAATCTCCAAAGAGGATTCTTTCTGCATAGCTATGCACATTCCACTGTTGGCCTCAAACAGTTTTCATGTACCTTGTTTGCTGTATAACATTGTGTGTAAATGAGAAAAACTTTATTTGGTTATTTGTTCATCAGTGTAGAAATATTTAAAAAAATCATTTTTTAAAGGCCTAGCATTCCTTAATGGTCTGCTAACGATCGCATGCAGCCTTTAAAGCAAAAGTTTGAACCCCCCCCCCCCCCCCCTTCATGCATCACATGATCTTGTGCAACCAGTAAGGATTCATGGATCCTACCACCCTGTTTCAGTTATTTTGAAGGTGTGGTTCACCCATTTAATCAGTATATTTGAAGTTGTTTAACGTCTCTAGAAGGAAAAATACTTTGTAAGTCAAACTCAAAAGCTCTAATACACCTGTTTCAGGAAGTAGAGGTGAGCCACATCAGAGCTGAGCTTCAGACGGCAGGATTTAGTCTTGTTTCCTGAAATTTGAATGTCTCACCTCTGATTGGCTAACAGCAATGCAACTCTACCACTGACTGCATTTGATCTGCATCATTGATGTTTTATCCCCACAAATAACACAAGCCTGAAGGAGTTCTGCTGTGTGGTGGAGTTGCTAATGCTAACGGTTAGCTTCTACTAGCCGAGACGTTGTCTGCTGTTTCCTGGACGCTAAACGAACAACCTTCCCCTTGTGAGTCAAGATGGGTGAGTTCATGAATGTTAAGTGACAGTGTGATGCACGCTAACTTACATTAGGATGTCCCGACCCACTTCAACGTCAGCAATATAAAACAGTTAGTAATTGTAATGCTATCACAAATCTACGCTAGCCCAAGTTACTGCAAACAATAGCCTGAGCTACTGCTAATGTGAGCCTGAGCTACTGCTAACTCTAGCTCGAGCTACTGCTAATGTGAGCCTGAGCTACTGCTAACTCTAGCTCGAGCTGCTGCTAACGTCCTTGTTGGACGAGCAGAAAACAAACAGAAGAAAGACTGTTGAAGAGCACAACTCGCGTTCCACGATATACTGGGATGATTCAGACTATGAATGAATGAGGGATAAATTTAAAGCTTGCGTTTCTTGTCCTTTCTTCATCATCTGCAAGTCCCAGCTCTGCATCCTGTTGGACACTCACCTCGTTCCTCCTTCATCCACTCATTCACGCTAGTTCAGAGTGGTTTCCCTTTCAGCCTCTTCCTTACTCATCTGACTCCTTTCTTTCCCTTACTCTTCTGCAACCTTCTAGATTTGTAAATTTGCTTTTCCACTCCCAAAATGTAACTTCCCTTTAAGGACAAGGCTTCTGGCTGTGTTAGTATCTTTTTTAGCTTCATGTAATCCCAGAATGACTCAGTGACGTTGAGGTTTTTGCAGGAACAATAAAGCCTGTTGAAGCTCTTCTAGTTTTTCTTATTGCTAAAGATGCCAATAATTTCTTTATTCCACAAAAGAAGTTAATAAATAAACAAATTTGGAGGACATCGATCTTAAATTCCATAGCTTTTGTTTAAGCCTTGAACATAATTAGTAGATGTGAGTGATTCCAGTCCCACGTACTGATGCTGTGTCCAATTTATCAGTGTCAACCACATGACCCTTTTGCTTGGATGGAGAGAACCAAACAAAGCCTGCCCCTGGTTTAGCCTTGATACACACTATACCTACAGGCCAGACACCTTTCTCCACACACACCCACATACAAATAAATACAGTTATTCTGAACTGACCTGTTGTGTTTTTTTTTTTTTATTATTTCCTTCTTAGAGGGGTTTAAAACCACTCACAATTTCCCACAGGTCACCCCTTGGTCCACAAGTTATGCTCACTTTGAAGTAGTTTAAAACCAGGATTCATTTAATTATACATAAAGATGCAATCATCATATTGATGGGGTGGCCTGGCCACTTTGGCACTACAAAGGGTCTCTAACCAGGTCTGAAAGAAACACGAGAGGTTTTACTAATGGCCGTCGATGCGCCCACACCAGGTTCACATTTACTGAATTGAGGTCATTCTTCTTCATTATGGCGGCCTGTACGTATAGCACCACGAACGCACCACATGCTAGTTAGCAGGGCTTAAAAATCTACATTTTATAGTTGAGATGTGTTGTCAGAAATACGCTGGAACAGGGAGCCAGTGATTTCACCTCAGCGCCTTGTACTTCTGTTTCTGACTGGAACTTTGTCAGAGACCTTAAACCAGTTTGGTCAAACAAATCAGAGATGTTAAGAGTCTGAAAACGGCAAAGTCTGAGTTTTTACCCAGCACCTTTCCTGCAGCCAAATGAGTCTGCAGAGACAGAGCTCTCCTTCAGTCTAACCGTTCAACCAGCAGGCAGGTCTTGGTGGGCACGGTGTGCTAACCCTGGCTCACTGGGCAAAGCGGGCCCCTTGACACAGGCCCTTCTCAGTGTGAAACATCGCTGTTCATGGCAGCAGACCAGCCGAATTCCTTCAGATTACAGAAATATTTAAACACAACCGCTACATTAATTTAACACCTCGCTACAGTAATTCTTCTGTGAAATGGAGCTCCATCTTCTCTGTGGTGTTTCTCAGATCTACGGGCTGAAACCCTTGTGTTGCTGCTAGTATCCTAAACCCATCTCATCATGACCTGCAGATTAGAAACTATGGAATAAATCATTAAAGGGGAAAAAACACTTGGAGTACTACTTGCAAGGCATTCATTCCTGCCAGAGATGACTACAAATGTATTGGTTGAACAAGTGAGGACCTTAATTCTGCCCTTTTTGACCCTGAACCAATCGTAAGTGAAAGAACTGAGCAGGAATGAACTGTTTAAAGTGTTTTTATAATGCCTGTTGCTGAGAGCAAAGACGTTTTAGAAATGTCTCCGTTAGTAGAGGAGCATCTGGTTTGGGTTTGACCAGCATCCCGTTTCGACTGCATGAACTCACTCACCTTCAGACTTTCTGTTAACATGAGCAGGATCCTGTCCGGTGGACAGTTATACTGTACGCTGGAGGACAAACATGTTGCTTTTTAAGCCTTTGTGGATTCACGGCGGCCGTTCTGTGTTTTCACATAGACCCCTTTCATGTTTCTTCGTCTGTACGGTGACAGCTGATAAATTTAAAGCCTGTCACTGTTGACTTAACAGAAACTAAGCCAGATGTAGCCTGTTTGACATCTCTGACATGAAAATGCAGTCCAGTCACAGCCAGACCTTTTACAGGACTTCGTAGTTCTGTATTGAGCTCCTTTCATTCATTTTATCCCCTTTTAACCCGTTTGTGGCTAGCCTCTGGTTACTAGGGTTGGGTTAAACAAGCCACCATCAAAGCCATATCACCACTGGGGTCAAAAGAGGGCCAGGGCTCAGCGGAGTGTGCGGTTTGAGGTCCTAACTGGAGGGCACAGCTGCCAACCAGGCCAGCACTGCTGCCTGGTGTGGTTTCCCAGGCAGCCGCTCTAATGTTCGTCATCCTTTAGGTGTGAAGTACCAATGCTGTGGGTCCTTAACCCTAACCCTACCAAAGTGAAAGAGCTGTTTTTCCACGAGTAGCATAAACATGTATTATGAAATTATAGATTAGTCGGGTGTTGAGGGGTGCTAAAAGCCCCGAGCATTGATGGTTGTGGTTATTATTACATGACAAAGTGGCCTTTTAGTTTCAATCCATTTTACCTTTCCGGTATTCTTCCTGCAGCTCCCTCATTTAAGAGGTGATTACTGCTAATCCTCTGAAATGCAGAGGAAGCAGAAACGGCGTCTCCAGTCCTCTGGCTGTTCCACAGACGTACGGTACGCCGGTTCTACTCGTCTCATGCTGGATGATCTATATAAACTACTCACCCAAAATGAAAAGTTTACAGAAATGACACGAAACATTATTCTGACCTTTGACCGGGGGGTTGTGAATCTGGGGAAGTTAGAAGCAATGGCAGCAACAGAAGTCAGCGGTTTAATACATTTCAGATTTCACAACTTTCTCTTGTGTCTGCGGAGATAATTAACTCATTCGCTGTCAGGCATTTCCTGATCGGTAAACCCCTTCGCTGCCAGCGTTTCTCGCCATTCTTACTGTTTTTTTAAGAGTCACAGAACGTTGCGCACTAGGATGATGTTGACCCCAAAACAACCAAAACAAAGTGGAAACTGACCTCTTACATCAGGAAGAATTTGTGCGTTTCGAGTGTTATCCTTTCTTTCATAATCCATTGTCAAAATGGGATCGGCAGAAGCTTTTCCGGTTCGCGCCTCACTTTTTTTACAGCAGTGGCCCAAAACGATCTCCTAACACATGAATTTTCTGCTTCCTGATCACGTGACGTATGCGGATGAAGATCGGCTTTAGAGCTGAGATGTTTGTTCTCACGGTGCGGGGGCTCGTTCCGTCGCCCACACAGTAAAAACATGCAAATGACGACTTTAGTCGTCAATGGCAGTGAATGAGTTAAAGTGCCTGTTAGTACAGAGGGACCTGTCATGCTACTTGTCAACTCTTAAGAATGCCTGCAGCTGTATGGATAAACAAATATCCATCCACCCATGCTCTTCCACTTATCCGGAGTCGGGTTGCAGAGGCAACTACCTAAGCAGAATATCAAACTTCCGTATTCCCAGCCTCTTAGGCCATCTCCTCCGGGGGAATCCCAAAGCATTCCCAAGCCAGCTGAGAAACATAATCCTTACATCGTGTCCTGGGTCTTCCTTTGGGTCTCCTCCAGGTTGGACGTTCCCAGAAAACCTCACCAGGGAGGCATCCTAACCAGATGCCTGAGCCACCTCAACTGGCTCCTCTCCTTGCTGAGGAGCAGCAAATCTACTCCGAGCCCCTCCCAGATGACTAAGAGTTTAACCCTATTTCTGAGGGAGAGCCAAGAATATCACAGCGATCCTCATCTGTAGTCCTGTTCAGGATTGCCTTCTTAATCCCTCCCACTTTTACAGGATCTTCGACTTGTTACGTACCCTTGACTCCAGCATATTCCAACATCTCCTCATGATTTCCTGCTTTCATCCAATTGAATCATTAAACAGGTTCACAAAAAGCAAAACTGCTCTGATGTGAGCCTCTTGTTGCTGCTTGTACACTTGTTCCAAAGCCCATTTTACTAATACTTAAGTTAGCGGGACACTAGGACCAGTACTTTAATGATTTGATGATCATCTGCAACCATTTCCAGTCACTTTTTAAAAAATTGGTGATGACGACGATGGAAGTGGAGTGAAATTCCCACCCCATAACTGGACGGTTGCAGGTTTGTGCCTCGCTCAGAACTGTTGCCTTAAATCGGCTGAAATCATTTTTTAAAGATGTAAAAACTGGCTCCACATCCGTTCCACTGAAATGCAAGAAGTGGTTGAACGTGTAGAGTTAGTTGCTCAAAGCGAATTTCACACAACCTTGTGAGGAGTAGGACGAGAGGTAGCTTGGAGAAGTGGGTCATTTCGCCTGCTCGTCTCCTGCCCTCATCCCTTTAGTTGATCTGTGTGGTGCTTAATTAGCACCGCGATCTCAGTCATTTGAAACAAAGCAGCTTTTGACTCCACTGTAGCTAAACACATCAGCAGCACACGGTTTGAATCCGATGTAACAAGGAACTTATTGCTTGAAATCCTTGGCATGTAAAATTGAGTTTGTGCTGGGTGCTAAGATTACACCAGCTGGTCGACTGGCTTACGTCTGATTTCAGATCTGCAGTTTGACCGAAATAGAGCCTGGACGTTTTTCCCTTGAGATGACTTGTGTCTGTGGTTTCTGGGAAGCCTTCCCGTTTACATAGCAGGACTTGAACCCACATAGCGAGAAATATAGTTGTTTTTTATTTTGGAGGGGGGTATTTGTGTGAGTATTGTTTTACTTTCTGCATGGCAGCACAAGTTCGTGGACTAGTTTATGGTGTGTGTGTGTGTGTGTGTGTGTGTGTGTGTGTGTGTGTGTGTGTGTGTGTGTGTGTGTGTGTGTGTGTGTGTGTGTGTGTGTGTGTGTGTGTGTGTGTGTGTGTGTGTGTGTGTGTGTGTGTGTGTGTGTGTGTGTGTGTGTGTGTAGACGGTGCTGTCCGCTGGATGAGTGTTTGTCTAAATGGCGCCAATGTTTGCACAGAGCTGCCACTATGGCTGACTGGCTTCGCTCGGACTCTGCTCGTCTGAAAACAATAGACTGAAAGGATCATTTTTAGCAACTTAGTGGAGAATTAGAAGGACTTTTTCCAACTTTCTTATTGCTTAAAACGTAGCTGAGAGATGTTTAGAGTGATCTTTCTGCTACATGAATCTATAAGGAATTTGTTTAGGCTTTTCTGATGAAAACATTCTTGTGTGCCACAAAATATTGGAATTTTTAAAGAGATGTGTAGTTTTTACCCTTAATCTCTGGAAATATCCATCAAAATGTTGTTGAAAATGAATTAATTGATGCCCAGTTGTTGGAAAAATATAGGAGGCTTTGAAACATCCCAACATAAAAATTGTGTCTCTGGGCGACGCCATATTGGATGCCATGCTTCCTTCTATGGGTGGACAAAACGCATTTGACTGATTTTTAAAACACAGATTTAAAACCCCCATTCACAAAAGTTGTTTTGCACATTTACCTCCACTCGTTGCCAGTGATGGAAGGGAGACTGATGTGTGTAATTTTGCTGGAGGTTGCACTCCCAGGGATTTTTGACCCTAATGGCCATCCGTTGATGAGGTACATGTATGTAATGCCTCCTTTCGTCAGGGAAAATACACTTTAAACAAAGTGTTCCATAATAAAATATTCTTCATTAATCAGTAAGTGCACATAATGCTTTTGCATCCGACGGTGTTTGTTAGCAGAATTTTTATTAAACTGGTTGCCATGAAACTTAAAGTAATCATTAAATGTGCATTGTAATGAAGAGGACTTTCATTACTCATGTTTGTAAAGTATTTTGTCACTGATGTTTCTTACACTGTGAAATAGAAGCACAGTGGAGATGATTGTGGACTTCAGGAAAGTCACAGCCCCATCTCTCCCCCTCGTCCTGACGGACACCCCCGTCGCCACTGTGGACTCCTTCCGCTTCCTCGGAACCACCATCACACATGACCTTAGGTGGGAGCCATCCATCAGCTCCCTGCTCAAAAAGGCCCAGCAGAGGATGTACTTTCTGCAGCAGTTGAAAAAGGCCAAGCTGCCGGCCCAGATGATGGTGCAGTCTTACACGGCCATCATTGAGTCCATCCTCACCTCCTCCATCGCTGTGTGGTACGCTGGAGCCACAGTGAGGGACAAACATAGACTGCAGCGCATTGTGCGCTCTGCTGAGAAGGTGATTGGCTGCAGCCTTCCATCTCTCCAGGACCTGTACGTCTCCAGGACTCGGGGGCGTGTAGGTCGGATAGCAGCTGACCCTTCTCACCCGGGTCACAGACTTTTTGAGCCGCTTCCCTCAGGCAGGAGGTTACGGTCCATCCAGACCAGAACCTCCCGCCATAAGAACAGCTTCTTTCCATCTGCCGTTAGACTTGTGAATAGCTTATAAACACACAACCATGCTGGTCTTCTGTACTCGACACAACGTCACGTTATCGGCCATGTTACCATTACCTGCCATTTTTTTATAGCTGAAAGTTTTATTCTATTTTTAATCTTATTATTCATGTTATATGTAGCACATTAGTACCAAAGCAAGTTCCTAGTTTGTGAATTGTTTTTTCACTGACAATGGCAATAAACCTATTCTGATTCTGATTAACTTGACCCCCAATTATCACTGGGTGGGGGAAATATTCTAATGGGGTTTCTCTTATAGGTGTTTTAATCTGGTGTTTAGATGCAAATTAGGATTTTTATCATTTGTATTTTTGTATGTATAGGTAATGGGTTATGAAAATATTTGTATTTAAATAAAGTTGTGAAATACTTGGTGAGGGTAGCAGAGGAGCTCCCCTGGTGAGCTGGGCTAGTTGGTTTAGCCCTATTAGCAGCGGGGTATATAAGGCTGCATGTTTTCATGCTCATGTGGATTGTTGCTGCCTGTACCAAGACAACTAGTGGAAAATAAACCACTCTGCGTGACCTGCCAAGTTCCTGCCTCAGTGTCATTGCTCCTGAAATCCAGCCGTTTAAGGCCGTCTATATGACATGCATCTATGAAGGAACATACTGTATAGCCACATTCTAAAGTATTTTTTGTCAATAATTTTACTCCATATTATCTTTCATAATGCCTGATCAGTTTTTGGCAGACTTGGTTTTGTCTGGGTTTGGATGGCCCTTTTGTGGAAATGAGGGTACCGCCCCAGTCAGGCCCAGGTGTCACAGACCTGCCTCTTGTTTTCAGACCATTAACTCAGAATGGGGAGCAGAATGGTGTCACTCAGTGGGATTGCTGGCCATAAGGCACTTTTTATCCTGCAGTGATGGAGTACTCATTATCACAGTTGCATGGTTCATTCTACAGCCTTAAGCCATTTTTCCAGTATTATAATAATGCTGAAACTCCCTGCTAATTGATGTAATCTCCACATTTTTTACTTGATGTCCACATTTTGGATATTATTTAATACTGTAATAAATTGAATTGAACATGTTTTATCTAATCATATGTTGGACCAAATCCCTAAATACCCATCATCTTCTGGGCTCATGGGATGGGATGTGTGTGGTTTTAGACCAACCATGACTTGGCGAGAGCGAAGCCCCAACGTGTTGTGATGACTCCGTGGTCATCTGTGATTGGCGACAATAATGCAGGAGTTAATGTGGCGGAACCTTTCTTCCTTCCCCCCACCAGAAGTCTGCCATGCTTGACTCTCCAGGAGTGGTGGGGACGGTGGTGGTGGTGGGGGTCTGACGTTTGAGTGACAGGTGGGAGGTGGAACCCGATTGGCTCTCTCTGAAGAGCAGCTGCGGGCGTTTGAGTGCAGGCAGCCCATGGTGGAATCACAGCACAGTGAGCTGAACAACAGCTCTGCAGTGGAGATGAGGAATTTGTGTGTGGGAGTTTAGGCTGGGGGGGGGGGGGGGGGGGGGGGGGATGATCAAGAAAAACATCTAAAAAACTAAACTCATGGGATCCTCCAAGGTGAGCTGTGCACTTCTAGACCTTTGCAGAATAGAGAGGTTGTTTTTTGACCACCGTAAGCTAAATCTTACATTGCTTCCCTGTTTGTGTGTAAAAATGTTGTCCAAGTAAAACACATTGTGGGAAGATGCACACAATTTGTTAAGAGTGAATATATTTCCAAGTTCAAATTCCTTGTTTATTTCCCTTTTTCCTATCTTTTGCTTTAGAAATAGCCACAAAATGAGATTTCTTGGTGTAATGCTCCTTTTTTATTTCAGCACACACAGCCTGTGAAGGCCATATGATTGTGAGTGAGTGGCCTGGCCAGTCCTCTGCTCCCTCCCATCTCTCCATTATTCCTCCCACCGCCCCATCCAGTGGCCTGTTGGATCAGTTGGATCGGACACCATGCTGATTCTCTGGCTGTCCTGGTTGGCCTTGCTGTCTCTGGACTGGACTCCAGGCAGCTGGGCCTTTACCACCACCAGGGCCCAGGGGCTTCGGGGTCGCATCCAGCGAGACCGTAGAAACATCCGGCCCAACATCATCCTCATCATGACCGACGACCAGGATGTTGAGTTGGGTAAGGCAGATGGGCAAACTCCCTGTTATCCTCTAAACCCCAGTTTAGATGTAGTCCACTGATTATTTTAGTCTGTTTTTATTTTATTTTAATCTGTTTGATTGTGTTCCTGGTTGTTCTCATGAGGATTCATTCATAAATTAAATATTAAAAAGGACTGAATGGCCATCTGGTCTTTTAAGTGCCATAAAGTGGGATGAAGCACAACGAAATGATGTGAAACTAAAGGAAACTTTTCCTAAAAACTTGCATTTATTACACAGAGTTCAACTAGAAGTTTGTTTTATGAGCTTTTGTTACAAAAACAAAGACTTGAACCATTTTTGTCCTGCAGGTTCTCTACAGGTGATGAATAAAACTCGTAAGATAATGGAAGACGGTGGCACGTCCTTCATCAATGCCTTTGTCACCACACCAATGTGCTGCCCGTCACGGTCCTCCATGCTGACGGGGAAGTATGTCCACAACCACAACACTTACACCAACAACGAGAACTGTTCCTCCCCGTCTTGGCAAGCTCAACACGAGCCGCGGTCCTTTGCGGTCTACCTCAACAACACAGGCTACAGGACAGGTCGGTGAAACAAAAATTCAGGCTTTTCTAAACACTGATAAGCAAAAAATATATATTTTCAGCAGAAAGCTACTTCTGTTTCATATTCTTATGGTAAAATGATGCAGTTTGTGGTGATGGCTGACTCTAATCTCGCTTCAGAATGTAGTCACAGCTTCTTCTGGCTACTCTGTTTGCACATTGTTGAAAGGTTCATGCTTCGCAAGAATCCACAACTTTGCCTTGCTGTCTGCTGTAAGAAATGCAAACACACTGTGTATGCCAAGCAGCCGTTGCAGCTTATCAGCCTGTGCCTATGTGGGCAGGCGTTTAAGTGGGGTCCAGTGTGCATGGCCAGTCTTTCTTTTTTAAGAGTTTATCTGAAAATGAGCGTCTTGCATGTTCACAGGACAAAAACACCAAACATTCACTCTCTTCTTCTCTGCAGCCTTCTTCGGCAAGTACCTCAACGAGTACAATGGCAGCTACATCCCACCTGGGTGGCGCGAATGGGTTGGGTTGATTAAAAATTCCCGCTTCTATAATTACACCGTCTGTCGGAATGGTTACAAAGAAAAACACGGCGCTGACTATGCCAAGGTATGCATACTCTATTTCTCACTAATTTCTTTACTCTTTAACTTAAAATAAAGACTTCACCTGACAAATTGTAGGTTTCAGTCCCTTGTAAATATAGTATAGTCTTCACTTTTGTCATGATCTAGACTGGCAGGAATTCTGACATGAGAATTAAAGGGAATGAGCTGAGGTAAGGTGGCGTCTCCGTTCTGTGGCATCCCTTTATTATGACGCGCCTCTCGATATTTAGTCAGTTTAAAGTGGATGCGTTTTTTATGAGAAGCCATTGTTGCTTGCAATAAGTAGCACCCCGCGGTTGTTTTAGTCTACTTTTACTCTCCTTTTTCTGTCTCACTGCTAAAAAAGGAGTTTTTATTTTATAGAAAGGCAATAAAAATAGGAGAAGAAACTTGAAGTTAGTAAAAATTGGGCTTAGGAGATGAACGTTGTGGCTACACTGGCACAGCAGCTGCCTGTTGTTGCTCTGGACTGCCATGGCTCTGAATCTCCCACAAATATTTTTATAAGAGTTGTCAGTTTGTTTTCACGGCTCTGTGCCAACATGCTCTTGGGTTGTTCAGTCCTGGATACAGAAGAAATCAACAAGTAAGGCTGATCCAAAAGATGGGCCAAAAAATGTTTGAACTGTCATTTCTTTTTGCCAACTTGGACTGAGGTGTTAAAATTACCCACAAGCAGAGAGGCCGGGGTGTTTACATGACATCTACTTGGTCAGCAGATTGTGGTTTGAAACCAAATGGAAATGGTATTTGCTATTCTCTGACCAAAGTCGTCAACTGTAACCACTAAGCAAACAAAAAGTAATCAGATTCACATGGAGACTATCAGGGGATTCCGTGCTGAATCACACAGCTGGTTCATGAGGTCATTGCGTGTAAATGAGGCATTGGGTAATAAAAATCAATTGGGTCCCATTTGATTTTCTTTATTTAAATGGGAAAAAGCACGTTTTTGGATTTATTTTGAGGCAAAATCACAAAATACATGCTTTGCCCTTTTTTGGACATTTTGTCTTCTAGTTTCTCAAGAAAAATTGTATTTTTTTTTTTTTTGGACATTTTACTTTTCTGTTTCTGGTGCTGTGAGGCTTAGAGGATTTTTACTGCTATTTTTTCACATTTTTCACTTTTTCAGCATTTGTTATGATGCGTAACCATGGCAACAAGCAGGTTTACAATCGGGAGCAGCTAATTAACATTGGGAAGGCTGAAATAATACCTCAACTGAAGCCACAAATTGCAAATGAGCTAAAACACAAGAAGCGTGGGTGCAGAGCGGGAGCAAAACGGAGAAAGAGGAAATTCAAACCATCTCTTCCATCGATCATAATGGGCAATGTGAGACCACTGGCCAACAAGATGGATGAACTCCAAGCCCTTTCAAGGACTCAGTCAGAGTATCTGCAGTGTTATGTGTTTCACTGAGACGTGGCTGTAGGACCATATCCCCACTTCCAGCGTCTCTCTGCCCCCCCCCCCCCCCCCCCCCCCCGCTTCAGGTGTGTGACGTCATCAATGACTAGCCAAAATCAACTCGATTTTCATTCCTTGACTGTCGACTTTAAAAAAAATTAAGTCATGCAGCCCCTACTGCTAATATGACCCTGTGCTACTGCTAATGCTAGCCCAAGCTATGACTAACATTAGCTTGTGCTACTGCTAATGCTAGCTTGAGCTACTGCTAATGTGAGCCTAAGCTACTGCTGATGCTAGCCCAAGCTACTGCTAATGTGAGCCTGAGGTGCTGCTAATGCTAGCCTGAGCTACTGTTAATGTGAGCCTGAGCTACTGCTGATGCTATCCCAAGCTACTGCTAACGTGAACCTTATCTAATACTAATGCTAGCCTGAGCTACTGTTAACATGAGCCTGAGGTACTGCTAATGCTAGCCTGAACTACTGCTAACATCCATGTTGGATAATAATATTAATAATCATCGAACTTGTATAGCGCTTTATTAGGACACTCAAAAACGCTTGTGTGAACTCTTACATTCACACGCTGCCAGTGATGGTAAGCTACTACGTAGCCACAGCTGTCCTGGGACCGTCTGACAGAGGCGAGGCTGCCATTTGGTGCCTTCGGCCCCTCTGACCACCACCAACACAGGCAAGTTAGGTGAAGTGTCTTGCCCAAGGACACAACATCAGAATACCTCTGGTGGGAGCTGGAATCAAACCCATGACCCTCCGATCATGAGGCAACCCACTCTACCACCTAAGCTATTGCTGCCCCAGAGAGGAAAACCAGGAGAATAATATTGTAGTACACATAAATGGCTTGTATTGGCCATTTATCAGGGCTCCTGGGTCATTGTGAGCCCCAACTAAGAACAGCTTTTATTTGTAAAAAAAAAAAAAAAAAAAAAAGAACTTGTTCTAGAACCATTTTAGCTGTTAGTTCCATTGATTTGATCTCTGGAACCACAAATTGCATCCAAGACTCTCATTGAAATGCAACCATTTACTACCAAAATTAAATCACAGCCAATACTGAACAGCACCAAATGGGAAGAGAGCTACTCATCACGCCCTTGAGTGTTTTATTGCTGTTGACCACACATTCCCAATGACACTCTGATTTCCTGTTGACCTGCTTGAACCCTTCGCAGCAGCACCTCAGATTGTTGGATATTGCTGTGCTAAACAGCAATGCTGAGCTTTGATTAGTCATCACCCTCCGCGGGCCTGTTAAGATTCCTGGCCTGGCTATAAAAATAAAAAAGGAAAACTATTAATAGGAACTTTTGACTCAACCAAAACCAGTTCTGGCGTCTCGGGGAAATCACCTCTTTCATTCTCACCTGGCACTCCTTTCCATTTGTCATTAGCCAGGGAACAAAAATCAGCATGCCAGAATCTCAGGTAGGATAGTTGATGTATGACTGGAAAGTTGGCAATATTTAAATAGGCTCCAGTTTAAGTGGTAAAATGGTTTTCATAAAACAGCACTCCGGCTTGTTGTGACAGTTTTAGATTTCCTGAACCAAAAGCCTGTTTCTCAATGGGCTGCAACTAGTTTGGAGACATAAAATTGTTAGAAATTATTTTCAGATGGAATTCAACTGAACTGGTACATTGGGCACTTTAGTGCTTTGGGACCCAATGCCTCCTCGCTTGACACTCATTAAGGGGTTCGGTTGGGGGGTTAAACCACCAAAACGTAAATAGTAATAATTAAAAATAGCCACCAATAGCATCCTGAGCACGACCGTGTCTGCAGCTCACCGCTTGCCCAGGGGATGGGTCAAACACAGAGAAATAATTTCACCAGTGCGTGTCGACTAATGGGACGTTAACTTTATTGCAAAGAAATTGCAAAAGTTGTGAGTTTTTGGTCAAAATTCAATCATTTAATTGTTCTCGATTTGCTCTCATTTTATTTGCAATGTGGGCTCCAACTCTGTAAATGTTGTTCCAATTTTTCAGACTTCTGGAAACGGAGAACTCCAGAAGCCAACAACGACTGCTACAGCAGCGTGCTAATTAGGGAGACAGTCAGGCAAATTCATAAAAGTGTTCAACATTCCAGCAAAATGAGAGACTTGCACAAGCAATTAAATAACCTTGGGAACATTCTGAAACATTTGGAAACTACCTCATGTAGCACAATGAGACACTGGCTGCAGGTCTTTCTTGGTGTTCCCCGAGGTCTAAGTCTTTGGAGATGTTAGGTCAAGTTTGGTCTTCTATTCTCTCTGTAGAAAGTTCAGTTTGTGAGGAAAAGTAAAAGGGATAAGGCTGAGTTAAGCCAAGTGGCAGGAACAGAATGAATAGCCCAGAGTAGAGTGAAGGGTTGGAGCTGTCATAACAACATACCGTTTGAAAGCACCAAGCTACCCTCACCATCAAGTGGTGTCACATTCGATAGTGCAGGGATTCTCTGATGGGGGCAACAGCCCATATACAGTGTACACACACACACACACACACACACACACACACACACACACACACACACACACACACACACACACACACATACTCTCTCTGACTCAAGAACACACACTCATTTACACACACAGGCAAGCTGCCAGCTGTTGACTCGACAGATTGGTGCTGTACTGCACTCAATGGCCCCACTTCATATCCCCACCGGCCCCTCTTTATTTATTTGAAAATGACTGGACGAGGTAAATCAACATGTCACAGTGATCGGACCGCAAACGAGTTTGCATCAAGGCTTTCGCTGTTTAGCATATTTTCCCTCAATTGAACCTTCGTCTTTGGACGCCTCTAGATGTGGGTTGGAGCCTTGTACCACTTAAAGACTCTGCTTGTTCTGCTCTTCTTTTCAAAGGACTATTTCACGGATCTGATCACCAACGATAGCATCAGCTTCTTCCGCATGTCCAAGAAGGTCTACCCTCACCGTCCTGTGATGATGGTTATCAGTCACGCTGCTCCTCACGGCCCAGAAGACTCAGCCCCACAGTACGCCGAGTTCTTCCCAAATGCTTCGCAGCACATGTAAGTCAAACTAATCAGCTTCTCCTTCAGCTTGGGTACGGAATTGCGCACATGCGTTGACAGAGACAGTAGGTGTGTTTCCACAATCTGAACTTCTAGGTAATTTTACCAGAACTTCCCGCTTCACCAGGCTGGCCGGACGGATCTACTCCTGGGCCATTTTCAGGAACGAATGTAACACCTGAACGGGGGGAGGTACTGGGAATGGCCCAGTAGAGTTGCTGAGGGGAACCTTTAGTTGACTCCCTCTGATTGGTTGCAGCTCAGTAGGAGATGACATCAGCAGATGTCACCCAAAACAAATGGCAGTTTTAAAATGAGAAGAGTTGCTTGTGAATCAAAATAAAACAAAAACAAATAAGCACCATTTGTGTTTCTTAAAAAAAAAATCACCATTTCTTAACTTCCAACACCAGAAAACGCCACAGAATTCCCTCAAAATGACCTAAATCACTGGGCTTTGTGTTCTCTGGTCCACCATAGAGTATTTACTCTTGTGTGTGTGTATTTATAGTGTGTATTTCGAGACGTTTTAACACTTATGCAGTCGCCACCTCCAAACCCACATTTCCCGCCATTTCCTTCCATGAAACCCTAATCCAGGTATGACACCTAAGTTACCACATGCACTGATCACTCGTCCTGACATCCATGCTACTTTGACTCCTGCTTTTATTTGCTGTGACCTTTTGGCTCTGATAGTTTCTGGTGTTCATCCTGCCTTCAAACGTCCCAGAGACCAAACCAAATGGACTGTATCGTATCTGCAAAGCAAGCCCAAACAACAAATCCAAGTGATTACAGGTCACATGGAACTTAAGCTCGGTACCCCAGAAAATACCTAAGCTGTCCCCGTTCTGAGTGTTCAGACCTGTTTTAGTCAAGTGGTGAGAATCTTTTACTGATATTCATCCAGTGATCAAAGTTCAAAACACGGAATGTTTCCCCCTCCAATCACATCCAATAGTTTTAATGGTTGGGTGTGCCTAACATAATAATCAGCGTGCTCCTCAATCCCCAGAGATGACAGTTTTCGTAGAAGCTCTGAGGGCTGATGACATGCAATGCATGAAATCCAAATGATTTATTGTCCATGAAGAGCAGGGGGAACATACCGTAGAGCGGATCTGGGATGGCTCTGTGCTCGTGCCAACTCTCATCTCACCAGTCACGGAAGAGATAGAACTTCTTGGATCTCCCTATCTTCTCCTCCCCTGTGCTTTCAGCACTCTGTTTCCTCCAACCCCCCGTATATCTCTTACTGTCACTTTGTCTGTACTTCCTAGTGTCCTCTCGTCTTCTCGTCCCGCTCGGCTCTGCCCACTCCTTCCTTTCCCGTCCTGTTTAATTCACGGGGAACTTCCTGACCCCATCCATTTCAATCAGTAGCTTCTCCCCGTGGCTCCTGGGATGCAAAGGAATGCATTGTGTGCGCAGGAACACCCTTTGTGACATTATTAATTTATTTTTAGCCGGTGCCTGTTGTGACGGGGTGGGGCTGAGGCCTACGGGGATCTGAAAGGGTTGCCGCAGTGATGGTGTGTAGGTGCTCTGTGTGTGTGGAAAATGTGGTGAGGTTACTATGGAGAGCACAGGTAGTTTAGCATGCATGGGCGTTCTGTTGGGTGTTGACGATCCGCGAGGTAAATCGGTTCTTCCATTAGCACGTCGGGAACTCTAGTTTCTGGAACCGGTCCAGTTTGAGGTAGCTCGCAGGGATAAGGTGTCTAATAATGTGCACGCATTCATTTGGAGCTGTTCAGACACTTAATCACTGCAGCAAATGTCAGATCCAGCTGATGTGTGAAACTCTGCGAGGTGGGAAGAGACAGCGTGGCAGTGAAGGAGGAGCTGCCTCGTAAATCAAACAAGCGTCTGTCCTTTTGACAGCAGCAGGTTTTGATGTTGACATTATTAACATTCCTTACGGGAGGTGTTTTTCCCAGATCCTTAGATGGAGGCCAAGCCGAGACTTATTTAAATACTATACGTGTATTGCGGTTGCTCAATTGCATGTCTTCTGATAGTGGGGGAGTGATGATAATTCTTGTTGTAGCTCAACAAATTGGAAAGGGAAAGGCACTAATCTTCACGCGTGATGGATCTGTGGAAGGATTTTATTTACAGTCACGGGGAGGCATTCTGTGATGCATGGACACAGACCTACACACACCACTTGGCAGGTGGGACCTCTCCCAACGGACCCACTTCAGTCCTCTGACCTCTGCATTCCTGGTTCCCTGGTGCTCAGAGCCTCATGGCTTGGTGGCCCATTGCCCAGAGACAGGTCTCTTTGTGGGGCTTATTATACCGCCTGCTAAGTGGGTGAAGAGTTCACCTTCCTCACAAAGCAGGCCTGAGGGGATGAGGACAGAAGGGGGCTCTCATGGAAGGTCTTCATTACATATGAAAGTTTTGATCAGTGACTTAATGGTATCTGTTTTTGCCTTCATCTGTTTAATCCCAGAGTATTTACTTACAGTCCCTCTCGCTCTTGCTGTTTATCCTCTCGTTATCCTCCCTCTCTTAAATGACCGTGACTTATTGAGTTTTGGGTCCAGAGGTTATTGCAAGCTTGACTGTGTGGCTTATTATTTTCATAAGCGCGTGCCAGCCCTCAGACTTCTCGTGTGTGCCAGGAGCGCCGTCGCGCGAGGAGACTCGCGTCTCTGTGTGGAGAGGAGAGACGGTCGAGGAGAGGGTGTTGGAAAAACAGCGAAGGTGTTGGCTGAAAAGTATTAAGACGTTTCTGTCAACAAACAGGGTGCCGATCAGTGTGTTTCCAACACAGGGAACAACTGTGGCACCTGCTGTGTGCAGGAGTTTGTAAAAAGTAGCGGACAGGTGCTTTTTGGCATTTTTAACATGGTCTTGTAGCAGTTATGTACTCTGACATGTCACATGCTGACAAGGTTTTTCATATTTACATGTGAGATTATGTGCAGAGTTGAAATGTAAGTTCTGTCAATCCCAAATACTTTTTTTTTTATGTTTCTCCACTTTTAGAACCCCCAGCTACAACTATGCCCCAAATATGGACAAACATTGGATCATGCAGTATACGGGCCCCATGAAACCAATCCACATGGAGTTCACCAACTTTCTGCATCGGAAACGGCTGCAGACGCTGATGTCCGTCGACGACTCTGTCCAAAAGGTTTGCAAAATCATTAATGCGGTTTTACTTTAGAGAGAACCTTCACTTGTAAGTCGCTTTGGACAAAAGCGTCTGCTAAATACATAAACATAAACTGGGAAATGTAAAATACTTGTTTTTATTACAATATGCAAAAAAAATAGTCTTCAACCCCACGGTCTGCATCAGCTACCGAAAGAAAATAAACTGGGAAATGCTCGGGTCAAAATAACCAGACAGATCCACGTCACACTGTAAAATTTGCATTCATGAGCTCACCCAGATTGCGACCGCAGAGAACTGTGTTGATTCTGCAGCTAGGAAAGAGACTTGTCAGCTAGTAGAAGCTAACCTTTAGCATTAGCATCTTTACAACATGGTGGAGTATGTTCAGTCTTGTGTTATTTGTGGAGACAAAACAACAATGTTGCATTCATTCAACCCAAGAAAGAAGACAGAACAGAGGCAGTGGAAGAGTTGTGTTTCTGTTAGCCAATCAGAGGAGAGATGATAATGATAAATGACCCGCACTTGTATAGCTCCTCTCAGAGTAAGGACTCCAAAGTGCTTTACACTACGGTGTATCATTCATCCATTCACACACACATTCACACACTGGTGGTGATGAGCTACGATGTAGCCACAGCTGCCCTGGGGCGCACTGACAGAGGCGAGGCTGCCGAGCACAGGCGCCACCGGACCCTCCGACCACCACCAGCAGGCAAGGTGGGTTAAGTGTCTTGCCCAAGGACACAACAGCAGAATTCTCTGTCCAGAGCCGGGATCGAACCTGCAACCTTCCGATTACTGGACAACCCGCTCAACCTGTTGAGCTACTGCTGCCCCAATGTTTGCGTATCATGAATATCAACGAAAATATCTGAATCCTGCCATTTTCTGCTTCTCCACTTCTCTGTCCAACTTCTTCCTGAAACAGGCGCACCAGAGCTTTTTTTCCACAGTAAATGACTCACAAGGAATTGCTATACACTAGAGGCCACAGCTAGTTTAATAAAATGAGTGTGTGCCCACTTTAATTCTTAACAAATTCCTTAACTCGAGCTTTTGCCATTTGTTTCTTAATGCAGGTTTACGAGATGCTGGAGGAAACAGGAGAGTTGGACAACACCTACATCATTTACACAGCTGACCACGGCTACCACATTGGCCAGTTTGGGTTAGTCAAGGGGAAATCAATGCCGTATGATTTTGACATCAGAGTACCGTTCTTCCTAAGAGGGCCGAATGTGGAGCCAGGGGCTGTGTGAGTAGCTACTAAAATGTTATCATTTAAACACTCAAGCATTTATATATTTGTTTTTCAGGTGAATTTATTTTTCTCACTTTTACTGTAACTAAAATGGTGCATGCATTTTTCAGAAACCCTCATGTGGTGCTGAACATCGATCTAGCGCCCACCATTCTCCATATTGCTGGTCTGGACACTCCTCCAGACATGGATGGAAAGTCGATCCTCAAGCTGTTGGAACAGGATCGGACTGGCAATAGGTATGGGTCCATCATCTGTAACGGATATTTACAACAAGTGCAACAGTTGTCCTAACTGGTAGTTTACTACGTGCATGCACAGTTCCACAATCTAGGTGTTTGCTCTAGCTGAGCTGGAAACTGGTTTTGGTGGATTTTTCCTCGACTGTGAGATTTTTGGCTTTGAGTCACACGTTTCTCCTCAAACACGCTCTCCTGAAATGATAAAACGTGAATAAAAAGGATGTATTGTTGCTAAAACTGGACTTAAATGCTTCCAGCGGTGCCGTTCTCATGGACCTGCAGTGTTAGCTTTGTGCTAGACATGCTAACGGATTGAATCCTGTAAACTTTGTCCGTTTTGTTTCCTCAGATTTAAGCCCAACCGGAAACCCAAAGTCTGGAGAGACACATTCCTGGTGGAGCGAGGGTGAGCCACACCACAGACACGTCCGTGTCGTCGAGCCTCATGTCTCACGTAAACCTGACAGTCTGTTTGAGCGATTCCCAGTCCTTTTCTCTTATTTGTTATTTAGCAGACCGTTCCTGACCTCAGTCTGTTTGAACGGAAACAAATTTTTCTACGTTTGTTGATAAAGCCTTTCCTGGATAATGACAGTTCACGCAAAGGGCGATGACATGTGTACAGGTCATTGAACCGTTTACAATCAAAACAAGCCCAGTCTTTGTTTTCTCCGAAGTCCTTGTAGGGGTTGAAGCACATGATGCTCTATTTAACTCTAGATGCGTTTCAGGAGCGTCGCCAAGTAGACCTACGCAAAGCAAACAAAAGCTTTCCAGACTCGGGATGATGTTACCTGAAGAATGACTAGAAATCTCACGTTTAATCCAACCACAGGACATGACACTGGCAATCGCACAGCTGCAAACACTTCCCCGATTCCCTGAGTCCTGTTTCTTTACCTCCATCTGATACTGCGTATGTTTAGTCACACAAACCCCCGTAAGTTCTTCATTTAACCTCTCTGCAGTGTCTAACAGACGTGTGGCATTTAGAGGAGAAACAGAATCCCATCCAGCCTGTCTTTACAGGATCCAGCCGACTATGAAACAAGTCCAGCCAATCAGGTTGAAGTTGGATCTTGCTGGCGGCTCGCAGAACAATCTGGTTTACTATAGTTTGTCACATATTCCCTTACAGCTACTGTTTTCTCCTCTATCAATTCCATGCAAACCTTTGAATCTTGTTTTAATTGCAGCCCCGGGCCTCTCATCTCCTCTCTGCACATTTTCTCAATCGCTAGCGAGATCTGAGTAGATCCCTGCTGGTGTGGAGCGTGTGTTTGTGCGTGAACCTCCCTATAAAGATGACAAGAGTGTGACCTTCTCTCTGTAGCTCTTTGAAGACGTTCCTCCATAGCCTGCACAGTTTGTAAAAGCTGTCCACGGCAACACGCGGAGCTAAATGCTTGGATTAGCCTCCCTCTGACCTCGCTCATGCACATGCAGCTCTCTCACTGTGGTTTATTATCCTCACATGACCTCACAGTACTACCTCACAGACTGGAAGGAAGCCATGACCAACCGTGTTGTTGTAGAACCCCATCATCTCAGTATGGTTTCTCCTCTGAGAGCTGCAAAGTTTCAGACAAGGATGAACCTCCTGGCACCAGTTGTGGAGTAGCTTGGACATGCTGGCAGAAAGTTGGGAAAAAAAGGAAATGACAGGGAGGTTGGCATGTCCAAAACAAAATAAAAATAGCACTGGTCTGCTCTAAGGAGGGCTGAATCTGAACTTTATTGAAAACTGATGTCAAACAGCCATGAAAGAGGAAGAGTTGAGCTCCACTTTTAGATTCTAAAGCACATTAACATCATGACATCACACATGCAACCCACTTAAATCAACCTTTTGACTGATGCAGTGTTTGGTCTCGTAGTAAGATCCTGAGAAAGAAGGACGACTCCATGAGCACTCAACACACCAACAGCCTTCCCAAACACAAGATGGTCAAAGCGACGTGCCAGCAGGCTGAATTCCAGACGGCATGCGAGCAACCGGGACAGGTAAGTCCAGAAGAGCATGTTTCCTGAACATCTTCTGGTATCTGCTAGATAAAAAGCTTTCCATGATGCCTGCAGAGCCTCTAGCCACTCCCAAATACATCAGTTGGGTTGTTGCAGTTTTTATTTATTTATTTTTTTGGTCCATTAATTTGTGGGTGAGTTTTCTTTTCATGTCTGCCCGTTAATTATCTGGCAGAACAGCAGCCAGATGGTTCTGAACGTGGCCTCGGCGCAGACAGGCCACACTTCTACAAATTGTTACAAATTTCAGGTAGTGCTTAATGACGAGCAGAGTTTCTACGGGTCGGACCTAATTCAGTCCAGATCCAGTTTATGACCACATAAATGTGTGCAAGTAGCAATCACTTATTAAAGGCAGAGACAGAGCGAGCTTTTGGTTGAGTTCAGGAGTGTGTGTGGAGCGTGCAGAATGGGAGAACTTTTACTTCCAACAAAACAAATCAGGAAACAGTTGGAAGCCAAATTCTCATCCAGTCAATCATCTCCCTCTCTTTGTTTCTCACTATTTTATTGTTTGGTTGCTGTCGTGATGCTCGAGTGCACGCTTCGTTTGCAGTAGAGCCAATAAAGTAGACCTGCAAGCCATCACATATGTGGGAATATGAAGTCTGTCCACGGAGATCAGTCATAGGGGCGAAATCTAAGGTTGTCTTTTAAACTGTCTTTGCTCCCAACTGGACAGCGTGAGGACCAATCAGAGCAATGAACAAGGTGACATATTCATAGCAATGGAAATGAGTCAACACACACCGTCAAGGAAGAAGAAGTACCTGTCTGCTCGACTTAAGGAAAAAGTCCCATGGTGTTTCTCAATGCCAAGGAACCTTGCCTTGATGTCTTGGCCCCGCCCTGGTTGCCTAGGAGATACGTCATCTGGAACCACCAAGACGTGTTCCAATGTTCATGTTCTACCGAGGCGTGTGTTCTCAGTTTGTTAGCCGTTTAGCTAGCGGAGCAAGGATACACGAGAGGTGTCTTGTAGCCTAACCTTGGTCAAAAATTACCCAGAATACACCGCTGTATTTTCAAAAGGATGGCGGATCAGAAGCCGGCAGCTACTTCCGGGGCAAATGTCAAGTTTAAAAGTAAGTCAATTAATTGTAGCTATCGGGCTGATATCTGAAATGCTTTTTTTTTAGATCCAAAGAATTTAGCTATGGTTGGTTAGATGCTAGTAGTTGCAGCTTCGGTGGCTAGCGGGTAGGAACTCAATTACATATTTAACTAATATGTACACAATTAAAAAAATAAAAGGCTCATTATATATTTATGTTGAAACTTCCACATATAAAATATAACATTATCGCCCGTGTCACGTTACATGACCGCCGCAGAAGTCGTGATGCAAGTCTGTTCCATTTAACCGTTTTCTTTGACCAAGGAAGGACAGTGTCCTTGTAAGCAAGGCGCCTGGCCTAGCAAGACATCGCCTTGCGAGGCCAGGCGCCTTGCTATTGAGAAACACTCCAACTCTACATCGTCTAGAGTTGATGCCAAAGCCGTTTCAAACGAGTGATGTCCTTCAACATCTTTGTAGTTTCTCTCCATCCCAACTCTGCTGTCATCATAACAAAAAAATGTCTGCCGTTATTTTTCTAAGCTTGTCCATCGTCCCTCTACAAACGTAAAGCGCTGTGATTGGCCCGGCCTAAATTTAAGCGGAGCCAATGGTAGACGTGCTGAGACTACAATGGAACATCACTTGACCTACCCGCAGAGCAAAATCGTTTGCTACTTCTACGGTTTGTCTAGATTTCTAGGCTAACAACAAAAGTAGGATTGTTTTCATCCTTCTGCAACAGTACGCACTTCTCCTTTGCCTCTTGTCTGACTAGCGATGCACCAACCAATGCAGTTGCTTGAAAGTGGCTTTACTGTAACTTGTCATTTCTGTTCACCTAATATTTTAGTTTTGTGATGATTTCTATTCATATATTTAACTTTTTATCTACCTCACAGTCTTTTCCTGTTGAAAGCAGAGAAGAAAATAAAATATGTATTCCAAATCATTGCATTTTTCTGTGTGGTGGAAGTATAGGTATCGGCAATCGGTATCGGCGAGTATTCAGATCCAAGTATCGGTATCACATTGGTTTGGGAAAAAGTGGCATTGTTGCGTCCCTATGTCTGGCATCAATGGTCTGCTGGTTCTGTAAGCTCCTCCAGAAGAACCCGATCTGCTTTACTCCTCTTTGTTTGGGCCCTCGTTCCCACACTTAACAGGATCCTCCCCAATACGCTCCACAGATGTGTGTATTTGGTTTTGTCCAGGGAGCCAACCAGCAGCAGGACTCACAGCAATTAGCCCTTTAAAGGCTGTTCTTCCTTGCTGTTTCCCATTGGAACGGCAGTTAAAAAAGATGCAGCTGATGTAGAAATGTGAGCGGTTTACACGCTTAGCGCAGACATGCCCACTGTGGGAGTATGTTTTACAGACACCAGACAAACCCAGTTCGTCTCACGTGGTGGTTTCTGTTCATCTTGGTTGATGCTTTTGGGGTCGTCCTTTCCCACCATTATTACGAGCTCTAACCATAGATCCATTTATGACGCAGTTTTCCTTTTTCCTGTTTTGGCTTTGCCGCACAGAAATGGCACTGTGTGGAGGAGATCTCAGGGAAGTGGAGGCTACAGAAGTGTAAAGGGGGGTCAAAAGACAGCTCCAGGCAGAGAGCCCGGAGCGCGAAGCCCCGCAGTAGCCATGACAACAGAGAAAAGATCTGCGACTGCGAGGAGATGCTTTACAAACCATCCAGGACCGACCGGCGCTCCCATCGGCGGTTCTCCTCACCAAACCAACGTGAGTAAATCTCCACCTGTTCATTCAGAATCATTAAACAACACACAACTACATGTACAGCTCTTTAAAAACACACTTCTTCCATTATCTTTTGATTTAATGCTGCTGGAAGAAAACGGTTGCAAAAGTTTTCATTTAATCAGTTATTTACGCTTTGAAAGGAGTCAGATGTTTGAAGAAAGACAAAAAAACCTCCATCATGCAACAGTTATGATGGTTACGTGTTAATGTGCATTCATGCCAGTTGTCTTAAAATGGTTTGGTGCCCTCTAGTGGTGACTGAATAAAGTGTAGCTGAGATCCAGATGCGACTCAAACTGATACTGAGTTTTTTTGAGGATGTTATTTTTCTTTTTTTATTATGTTTTGTATTCAAAGCTAAGCTTTAAATTTTTATCACCCACTGCCAAAACATTCTGATTATTGTTTTTGACATTTATCCTGTGACAGGTTACCGTCCTCGGTTTGTCCACACACGACCCGCCCGATCACTGTCTGTTGAGTTTGAGGGTCAGATATATGACATCGACCTGCAGGCTGATGACCAGTCAGGCATACGCCGACGCATCATCTCAAAGCGCCACCATAACCAGGAGGACCCCGAGTTTGACCTGGGCACTGATGACGGTTCAGAGGAGATGCTGGCAGATGATACCAACGCTGTGGGATACCCCAACTCTCTGAAAGTTACCCACAAGTAAGGAATCACTGATGCAATGATTTTTAATTATGTAGAAGCATCCGTTCAATGTTCAGTGTGTACAAGGCGTGAGGTGTATTTTTTAAATAAGTAAAGTTTCTTTAGATTGCTCGTATTACAGGAAAAAATCACAAAGTGCTTCAGAAAGAAAATAGCATCAAAAATTCAAACAAAATTAGTACAAGAAAAAATACAAAGACTACAAACAAATGAATAAAGATCATTTAAAACAAAAAAATCATTAAACAAATGAAAAATCATTAAAAAAATAAAAAGATCATTAAACAAATGAATAAAGGTCATTAAATGAAAAAGATCAATAAAGTACGAAAATTCATTAAAAAGTAAAAGGATCATTATACAAATTAATAACATCGTTTAAAACAAAACAGATCAATTAAAAAATAATTAGAAATGAAAAAGATCTGTAAACAAAAGAAAAATCATAAAAAAGTAAAAGGTTATTAAACAGATCATGAAAACAGAAAAAAATCATTGAACAAATGAACATAGATGGTTAAAAAGGAATGAAGATAAAAAATAAATCCTAATATGAAATGTGTGATTCTGTTCTAGATGTTATATCTTGACCAATGACAGCGTCCACTGTGAAAGAGAAATCTACGAGTCCTCCAGAGCGTGGAAAACCCATAAGACCTACATAGACCAGGAGGTGAGCTAGTTCATAAAGAAGGTGATTTACCATGAAAGGCAGCGAATAATTAACACCTCTGGTTTTGGTGTTTTTTTTTTTTCATTAGATCGAACTTCTTCTTGACAAAATCAAGAATCTCCGCGAGGTCAAAGGTCACCTGAAGAGAACACGACCGGATGAGTGCGACTGTGGAAAGAGGTTTGATCATTTCTAGTTTATAGTTTATTAATGTCAAACTCTGTTGGAATAAACAACCATACTTTCTATGTCCCTGCTCGTATAAAACCAGCTATTATGGCAAAGGACTGAGAAACAAGGAAGAGAGACTGAAGAGCAGGAACGATCAGCTGCATCCGTTTAAGTACGTTTCTCTTTCATTGTCTCAGATTTTGTGCCGTTAACTGTGTTTGAACTGGTTAGTTATGACCCCAGCATGGCAAGCGGCAACGGTTGTTTTCGTACATGGCGGATGACCTAAGGATCGAACGTGTGTGTGGCGTGATGTGTTGTTACACTCCCAAGTTTCCGAAGAAGCGTGCACGCTATAACTTTTATTGAATGTTTTGCTTCTCAAATGGAGTTTAAATGGCAAAGCAGATGTTTGGCGGTGGATCCGTTTTGTGTGTGCCTGGAAGTGATCGAGTCGCATGGAAAAATGGAACAATTGAACCGAGGGGGAAGTCGGCGAGTCCTTCAAAAGCAGTGATCGGCTTGCACAAGGAAACGCTGGGAACACAGTCACGCCAACACAAAACAGCTGCTTTTCAGCCGTGTCTGCTGTTTGTTAAGGCAGGAGGGAAGAAAGGATGGTGGCTAGGATGTCATCGAAAAGAAAACAAGTTAATGGAAGATTTTAAACGTGAAAGCAAACGGGCAGAAAGTCCCTTCTGAATCTAATAAGACCGTTTCCTGCACAAGAGAGGGCGTGGTCATGTGTTCATCACAAGATGAGAAATCCTGTCGTGCTTCTGTGTAACAGGGAGGCCGTGCATGAAACTGATGGGAAGGCGCAGCTGTACAATGAGATTCGCAGGAGGAAGAAAGAAAGGAAGGAGAAGAAGCGTCATAGGAAAGGAGACGATTGCAGCCTGCCGGGCCTCACCTGTTTCACCCATAACAACGACCACTGGCAGACCGCTCCCTTCTGGACACGTGCGTAGAATCACCTCGAGCTTCTCAGTGACACGTGGAACTCCTGTGTATCACTGCTTCTCGAGCAATTGATTTCACATCTTGTATGCATTTAAGTGAATAGCCTCCAAAGAAAATGTCTGATTTTTGTAGTGGGTGGATTCTGTGCATGCACCAGCTCCAACAATAATACCTACTGGTGCCTGAGAACCATCAATGAGACCCACAACACGCTTTTTTGCGAGTTTTCTAGTGGCTTCCTGGAATACTTCGACCTCAACAGTGACCCCTACCAGGTGGGTATTGGGTATACCAGGTGTATTCAAAAGATTCCAGAGATAGGATATACATTGCAATACAGGAGAGATGACACAATATAATGTGATGCTGGGAGACAATACGATATATCTCAATACGGGGAGACGATACGAGATATATCACAATACGGGGAGACGATACGAGATATATCACAATACGGGGAGACGATACGAGATATATCACAATACGGGGAGACGATACGAGATATATCACAATACGGGGAGACGATACGCGATATATCACAATACGGGGAGACGATACGCGATATATCACAATACGGGGAGATGATACGCGATATATCACAATACGGGGAGACGATACGAGATATATCACAATACGGGGAGACGATACGAGATATATCACAATACGGGGAGACGATACGAGATATATCACAATACGGGGAGACGATACGAGATATATCACAATACGGGGAGACGATACGCGATATATCACAATACGGGGAGACGATACGAGATATATCACAATACGGGGAGATGATACGCGATATATCACAATACGGGGAGACGATACGAGATATATCACAATACGGGGAGACGATACGAGATATATCACAATACGGGGAGACGATACGAGATATATCACAATACGGGGAGACGATACGCGATATATCACAATACGGGGAGACGATACGAGATATATCACAATACGGGGAGACGATACGAGATATATCACAATACGGGGAGACGATACGAGATATATCACAATACGGGGAGATGATACGCGATATATCACAATACGGGGAGACGATACGAGATATATCACAATACGGGGAGATGATACGCGATATATCACAATACGGGGAGACGATACGAGATATATCACAATACGGGGAGACGATACGAGATATATCACAATACGGGGAGACGATACGAGATATATCACAATACGGGGAGACGATACGCGATATATCACAATACGGGGAGACGATGCACTATATTTCATTGCTTTGTACTTGTGACATGTGCAATGACAAAGTTGAATTCTATTATATTCAATATCACAATACAGGGGACACGGCACGATCCAAAATATATCGCAATACAGGAGAGGAAGTACGATATATATCGCAAAACACGTAGACAATTCAATAAATTCTGAAACTGGATATAATACAACATATATCACAATACAGGGGACACAATGTGATATAACTCCATACAGGTGAGACATGGTCCATTTAAATCTGAGACCATGGTCTTGATTCGGAAAAGGGTAGAATGCCTTCTCCGGGTCAGGGATGAGGTCCTGCCCCAAGTGGAGGAGTTTAAGTATCTCGGGGTCTTGTTCACGAGTGAGGGAAAGCTGGAGCGTGAGATCGATAGGCAGATTGGTGCTGCGTCTGCAGCGATGCGGGCATTGTACCGGTCTGTTGTGGTGAAAAGAGAGCAGAGTCAGAAGGCGAAGCTCTCAATTTACCTGTCGATCTACGTTCCTACCCTCACCTATGGTCATGAGCTTTGGGTAGTGACCGAAAGAACGAGATCACGGATACAAGCGGCCGAAATGAGTTTTCTCCAAAGAGTGGCTGGGCTCTCCCTTAGAGATAGGGTGAGAAGCTCGGCCATTCGGGAGGGGCTCGGAGTAGACCCGCTGCTCCTCCACATCGAGAGTAGCCAGTTGAGGTGGCTCGGGCATCTGGTCAGGATGCCTCCTGGACGCCTCCCTCGTGAGGTTTTCTGGACACGTCCAACCAGGAGGAGACCTAAAGGTAGACCCAGGACACGGTGGAGGGACTATGTCTCTCACCTGGCCAGGGAACGCCTTGGGATTCCCCCGGAGGAGCTGGCCCAAGTGGCTGGGGAGAGGGAAGTCTGGGCCTCTCGACTTAGGCTGCTGCCCCCGCGACCCGACTCCGGATAAGCGGATGAAAATGGGTGGATGGATGGATGGATGGATGGATGGATGGATGGATGGATGGATGGGTGAGATATGATATAAATCGTGATACAGGGAGACGATTCGAACTCAACAGAAGGTTCTCGTTTTGTTTTGTATTCGTCTTTGGTATTAAACACTTGTCTAGTTATTGTGTGTGCTACCTAGCTCAAGATATGTGTTTGTGTGTGTGGCTGTGTTAATTTTACAGCTGACCAACGCAGTGTTTGCCGTGGATCGTGATGTTCTGAACTCACTCCATGTTCAGCTGATGGAAATGAGGAGCTGCCAGGGTCACAAGCAGTGCAACCCTCGTCCTAAAGGCCTGGATGCAGGTGAGAACCATCCTCTCTAACTCTGTTTTTTCCCCTCAAATGACTGAAGCGCATTCTGTTCAAAGAGTCCGATATTTCTTATGTAAAAAGAGTGTTTCACTTGGAATTGTGTGTTTCTTAACATCCCTGCATGCTGCATGTGTTTAGGAATGATGTACACTTCAGGCCGAGGTCTCTGAATGTTTCCTGAGATTTTGTTCACTATAACACACTCGCATACACACACACACACACACACACACACACACACACACACACACACACACAAAGATCACTGTTTCAGCCCTGGATCTTTTTCTGTGTGGGAATTTTCTTCCTGATTTCCATTGGCCTTGTGCCAAATAAAAAGTCTGTTACGGCCCTCCGCCCCCCCACGAGTCACCAAGCCTAAATATCAGTTTAAGCCTGTCATCACTATTTTTTTCATCCTTTGAGTCATGTGTCATGTCTGTGATGGAGGTGGTTTAATGACGTAAGGCCTCAGTGGGTGTGTTTGCCCTGACCTGGCTGTGCTCTTTGACCCAAGAATAACATTTCAGCAATTGCCAGTCTGAGATGCATGAGCGGAGCGCATGAGCAGCCAGATCACACTCATGTTTAAGTCTTGGCGTGTTTGGATCTGTCATGAACACGCCAACACGTGCTCCAAAACAGCCTAAAATCCTTTCACTGGCTCTTTGAACCGGAGAAACTGTTGCTGTGGTTACACATAAGGGTGTTTTACGTCAGAGGAGACAGAATGCCGTGTGAGAAATCCTTAAATAACCTGTTTGCCTTGAAGGGGGAACTTTCCAGTTTGATTCCAAATCACTTCTCCTGTTTTCTTCCTTTCATATCCAAATGTCCGTTCCATTCCTCTCCTCCATAGTGAGTAGCAGCAGTGCATGAAGACAAACCTCCGTGTGACTGACCTGCCCCCACTCCTTATCCCTTTGAATCAAAGCATTAACAATCGATTGCTTTTATTTTTGTCTGATCAGGAGGTAAAGATGGAGGAAGCTATGAGCCACACAGGTATCCGCCAAGTTTTGTTGCTTTGTTCCTCTTCAGTCAGCAGCTTTTTTTTTTATTTCTTTAACACCTGCATGGGCCAAATTGTCTCATTCCCACTAATCCATCCATCCATGGACGCTTCCTCTGTGGCTGCATGCTGGGAACATGCTAACACAACGTAGCAGGGCTTCTTTTGGTTTACATTTTTTTCTTTCTTCACCTTTACCTGCTGTGCAATGTGACTCAGCAGCCATTTGGACTCATTCACTTCATTTATTTTTTTATTTTGCATCTTTGCTTTCAAGTACCACATATCATCAGATATTATATACTAATAGAGGTGTGGAACACTGAAAAACCATATTTAAAATATTATTTCTGATTATCGGTCACTCTGAGGTTTTCAAGCAGGCTGAACACGAACATGGTGTCCAGCACCTAGCTTCTAATACAAAATACAGTGAAATGTTGTTTTTTAACGTCCAGCAAAGAGCAGCAGACGTTAAATGATAATGAATGATAAATGATCCGCACTTGTATAGCGCCTCTCAGAGTAAGGACTCCAAAGCTCTTTACACCACAGTGTATCATTCATCCATTCACTCACACATTCACACGCTGGTGGGGATGAGCTACGATGTAGCCACAGCTGCCCTGGGGCGCTCTGACAGAGGCGAGGCTGCCGAGCACAGGCGCCACCGGTCCCTCCGACCACCACCAGCAGGCAAGGTGGGTCAAGTGTCTTGCCCAAGGACACAACAGCAGAATTCTCTGTCCGGAGCCGGGAAAAGATAACCATTAGCATTAGCAACTTCACCACACAGCAGAACTCCTCCAGGCTTGTGTCATTTGTGGAGATGAAACATCCACGTTGCAAGTCAGAGGTAGAGTCGCGTTGCTGTTTTCCAGTCCATTGCGAGATGTCCAAATGTCAGGAATTAAGACCCTAAAACCTGATGTCAGAAGCTCAGCTGTGATGTGGCTCACTTCTAGTTCCACCAGTGGTTATTTTTTGTTTGTTTTTTTTACCTGAGACCACGGCAAATGTTGAAACGAGTGTTCCACACCTTTAAAACAAATATTCCAAAGGTTCTGATAGGAGTGCACACGAGTGGAAACGCATGATTCTACATCATTTCCCAGATTTCATTAAAGGTTAAAGGAATAGTTTGGCACTTTGGGGAATAATACATAAGCAAAATGAGCTCTTTAAAGGGACATTTCACCCATTTTAAAGTCTGTTTCTGTGTAAAAGCTCACCAGCGTGTATTTTGATACATTTACTAGATAGGAGAGGATTATTGATCGTCTCTCCCAACTTTTTACAAATCCAGCTCCCAAAATGCAAAACGACTTCCTCTCACCCGTCGTGTAATTCCAGCCGTGTCCAGAAGCAAACATCTCTCATCTCATTTTGACCCAACATCCCAGAGTAGCTCTCATATTCACCCCTAACGATCTTCTAGTGGTAGAGGCGTGTCTCTGTCCACCCTGCTTAACTCTGAACTTTTGACCTCTCTGGCACCTGCTTACCAGGTGGCAGCAGCATGGAAAGTGGTCAAAGAGGAGACCCGGCCTCTCTTTCCCGTGAGTCCCTCAGCACCTGTCCCATCACCTGCACTTAGCTACAGGGTCACATGAGGACAGGGATCCTAAAGGCACTGATGCACACGGTTCTGTTTCACTTGCAGATTTCCAACTAAGCCTTTTTATCATCATTATTATTATTTCTGCTTTTGCTGCAGATTTTCTTTATTTCTTCCCCTAATAGCGTTTTTGGTTCTTTGTTCCTTGGGGACGCACCAATCAGCTACAACCTTGTTTTCTTCATTTTCTAAGCATTTTTATTCCTTTGCTTGTTATATTCCAGGTTACCTGGGATTTATTTTTTAATTTGATGATATTAACTATTCCATTATCTACTGAATATGCGGTGGCTTGAGCTCAGTGTGAGTGTTTACTCAGTGGTGTGTGTGTGTGTTGCTTGGGGCTACAGACTCGGTTCAGCTGGCTGCCGTAGTCAGAACCAGACGCTGGGCACAGCTGCATGAAGAGACCCTTGTTCTGTCTCCTTCACGTCCCTCATGTTTTTCTGTCTCTCTCTCTTTGGCAGCATACAGCCAGTATGGGAGGGACGACAGGGTTAAGCTGCCCAACCTGACCGATGAGGAGGTGAACTGGCAGGCGCTGGAGGACTTGTACAGCATAAACGAAAGCCTATATGAGTGTAGGCCTGACTACAGCCCCTGCCCAGACAACTGGGCCAACTTCCAGAAGGACGTTGATCAAATGTTTGCACTGAGACTCATTTTAAACCAATTGAACCAAACCCAAAAGCTTGATGACTCCACCCTGCCAGAGCTGGGCTCTGGGGCCGGGGGTGGGAGCCCTGAAGAGGGCAGCGGAGAAGGGCTGGCGTCCAGCAGCGACGTCTGGCCGGGCCTGTCCGCAGAGACCCGCCTCGCCACCCCCGCCCCCAGCAGGCCATCAGCACCACCCACACTGGAAAAGAAACTGGAATCTGTCACGAACGACCTCCCCGAGAGCGCCGCCAGTGGAAGGTCTGTTCGGCGCGGCGGAGACGAGGCCGTCTTCGGGAGCGACGCGCGGGCGTGGCAGCTGGAGGAGGTGGAAAGGGAAATGTTTAGCGGGAACGGAATGACGGAGCTAGAGACGCAACACGACAGCCTCATGCGTGCTCACGCCAGCCTGCAGGCCCAGTTAGAACCCGGCCACGTCGGGGCCAAAGGTCCAGAGGAGGACATTTTCCAGGCCCAAGGCTTCATCCCTTTCTCCCCACAGACTCTGAGGCCAAAGGTGACAGCCACCACCTCCATCCCGACGATGGGAGTGACGCTGAACACCCTCCCTCAGCCGTTGCCGCCCCTCAGCGTGGAATACGAGGGCAGTGGCTCCCTACTCACCAATCAGACCCTCTGAGGAAGACTCGCGCTCTGGCCAATCAGCCAGAAAGCTCCCGGCTGCCATAGTGACACAGACACTGATAAAGGGACGAGCTCTGCAGGAGCTAAAGGCCACCTCAGTCAGTCAGAGCTGTACGATTATTAAACATGTTTATTTTTGTTACTGGTGCCTGCATTTATTGGTAAACATTACTAATAAATGTAAACAAGCGTTTTTTCCTCTGCTGTATATAAATAAATAAATATGAAAAAGGCCTTCAAGCAGCTGAGCTCGTATTAAAGGTGATTATTTCCGTATAGAGACATTGAGTGTTTTAATATTTAATATTTTTTTATGTGAAACAGTGAGTGGTGAAACCATCAACAGCTGAATGGTGAGGTGTTTGAACCCGAAACGACACGGATCCTAAAGGCACTTACGGACATTTCCACTGTTTTCTACAAATCAAAGTTTTACAGCTTTTGTGCAACAAGATGATTTTGAAAGTTATTTTTTCATGGTCAAGACAATCACAGCTGCCACAAACATGAAAATAATGTTTTTCTATTCATCACACTTTACATGCTTTTATTTTGAAGTTTCAATGACCGATAAAAAAACAAAACCTAAATGTTTTTTTTTTTGATGATGTAAGACTTGAATAATTTAGAGTGCAACTTGTCATAAGTGTACGGTTTGTAAAATTATCTGCAGCTTTATTTTTGTTCCAAAAAAAAAAACATTTTCCTCTTCAAACTGTCTCAATAAAGCCAACATGCTACGTGTTTCAAACTTTGTCCTAAAATACTTCTTTGTATTTAAAAACAAAACTCAAACAAGTGTTTTTTTTCCCAGTTTTAATGACAAATATCAAGTATTCAACGCATTTGTAAACCAAGTGTTCACAAATATGAGTTGGATTTCTGCTCTTGAGGAACAAACTGAGATGTATTGAAGCAACCCTTGGGAGTCCAGACACGGTGAACAGGAAGGAGAGGAACTGTGCAAACACTCTCACCTGTTACCTGATTCTTTAACTCAATTTGCTCATTTGTGGCAAAAGATCAGCTTATTTTTTAGCTCTACCTGTTGGATTGAAGGGGCAGAAAGATGAAGCTCAACTTCATACTTTCTACATATATATATATATATGGAGAGAGAGAGAGAGAGTACAGTAAAGGAGTCTGTACCAGGTGTTTTCAGCAGCATGACATAAACTCACCTTTTGTGCTGCCTCTGTAAACACCCCAAATTTGAAAAAAGTAGTACATTTATTTTTATGTCAGAGCCTAAGATGAGCCGTTTCAAAAAAAGTCCCCATTTGTGACGTCACAAAAGGGGAAATTGGCATATACCCCCTCTCATGTGCAAGAATGAGCTGCTGTTGGAAGAGCAGCTCTACTCCAAGCCCTTCCAAATAACTGTCAAACATTGTTGGTATTGACCATAGAACTATTTAAACTTAAAAAGTGTGCAACACTCATTTAATCAGTGTGTTTGCAGTGGTCTCTGATAGGAATTAATACCTTGTAAGTTGTACTCTGGGGGGCAAATAACACAGGTGCACCATTTCCAGGAAATAGAAGTGAGCCACATCAAAGCTGAGCTTCAGATGGCAGATTTTGGAGTCTTACTTGCCGATATCGGACATCTTGCCTTGGATTGGATAACAGCAACGTGACTAACACTGACTTGCAACATTGATGTTTTATCTCTACAACACATGCATGGAGGAGTTCTGCTGTGGGGTGGAGGTGCTAATGCTAAAGGTTAGCTTCTACTAGCAGAGACGTTCTCTGCTGTTTCCCGGACGTTAAACAACATCCTTATCTGTCATGAGGGAAGATGGGTGAGTCCACGAATGTTAAGTGACAGTGTGACGTAGACCTGTCAGGCTTTTCAAAACCTAGAGATTCACTGTCTATTTTCTATCAGAAGCTAATGCGGGAGATAGGTGTAGGAGACTATTTTCATGTTCAGCCCGCTTTAAAAACTCAAAGTGATCTATCATAATCAGAAATAATCAAAAAATGTTTTCACAGTTCCACACCTTTAAGAAAGGAAGCCATATGTCCCCTTTAAACATTTCTGGTAATAAAAGCCCAACTCCCTTCCAGCAGGAAATAATATTGGCCCTTTTCACATAGATAATACTGCTCAAGTCTAATTTTTACCTACAAAGCCTTGGATTAGTTCATAAATACACTTCTAGCTAGGTGTGAGCTCTATAATATGTTTCAGTTGCTTTTAATTATTTACACAATCATGAACATGTGCTTTGATTAACCTTCGACACGTCGACATTCAAACACTTTTCAATGCATTTGAAACTCCTTGTTTATTTGCTAAATTAATCCAAATTTATTCAGAAGTTTGATTTTAATGTCAGAATTTTGACCCCACGGTCAGAAAAACAAGAAAAGGCGTTTAGAGGTTTGAAATGAGCTGATATGACTTTACCAGCATGATCAGAACGAAATATTTCAACACTTTGCTGGCAACAAAATTAAAAAAAAAACTATTTCACACAAAGTTAAATAAAAAATGTGTTTAATTAGAATTTTCCTCTGAATTTAAGTCCATTTACCTTCTACTCTTTGTCCACCAGATGGCGCCAAACACTCAAAAACTGGCAAAAGTTTTAGATCTAGACGCGCATCTGATGCACAGAGTCCTTTAATTAATAAGCTAAGATATTTTTTTCTTTTATTTAATAGCCTGAAGATGTTTCTTAAGAAATAAATACAGTAAACCTCATTTTTAAACCTTATTTCACATTTTAGCATTTACAGTAGATTCAGCGCATCATCAGGAATAGTTCCTGTTTGCCACTTGGTTTAATAATAATAATAATAAGTGAAATAACAGATCCTTTGCACACCGATTGTACCACAGGTCTGCTGTGAGCTACGTTGCAAAAGGCCGGCGTTTATAACTCAGGGTCTGTGTCGATGCTTTTCTGTAGCGAGCGTTAACCCTGACAGCTAGCGTTGTGTTCTGGACTGACAGAAAACTGCCAGAGAGGCACTGTTAAGAAGAACACGAGGACTGTGAAGAGAATTTAAAATCCTACGTTCGTCTACGTGTGAACCGGTCACTGTTTGGGACAAAAAACAAGACATGAACGTGAGCTTGTGCAGAGGAGGAGGTACGCGTGGGATCCAGCGGGAGTACTGAGGAGGAAGGAGCTGTATGCAGGAATTTGCATAGTGCAGGTTTGTTCATTGTGCTTTTGATACCATGTTGATGACTCATCTGTCTGTACAGACTTTAATGCCCTTCCCGTTTACAGTAGCACCATCAGATGTTCCACATCATCTCGACGGAGAGGTGGAGCGCGGCTGCAGCTCGGAGATATGCTCCAAGTAAAGCGACGCCTTTCCAAACTCCCGCTCCCGTGAAGCCCTTTAGGTACGGCGGGCGCACGTTGTGTCTCAGCCTGGTGTGAAGCAGACGCTGTGCAGAAACACAAACAGGAAGGCACGATGAACGACCCAGGGGAGGGGCTTCACACATGGGCCGAGCCTCTGTGGTGATGCGGCAGCAAGACGGGGGGAGTTATTGCTTTACGGGCGTTGCCCGGGCAACTAAAGCTGCTGCGGCCAGGGTTGAGCAGCAGCGCGGTGGGCGGGTCAGGCCGAGGCAAGATGAACACGGGGCAGGAGCGGGTGCGGGCGTGGCTTTTGCGGCCCCCGGTGTGGCAAATTAGCTCGCTGACTGTGCCGAGCGGGGGGAGGTGCTGGCGCCAGCGCTCCTCCGCCCGCGCCTCCTTGTGCTTGATGGAGTACCAGGTGAGGAAGATGAAGACGAAGCCGACGAACTTGAGGCTGGCAGCCAGCCCGAAGTAGACGAAGCGTAGCGAGGTAACGTCGTACTCCCAGCAGGAGCCGTGCACGCCGCAGTCCTGCTGCCAGAGCATGCAGGTGGTGTCGATCACGGCTCCGAAGTAGATGGGCGTCGGGATGTAGGCTGAGGAAGCACAAAGGCAGAGATTAGTGACGTAAACAAAACCCTGCACGGCATTGTTTTCTGATGGTTTCTGGTCTAATTTGTAAAAATGTTTAAAGAATGAATTATGACTTGGTTACAAACAAAGAAATGCTTCAATCTGCTATAAAATTATTCATTTAAGAGTCAAAATATCAGAGTTTCACCTTTGTCCAGAATTATGATTAGAATTTGTGTTTTTCTTATTCCTACCACTAAGTGGCAGCATTTAGTAAGAGGCAGGGCAGATTTTTTTCATCAGCAAAGTTGTTTTTCTGCAGGAACTGAAGTGTTTTACTGACTTTAGAGGTTCAGAATGACTAGCAGGACAAATGTTTCAGAAAGTCGTGATTTCTGCACATGAAGACCTTCCATAATGCTGTGTCTGCATGAACACACACACTTCCTCGCTGCATGCAGGGGTTTAAAGGACACGATGAGCAGCCTTATGTTCCCACAGCAGTACAAAGCTGATGGGAGGCGTGTTATGACAGAGCTCCGTCACCCTGAAGGCTTTTCTATGACTAGTATCAACACAAAGGGTCACGGGAGTTCACCTAAGGAGCTGAATCCCGGCTTTATCTGCAGTTATAAGTCAGAATAAATGGTGTTTAAAATCAAATAAGCTTGTGATTTTGGAGATCCGGAACGTACCGAGAGTTCGGAGCAAAACAAACTGCATCCCGAGAGCAAAAGGCCTCTCTTGTTCATCAACGGACCTGCAGAGGAAGAGGACTGGATTAATTATCTGCATCAAAACTCGGACTAACTGGGCTAACGGTTCTCCCACCTGAGTGTGACGATGATGGCGGAGGGCTGAGCACACGCGGTGATGAGCGTAACGATGAAGAGGAAGATGAGGAAAGGGATGAGTGTGTTGCAGGTGCGGTCACACTTCCCCCATGTGGCGAAGCCGTTCTCGTTCAGGTACGTTTTGACGATGACGAGCTGGAGCTGGTTGACTTGACCGCCGGAGGAGGGGGTGATGACCTGTCTGCTCTGAACGCAGCTGCAGTCCGTGTAGTTCCTGACCTGTGGTTCAACAAAAAGCAAACTCTCAGGTCCAGTCAGAAAGGGTGAAACTTTTGTACCGATGAGTGAAGCCGACGGGTTACCCCGGTGCTGTCGTTGCCGACGGCGCTGCATCCAGCCAGGCAGGGGTTAAAGTAGGTGATGCCGTCAGAGCCGCAGACCGGAGCGTATTCATGGATCCTGCAGCCACAGTTTACGTTGCAACTACCGGTCAGGTTTCTATGTGTCAGGGTCAGGGTGGGCCTGCAGAAGCACAGAGGAGCAGGAAAATGTTTATGTTTATGTTTTTAGCAGACGCTTTTGTCCAAAGCGACTTACAAGTGATAATCGGCATGTTGCCCTCGAGGCTAACAACAACAACAACAACAACTTGACATCAATCATGGAGAGGAGGGAACAAAGGAGTGGGTGGTAGAGAGGGGGGGACGGGTGCAGGGAGGGCGCTAGTTAAGAAGACCTTTATTATTACTTCTGTGGAGGTGAACATTCACGGTGAAGCTGTGTCAGCAAGATCCAAATCTCATAAGAACTTTCAGCTCTGAAGCTAAATGGGGATTTTATTCAAATATAATTGGATGGAAAACTTGATCCTTCGCTGGCTGGCGTTCACAGAAGGTCAAGCTTAATTCCACTGTTTTGGGGGTGAGGGGGCAGTTCCTGTAAGCTCAACGGGACTTTGGTTTTGTCTGAACCAGAAGCAGTGAAGCGTGTTTTTTATTTTTCTTTTGTTCAAAGTTTTCCCGCGGCGATGGCGGAACAGACAGAGACGGGCTAAGACAACACTAGTCGGACCTCTTCCATGAAAACATCTAACTGTGTGTGTGTGACATTTCATTTATGAGCATTTTTAAAAGAACCATCAAATGACTATCTCTATTTACACCAATGAGATTACTCTTGACCATGTGTGTGTGTGTGTGTGTGTGTGTGTGTGTGTGTGTGTGTGTGTGTGTGTGTGTGTGTGTGTGTGTGTGTGTGTGTGTGTGTGTGTGTGTGTGTGTGTGTGTGTGAGTGAGTGAGTGAGTGAGTGAGTGAGTGAGTGAGTGTGAGTGAGTGAGTGAGTGAGTGAGTGAGTGAGTGAGTGAGTGAGTGAGTGAGTGAGTGAGTGAGTGAGAGCGAGCGATAGAGATGCATCATTTACTGACTAATGACCAAATTTGCTACAAATTATTTCTTTTTTTGTTATTTTAATACTTTTCTGAAAGTATCGGGTCGGGACTCGGTATCAGCACATACTCAAAATCAAGTAACTTGAAATTTGATCTGGAGCAAAAAAAAAGTGATCGGAACATCCCCAGTTTGTTTGTTTATTCCGTTCCCAGTTCAATCGTTGGTTTATCTCTTTGTCACTTTTTTATACTGATAAAACAAGTTTGTTGGCATTAATTTAACTTACAAGCTTTAAAACGCGAAATGTGGTAAATCTGTGCTTATTTTCAGCCAACAGGAAGAAGAACATCAGTTATGAATGTGTAACGGGTACTCTGCATCATCCAAGGTCAGAAACACAATAACGCTTTCTCGTGTGTGTGTGTGTGTGTGTGTGTGTGTGTGTGTGTGTGTGTGTGTGTGTGTGTGTGTGTTCATGTAACACATAGCATAATGGTATGTTAGCTGCAGCAGATTCACAGAGGTGCCAAAGTGATTCACCAGGACAACGAGAGCAGATGCGAGTGTTGCTAATTAATCTTTCTCACACGAGGGTGATGGGACCGGTGACAGCATCCAGATGATTCACACTGTTTATCACACACCATCTGAAAGGGACACGTTTTCCATCTATCCTTTTAAAAACCGAGTGTTTTAATCAGTCCTCACCCCGTGGTGTACGGTATGTTGATGCCTCCCAGGTTGATGCTCTCACAGCCCACGATGAAGAGCGTGGAGAAGCAGAGCAGAGACACGCCGCTGCAGATCATGGCCAGCTTGGCCGACTCCCTCGCCCCGAGCTTTAGCTTCTTGATGATGTAGCCTCCCAGCACGATGCCCACCCCGGCGCTGGGAACAATGATCAGACCTGTGAAACACCAGAAAACAGAAATAAAATTACCGACGACCATATTTACAGGATTTTTTACTCATCGGAGCAGAATGTGACATTTTGGGAGTTTTTATATAGAAATCTATTTGGATTAACATCAATGTGACTTGTTGTCATTAAACCAAGAAAAATACTTCACAGTGACCAGAACAGGCTCTGCAATATCAGTGAGACTAAAGAACGCTGCTGTCATTTCAGGTCACAACGTGCGCTCTAAGCCCACTAAAGCCAGTCAAACTGACAGCACGAAAATAAGGCAACGCCACTAGTAAGATGGGCCAAGTGCTAAGTGTCATCATGCAGGAATTATGGCTCAGAGCAGCAGCACGTGGCAGCCTGAGCTCCAACAGCCGGGTGATGAAAAGACGGGGTCAGTCAGAGAAGGCAGAGGGTCCTCAGAGGGAACAGCAGCATCAAAATAATAAAAAATTACAAGGATTATCATCTGGATTCTCTTTTTATGTCCTAAAAACACAAGTGAGGAGGGGAAGAGACAAAAACATGCTCAGTGAAGGGCAGGCTGGACTACGACACGTTATGATCAGGCTAAATCATGCTTCTGTGCTAGAACCATGTGCTTTCTGCAAGATTAAACAATGCGTGACACCCCCGGTGACACATGCACTAAGATGAAGATGACGCATGCCTGGTTTAAATATCTCATCTGGATTAACAGCTTCACTGAAGCAGGTGATCGAAACAGATTCAACAAAGTGCTCATTTATGTCATGTTTGGGTTTTTTGGTGCAACATCTGGCTTTTTAAATCTATGTTTTGCTGTTTCTTTCTTCATGTTTTAAAGGTCAACTTCATAGAAAACCATTTTTTAATGATTATTTTTTATTATAAATCGGTCATTCTGAGTTTTTCAAGCAGGCTGAACATGAAAATAGTCTCCTACACTGATCTCCTGCATTAGCTTCTAATAGAAAATAGACGATGAAACTAGGATTTGAAAAGCCTGACAGATTCACACTGTCATTTAACATTCATGGACTCGCCCATCTTGACTCACGGCGGGGAAGGCTGTTGTTGGTTTGGCGTCCAGGAAACAGCAGAGAACGTCTCGGCTAGTAGAAGCTAACCTTTAGCGTTAGCAACTCCACCATATAGCAGAACTCCTTCAGGTTTGTGTTATGTGTGGAAAAAAACATCAACTATGCAGAGCAAACAGAGTCAGCAGTAGAGTCACGTTGCTGTTAGCCAATCAGAGGCGAGATTTCCAAATATCAGGCCGTGTTCAGCTCTGCTTTGATCTGATTCACTTCTAGTTCCTGAAACAGGCACACCGGAGTCTCTTCCTCCCCCTCATCTCTAACCCTCGTCACAACCAAATTACTTGGCAGTGTTCAGGTCGCCATGGCAACTGCACCACCTGTCTGCCCCTTACCCTCTGTATCCTGGCAACAGTTGGATGCATTGTGTAGACTTCTGTGTGGCACCTATAAGCAACCATATGTTGACACACACACACACACACACACACACACACACACACACACACACACACACACACACAAACTCAAAGCCTAATTAAGTTTGCAATCAATTTTCACTGTAATAATCCTGCCACCAGATTAGATGTGTATTAGCAACACTGACTCATACACAGCTGAGGGATTAGGCTGTGTGTGTGTGTGTGTGCGTGTGTGTGTGTGTGTGTGTGTGTGTGTGTGTGTGTGTGTGTGTGTGTGTGTGTGTGTGTGTGTGTGTGTGTGTGTGTGTGTGTGTGTGTGTGTGTGTGTGTGTGTGTGTGTGTGTGTGTGTGTGTGTGTGTGTGTGTGTGAGAGAGAGAGAGAGAGAGAGAGAGAGAGGGAGAGATTTGGGTCAAACATTAACACCGGATCTGGTGGGTTATGGGGCAGCAGTAGCTCAACAGGTTGGGCGGGTTGTCCAGTAATCGGAAGGTTGCAGGTTCGATCCCGACTCCGGCTCCGGACAGAGAATTCTGCTGTTGTGTCCTTGGGCAAGATACTTAACCCACCTTGCCTGCTGGTGGTGGTCGGAGGGTCCGGTGGCGCCTGTGCTCGGCAGCCTCGCCTCTGTCAGTGCGCCCCAGGGCAGCTGTGGCTACATCGTAGCTCATCACCACCAGTGTGTGAATGTGTGTGTGAATGGATGAATGATACACCATAGTGTAAAGCGGTTTGGAGTCCTTACTCTGAGAGGAGCTATACAAGTGTGGGTTATTATGTTTATGTACTTATCCTTACCTGATACTCTACATGTGGTTTTCAGAGTGAAATGATTAAAAACTAAGAAAAAGTTGCAAAGTACGCCTTTAAACAGACCACTGGTAACAGTCCGGGCTTACTGGAGGATATCTTTCTTCTCCCACACATCCTTTACCAACAGCCCACAGGAGACCAGAGTTCTGCTCACTCACAGAAAACTCACCAATGACTTTGCTGTATTGCAACATTTTACTATAAAATCTATAAATGACAGGAGCGATCTCACCCCAAACTAATAAAACCACCAATAAAACCCCGGAGTAGAGCATCCCAAAGGGATTCACCTGTGTATATGCTGGCGTTGGATGCTGGGATGCCAAATTGAGACTCGATAAACTTGGGAATGAAGGTGATAAAGGCCGTGACGATGGCACACTCAGCTGTGTAGGACAGGCTGACGAACAGGAAGGTCATGTTGCTGAGGATTCTCAGTGCAGCCTTGGGGAGGTCTGGAGGTAAACGACAGGAGAAGAAAGAAGATTTCATCTGTGAGTTGTAATTAAATATATTTTATCACAGAAATCATACCGGGAAAGATCCAACCATGAAAACAAATGACACCATGTTTAATTAATCTTTAAAAGGACCTTCATGTATGCTGGAGGGCTGTGTCCTCACATTCGGTCATTTAACAGTCACATGGTCCAGCTGTTTCTGCACTACTGCTGCAGGGCAGAATCAACCATCTTCAGCTTCTTTATAAACAAACTCTTTCTGCTTTAGTTCTGAAATATTTAAAGTGATTTTAATGACATCCCAAATCTAAACTGGTAGCCTTACGTGCTTCACCTTTGGTGCTACTTAAATGCCCATCCAACCCGTCATGTTCTCTTCAGACAAGGAAACCGCCTTCAGTTACACAACTAGTTTAGCTGGAATCGTAGTTTCATCAATAAAAGTGCTGGAGGGATTTTTTGGTAGACCAGATTATCCGGTTATGTAAAACTAGTATTTCTGAGGCTAATTAGCGACGCAGCTACGGTACGGTTTGTCAGGGCTTGTTAGCTGAGGGTGTGTCTTTGTTTTTGTCCTGAAAATGTTTTCAGATTTTCAAATCCCAAACAATAAATGTCAGGTCAAGATCTCCTTTAGATTTTAATAAAAGAGTGGCAGCAATCTGGTGATACAACACAGGAATATCACGCATCGCTATATCGACACGATATAGCGATGCGATATCCGATACTTAAAGATAAATGATAATTGCGACTTTTAAGACTGAATTTAATTGGTAAACAAGGCTAGATGATTCCAAAACACATCCAATTTATCGTGAGATCTCATTCTGTCAGGATTACGGCGGTAAATGCTGCTGCCACCTAGTGGCAGAAATTTTAATTGCGCCACATAAAAGAAAACATTTAAAAAGTAGACAAACTGCTTTTAAATATTGATTCAGTACCATAAGAAATATTATTCATACAATATATATTTTTATTTCTAACATCCTAGTTACAACATATGGAATTTAAACGATTTTACATAGATTATGAATGCATTTTAAATAAAATTGCCCATGTGACAATTGAGCCATCATTTTCACTTTTTCACTTTTTTCATTTTTTTAACTTTTTGAGCATTTGTTATGATGTGTAACCATGGCAACAAGCTGGTTTACAATGGGAGCAGCTGATTAACATTGGAAAGGCTGAAATAACAGCTCAACTAAAGCCACAAATCCCAACTGAGCTAAAACACAAGAAGCGTGGGTGAAGAGCGGGAGCAAAACAGAGACAGAGAAAGAGGAAATTCAAACCATCTCTTCCATCGATCATAATGGGCAATGTGAGATCCCTGGCCAACAAGATGGAGGAACTCCAAGCCCTTTCAAGGACTCAGCCAGAGTTTCAGCAGTGCAGTGTTATGTGTTTCACTGAGATGTGGCTGCAGGACCATATCCCCGATTCCAGCGTCCCTCTGCCAGGATTCCTGACTGTACAAGCAGACAGAGATCTGAAGAGGAGCAGGAATAGAAAAGGAGGTGGAGTGGCAGTGCTTGTCAACAACAGATGGTGCCATCCAGGTTATGTTTCAGTGAAATGTCATCTCTGCAGCCCAGATGTTGAACTCTTGGCAGTAAGTTGTCGCCCATATTATTTGCCAATATTTGCCTCGCTCTCTGCTACACTTCCAACATTTCAACAGTTTGTCAGCTGCTCCACCAGAGAAAACAAGACATTGGATTTGTGTTATGCAAATGTAAAGAATGCATACATGTCCAAAACAAGACCGCCTTTGGGACAATCAGATCACAATCTTGTTTTTCTCTGCTCAGAATACAAACCACTTGTTCAGAAGCAACCTGTGACAAGAAGAACTGTGAGAAAATGGTCACAGCACACTGAAAAAGCCCTGCAGGGTTGTTTTGAGACCACAGATTGGATGACTCTCTGCCAAGGATATGAAGAGGACATCAATGCCATGACTGGATTTGTCACTGACTACATAAACTTCTGTGTGGACAACATCATACCCACCAGAACAGTGAGATGATTTGCTAATAACAAACCCTGGATCACCAGTGAACTGAAGAATCTGCTAAATGAGAAATAAAAAAGCCTTCAAGGAGGGAGACAGGGAATTATTGAGGAGTATACAGAAACAACTGAAGATCAAGATCAGAGACAGCAAGGATGCATACAGGAAGAAGCTGGAGAACAAACTACTGAGGAACAATATCAGAGATGTCGGGTCAGGGATGAAGAAGATCACAGGCTTCAAGCAAAGAAAGGATTGCACAGATGGCAGCCTGGACACAGCCAATGAACTGAACAAGTTCTTCAATAGGACCAGTTCAGGAACAAACCCAGGATCCTCCTCACCTGTCCCCAGCCAATCAGACATCCCATCCTCCTCTGATCCAACATTTTCCTGTCACACGCCAGCTCTTTTGTCCTCTAACACATTTATGGACTCTTTTGGTTCTATAAATCTGTCTTCAACCAAGTCAGGAGACGCTGCTGCCCTATTTACCTCCCCCTTCCACATATCTGTCTCTAGAAGTCAGGTGAAGAGGCAGCTGGAGAGACTGAACAGGAACAAGGCTGCAGGTCCAGATGGTGTCAGCCCCAGGGTACTGAAGGCCTGTGCAGAGCAGCTCTGTGGGATTCTGCAGCACCTCTTCAACCTCAGCCGAGCCCAGGAGAAGGTTCCAGTCCTGTGGAAGACATCCTGCCTTGTTCCAGTTCTAAAGAAAACTCGCCCATCAGTCGATGACAACTACAGACTGGTTGCCCTCACATCCCACATCATGAAGGTCCTGGAGAGACTCCTGTTGGTCCACCTGAATAAGCAAACTAGGACATATCAGGATCTGCTGTAGTTTGCTTATCGCCATGGAGTTGGAGTTGAAGATGCCATCATCCAGCTGCTTCAACCAATCCACTGTCATCTGGACAAAGCAGGCAGCACTGTCAGGGTCATGTTCTTTGATTTCTCCAGTGCATTTAACACAATCCAGCCTGATGTACTTTGCCAGAAACTCCAGATGACACAGGTGGGGGCCTCAACTATCGCCTGGATTAAAGACTACCTGACAAACAGACCACAGTTTGTGAGGCTGAAGAAATGCACATCAAACCAGGTGATCAGTAACATTGGAGCACCACAGGGGACTGTACTCTCACCATTCCTTTTCACCCTGTACACCTCAGACTTCCAGTAGAAATCAGAGACCTGTCATCTACAGAAATACTCAGATGACTCTGCAGTTGTCGGGTGTATCAGAGATGGACAGGAAGCTGAGTACAGAGAGCTGGTGGAGTGCTTTGTGGCATGGTGTGGAAACAATCATCTGACCTTGAACGTGAACAAAACAAAAGAGATGATTTTAGACTTCAGAAGAAACAGGGTGGAGTCAAACACTGTTTCCATCATGGGAGAAGAAGTGGAGGTGGTTGAGGAATACAAATACCTTGGAGTTCACCTGGACAACAGACTGGAGAAAGAACAGCGAAGCCGTTTACAAGAAGGGACACAGCAGACTGCACTTCTTGAGGACGCTTAGGTCCTTCAGTGTCTGTAGCAAGATGCTGCAGATCTTCTACAAGTCTGTTGTTGAGAGTGTAATCTCTTCAGCCATCGTCTGTTGGGGTAGCAGCATCAGAAGCAGGGACCTGAAAAGCTCAACAGCCTAATAACAAAGGCTGGTTCTGTTCTGGGGACGACTGTGGAACCACTGGAGGAGATAATGCAAAGAAGGATTCTCCAGAGAATCAAGAAAATTATGGACAACCCTGAGCATTCTCTTCACAAGACTGTCCGACACCAGAAGAGTGTCTTCAGTCAGAGGCTTCTTCAGTTTCGCTGCAACACTGACCGCTACTGGAGATCCTTCCTGCCAACAGCCATTGTAATATACAACAACTCTTTGATGACTTGATTAGTATTATTATTCTGAGCTACTGCAGCAATCAATTTCCCTCTGGGATTAATAAAGTATTTTTTAATTGAATTGAATTGAATTGAGATATTCAGCTTTGACTCTTAGCTGATCATTTTTCTGTAAATACTTTATGGTCAGAAAAATATCAAGACATTTATACTAGGGATGAGCGAGTACACCACTATCTGTATCTGTATCTGTTCAACCATCTAAATTATCTGTATCTGTACTCGGAGTGGGCGTGGCCTAACCCGGAAGTGGGGTGTAGTTTAACCGGAAGTGGGTGTGGTTTACATCAATACGTTATTTTAAGTCTGATCAGAAGTTTCTATGCGTATTGTTTATTTGAAAACTATTTACAGAGCAGCCTCAGAGTTGAGATTAAATGTTTTTGATGACAATAGAAAAGAAACTGTTACAGAACAAGTTTTTCAATAAAATCAGAACATTAATATTTAAGTGCATGAATTAAAAGAGAGAGAGAGACGAAAAGATCTTTTCTATAGCGCTTCTCAAGATAAAAATCACAGGGCGCTTCACAAAAACAAAACATGTAAAATATAAAAAAGATTTTAGAAAATGATTAAAATATATTTAAAATGAGCAAAAAATAGACAATTGTGATTAAAAAATGTAAAGAAAGAGAGAGAGTGAATAGGAAAGAGGGAGTGGATCCTGAGGAAGAGAGAGAGAGGAGAAAAAACCCGACCGGAGCGGAAGCAGTGACTGACGCAGCACGAGCCGTTTTCAGCTCTGTCTTGTCAAATGCACCACGTAAGTTACGAAAAAAGTAACTTTAAAGTAACTTTAAAAAGAAGCAAACTGAAGAAAACATAGGGAGTACTGAAGAAACGTGAACAGTGAAGCAAGCACAGAGAGATCCATTACTGTCTGTGTGTGCGTGGATGGACCGGACACGGACTGAGCAGAGTTCCCGGCTGCAGTTAGGGAGGGGCGGGCGCTCTATTTGACTGGCCAATCACAGAGCGTGAAGACAGTCAGTTACCCAATGAGGATTTTCCTTCAGCAAAATTACAGATATTTACAAGTTTTACTCGTTTCATGCTCGTACTCGTCAAAAATGCTTTATCCGTACTGGATATTCGTCTGAAACGAGTATCCGGCTCATCCAGCTAAAAAATATTGAATATTGAAAAGTTTTTGTCCACAATGTCCAGCACTAGTACTGACCAATCACCTGGAAGATGGCAAAAACGTTCCTGAATGACAGTTTACTGTCTAACAGTAAATTCTTAATAAAAATTAGGGCTGCACAATATATCGTAAATATATTGTTATCGTGATATCAGCATGCACAATATGCATATTGCAAAGAACAGATAAATATCGCAATGAATGGTCAGCTCAAATGTTTGCTACACATAATGCATTCCGTCAATCATTCTGGGTTTTTTTTAACAAATAAAATAGAGCTCTTCACCCATTTGGCCAATTGGGTGGGTTCTCATAGGTTAGATGATCGCTTAATCATTTCTTAACAACAGACACTAAAAATTCAGCGGAGGTAACTTGGCCTAAAATTTCCACACCAGAGATCTGAAGTCAGCGACACACTCAGACGTCCATCCTGATAAGGCTCAGGAATATACTCATGAGCCGTGTGACAGAATGACGATCTCCACAGTCCAGATGTGTCTTCCTTTCAAGCAGCCGCTAAAATTTCTCCTGTATTTGCACCACTTAGATGGACTAAACAGATGCCAACATTTAATGCTCTTACTACATTACTTCAGTCTGTCAGAAAAACACCAAAACGCAAAGTAGGGAGAAGCAGAGATCATTAGAAAGCTAACCAGTCTGACTGCGTGACACAGTGTCGTGGTTTGTGGAATGGGCCTCCCAGCGCTAATTCACAGATCTCATTGAGGGCGGGGAAGCATCAGAAGCATCTGTCAGTGTGATCCAGGATCAAAGGAGGGAATAAAATAGTGCCAGTGCATATTTCATTCCTAGGAGTCATGGTGTGATGTGGTCTGGAGTGGGACAGATGGACGGGCCCTGCTGGTATCTGCAGCAGCTCTTTGTAGATGCTGGACAATGTCACGGATGAATACATGGTGATGAAATCTTCTGTAAACAGACCTGAGCAAAGATTTGTAACACGTAGAGAGCAGCCCTCTGTGGGGACCTAAACAGCACTCATCAACACGCAGTTTAACTCCAAGGAGAAACCTTGGAGGTTTCATGGATTACATTCAGTGTGTTTACATGTACATCAGAGAACCCAACTATTGACCTAAATAGACGGACATTGGGTTCATTAATGCGTTCGTCTGGCTGAAGGCAAACTGGCTGCAACCGTGCTGAAGTTCCCAGATAATGTGGTTGGAAAACTTATTCCTCTGCATGCTAACAGCTCAGTCGAGCTGGTACCAGTAGGACACTCGTCTTCTGGAAGAAGAAGACCACAGAAGAGGTCTTCAAGTAAAATCATCGCCACAATGTAACACATGTAACACCATCAAACAGTACAGTACGTATCTAATAAGCTGTGCTGCAGCATTCCCTGATTAATGGCTGAACACACCCCCATAATAAAGCCCTGAAATGGAAAGACTGGTTTGCCCCGCCCACTTGGCCAGGACATGCTCATAAAATGCTACAAGAAAGAATAAGTCACTTTTAGTAATGGTGTCCATCTATTCAATTCAATTCAATTCAAGTTTATTTATATAGCACCAAATCACGACAAGAGTCGTCTCAAGGCACTTCACATAATAAACATTCCAATTCAGGTCAGTTCATTAAGCCAGTCAGAAATAATATTTCCTATATAAGGAACCCAGCAAATTGCATCAAGTCACTGACACGACTATACAGCAATCCTCATACTAAGCAAGCATGCAGCGACAGTGGAGAGGAAAACTTCCTTTTAACAGGAAGAAACCTCCAGAGAATCCTGGCTCAGTATAAGCAGCCATCCTCCACGACTCACTGAGCTGGTACCAGCTCGACTGAGATCTCTGTATTTTATTGTAAAAGTATAGAATTTTAATTGATTCCCGATATTCATATAAAGGCCATGTCATCGAAAATCCACTTTTCTGAGCTTTTAACCCTTTGATTTAGTTTTTTCCTCATCAAAAACACCCCAAAAACGTTTTTGGCTACAGTAATGCATTTTCCTGTTTTCCTGAGCTTTATTTTGAAAGCCTGCAGAAGCCTCGCTGGAAACTAAGTGCAAAACAAGATGAAAGGCAGACGCTTTAAGCGCTGGACTACCAAGGCCAATACAACAGCAGACTCGCCTAAGACGCTGTTGTTGGCACGTGTCATCGAAGAGGGCGTGGGCGGAGCTTCACTGAAACAAACCGTTTGATTTCCAGGTATAAAGTCAGGCTGACAAAAATAACTCGTATTTAAGATAAAATGACATCTCGATAGTGCCAACGGTAATACTTATTGGGCCTACCTTTGCTCTCAAAGGTTATAACAGCATGATCTGGAACATTTAAAGCTGGATTAAATTTACTCTGACAGTTTATAATAGATCACCCAGTAAATGAAAAAACTGCAAGGTAAGAAAAACTAGGGCTGCTCGATTATGGCAAAAATAATAATCACGATTATGGTGACTGAAATTGAGATCACGATTATTTAGGACGATTTTTCAATTTATGTTGATTTTATTTGTTTTTATTCAGTCATAAAACTGCTCAGGGCACAATCAGGACGAAAATAAGAAACAAGATGATCACTAAAATAACTCCTGATTCCCAGGATAAAAAGACCAATATACTTATAGCTCATAGTTTATGACCCAAGGGCTATGACCTTGGTTTAACTCATTTAAGTCTAACCAGTACAGACCCAAATACCAATATCTTGGAAATACTGACAGCAAGAATTATACTGTGGCATTCATAACAAATACATGCAAATAAATTGATGTTCACAAAAAATTGCATAATACGTATTTAGTCGTGTCAAGGTGCTGTAGGAGAGTGCACTAGCACCGTATCCTCAGAGAGATTAGTTATTAGTTATCAGCGTGAGGAACTTATTTCTACCTTATTTATAAACTATTTATTTACAAGTCCATCAGTTAATGTAATAATTGTCCCAACCACAGCTGCACCCCCACCCCCCAACCCGGTCTCACAGCAATCGGGGCAAGCTGCACGTGTGTTTAGCACGCTGCACGCGCACATTTAGCCGTTTTTTTAGTGGCTCAGGAGTCCGCAGGTGCGGTGTGTGTGTCACTCACTCTGGTTGCTCCAACAAGGAGCCGGCTCCGAGAGCTGTTTTTTTAGCGACCGACATCGCTACATCATTCCCTTTCCTAATGTCCTGAAGAACGGTCCGGAGAGCAGGCGGTGTTTAGCTAACCTGCAGGAAACGTCGACGATAGTTATCCAGAAAGTAGCTAAGGGTTACCAGAGATGTTTCTGAGGTGTTCACTAGATACTTTTAAGTTAAAAAGTCAAGAAGGGGGTCTGAAAAGCTGCTAGAAATAGCGTCAAAGTCGCTAAATTGGCAACACTGTGGGAGGAGCGCTTCATTTGCAACTCGGGGCAGCGCAGGCGGGAGGAGCAAATAATCGGCTTGTTTTGTTTTTTATAATCGTTCAAAACTCAGATCGTAATCGTGATTAAAATTCGATTAATTGAGCAGCCCTAAGAAAAACCTTTCTTCTGCATGTTCAGTACCAGCAAAGACGCTCAGACGTGACAATCTCAATGAAAGTCTCGAGTCAAACGCTCTTTTCTCAGTTGAGTGTACGAATATTTCAGCTGAAAACACCGTCTCTGCATTTCTAATCCCGGGGGGTAATTAATCACTTAGTGAGACGTGGTTATGATACACTATGTCAGCAGTCATTTTTCCTCCCCAAGTGCTTCCACACAGCAGCAGACCAAAGGTCTGGAACATACCCCGATCTGAGGTTTGTCCCTTTGATGCGTGCATTACAGAAAACGCCCGGTGTTGGCGTTTTTCAGTGTTCGCTTGTGATGTGAAGGACGAAAAAAAGGAAAACACGGTGAAAGCGTATCGTTGACGGAAAGTGCTGAATTTGTGCAATAGACAAACAAGCACACCTCGACAGAAGGACACGTACTGTACCAAAATACATTCGGGATCCACACACTGGAGAGCCTGAGTCTGCGAAAGTGGCCGCGGTTTGCACAGCAGCCCCAAACATCCTGCTGAGAAGAATAAAACAGCAGCTGAGCGAGCAGCGATCTGACGGAGCTTTAATGTATTCACAGCCTACACGCCGCGCGCATCTCCAGCACACTGTTTGGACTGCCCCGGCTGTGCACGGAGAGCATTTGTTTGGGCGTGCACAGCCGTGCTAAATACGCGTTTGAATTTGCACGACTTGTATTGCATGATAGCAAAAAAACAAGAGCTGCGTTTTAGCTGCGCTGTGCAGCCTGTCGACTCTTGTGTGGGGAAATGTGATGGAGGTCCCCCGGGAGCTTATTTAAAAGAGAACCAGGAGACAAGAGGAAACTGGGAAACACTAGCGTGGGGGGGGGGGGGGGGGGGCTTATCTGGGGAAAACCGGGAGATTCCTGCTGCATCTGGCTCAGGCAAGGAATAAAAATGTTCAAGCAGCAACGCAAATAGATGTTTGATGTCTATTTACTCCAAAACCTGGCTGTTCTCGATCTTTGTTTACACTCATCCATCATATCTCAATGAAGCTTCCAATTATGGGCCGAGTTGGCTAATCCTCGACACTGAAGGGATTATAGCCTGTTTGTACATCAATAGCTCACAGTTCCTCTGTATAAAATACTAATAATGCTCTAAAATAATCTCTTCCTCACCTTTGATATCCTTTCCAAAGCCCATAGAGGACACATTTTGGCCTTTGCCAGCAGACTTCTCCTTCATCACGTCGTCATCGCTGGACTCGTCACCGGGTGAGCCCATCTTTTTCTTCCTCTTCCTCCTCTTGTGACGTGGAGGCAGCTTTTTCGGGAAGGCAAACATGGGGAAGATGACCAGAAGCATAGCGACAGCACACAGAAGGAAGCCGCTCCACCTGGAAATAAAACAAGAGAATGAGCCGTAAAGAAAAAAAAGTAAAAGACACGAAGGCCTGCAGGTGTGCATGCATGTTTACCAGTTGCCAACAAAGCGAGGGTCATTCTGGTCGATGTTTACGACGGTTTTGGGGTCGACGTAGAAGCCGATGAGGACGCCTCCCAGCAGGTACCCAGCAGCAGGTCCCAGGGCTCCCATTACATACATAATAGCTAAAAGAGGCACATCAAAAACGTTCATCAAGACCTTTCAAACTGCTTAAACATCAGCAGACAATTAAAACACCAATAACTGTGTCCAATTCTCTCATTAATGATCCTAATGACCCTCTGTTCCACATTGAATCAGAACTTCGAGAACTGTTCATTACCTCCCATTCCACCACTACCCCTGAGATCACAGCTTCTGAAGCGTTTGTTACCACCGACCCAAAATCTCCAGAGGTCTCACACCTGACCTAAGGGCATCCCAGGAAGCAGCTTTGCAATTCCAGGTGAATTATTAACCCAGTACGGTCTGAAATCATCACAGAGGTGAGCCAAATGCAACGTCATGTTGCCACAGAGAGAAGGAAAACTCATTAAACTTATCACCTTAGCTGGACATGTGGAAAAATCTCCAGCGGACTTCCAGCACAGGGGCGAGTCAAAGCTGTTTACCAGAATCACAGAGCACACTTTCTATAATTACACCTGGATCGCTGCTGAAAGATGGAAACGTGTGAACTTGTGAGGCTGCGGCGATGGATTAGCACTCTCTCATTATTACGCCTTTGTAAATGTGCGCATATGCTTCAAAATGCTTCTGTGAAAGCAGGAACTCGCACGTGAACATTTCACATGAACACACACCCTCGAAATGTTCCTAATTCGTTCCTCTCAGAGGGTGTTTTCTTGGGCGGCGGCACCAAACCCCTTCAGCAGTGTGACGGAGTTTGTGACCAGGTCTCGGTTTAGCTGCACAGGCAGCAGGTGTGTGGTGTGTGTTAACCAGCCCTCGAATGTCTAAATCCCTCTTGAGACCCAAGGAACACATCCTCCAAGCCAGATTACATAAGAAGTGCATTCATACACACATGCACATGGGGAGACCAGCATGATTAATCAGTACTATGCAGAATTCACATTTTAAAAGTCGCTTTCAAATGTTTTGTCAGTAACTGTGATCTGTAGTATGAACGCCCAGTGAGTTGGAATCTTCATGATACGCAAATGTCTTGCCTCTGATTGGTTAACAGCAGCACCACTTTTGCTGCCTTTGTTAACGAAACTCAGAAAATCATTATTTTCCGTTTTATCAGCCATAAAGAAAACAGAAAATGGTGCTGCTATACAAGCAGAAAAGAGCAGCTATAAATGCTGTTCACAGTTTCACAGTAACAGCACAGTTAGATACCATCTTAAAGGTGCAATATGTGAATGAAAGGAAATGACATCCTGTGGTCAAAGTTGGTTACTGCAGGCCATTTTTCTAAACAAAAATCCACTTTCTCACTGCTGTTCCATGAGTTTCATGGCTGTTGCCAGTTACACATCAGCGCCAGATCCAAGCACAGATGGGTCACATGCAGTAAGTTGATAAGTAGGTAAATACATTGTCATAACTGGAATTTGCACTCTTAGGTGTTTTACCATTGGGAGCACTTACTACACTTATTATGGTAATGTGTGCCCGGCATTACATGAATCTTTTTGTTAGCTAGCTGGTGTGAACGGTTCTTTAAAGGAAGTAAAACACCACGACTGACTCGTTATTTTTTTCCACACACATTTCACTGTAATATCGTGTTGTTGATACTTGAAAACGTAGCTTGAGATGTTTTATTAGTTGACTATTTATTTCTAATTCAATGTTAGCATTGTTAGCTCAATGTTAGCCTCTAGCCAGCTTCACCCGATATTTGTGTAAAACATAAATATGACGTGGATTCTTAGGGGATCAAGAAATAACTTCTGGGTTGCTCCTGTTTACTGGCTTTGCGTTGTTTCTTTAAACAACTCTGGAGCTTTTTGTCTGCCGATGTTTAATTACAAATTAAACGTTGCAGCGTTAGCTTGGCACAGATTCTGCAGCGGCACAAATTCACTGATTGTAAACACCATCTACATCCCTCTTTAGTGTTTTGAAAGGAGAAAAGCTGACAACCCTCCAGCCGGCTGAGAGTAAAATTTGCTTCAGTTTAACCTTCCTTCCAACACGACAGACATTAGACTGTTTTGTGATTATTTCACTGTAGAACTCTTACATATTGTACCTTTAAATCCAGCAACTTATTGGTCTTTTTTTCCTTAAAAGGTAAAAAAAAAAAGTTGGTTCTTCTATAAGAAAGGCTCCAACAATGTTCCCAATTCTTATCAAATCCTTATTAAATTACTTCTTTACAAAAACCACTGGGAGAAAGAAAGAAATGTATTAAACATCCTGCAATAAACCCTCTTATCAGCCCAAAACAGAACAGCACACATGGATTTGAGTAAAGAAAAACAACAATGGGCTCCAAAAACGGTTTAAGCTTCTCTGCAAACAGAGCAGAAAGAGAATAAATGTAAATTGTATGAAGTGTTATATTAAAACAGCAACAAAAAAATTCTTCATTCGTATTTCCTGTCTCTTTTTCCCTTTCCCTCACATATCTCGTTTCATCTTTTAAACTCCTTTCTCTGCGTCGTTTCTCATATCCTGCCGCCCGGAGAGCCAAATCACCTCAGCAGTGCAGGTCTTCACAAAGTAACAGGATATTACCCACCCAGAGACAATAACCTATAAATTATATCTGGAAAGAACAACAGTGGGTGGTCTGTTATTATCACCATCTTGAAATTAAAAATGCCTCAAAAACCCAGGATGGGAATCGAGATTTTGTAGCAAACAAAACCCCAGAATGGGCCTAGAATTAAAGGCTGAAATGTAATTAAATCACATATCATGCAGTAATGTTAATCAAATCTATAAAACAACATAATTTTGAAAACTTATAGCCCAATGGCTCATCCATCCAGTCAGTTGCAAGGCAGAGGGTAACCACCACATATGCTCCGTTGGTTGCCCTCCAAAGTCCATCCTCCAGGGATGGTCGTATTTTATTCCCCAACAGCGATTGTGTAACTCCGTCTTGCTGCTCCATCCATCATTTTAACAGTGTTCTGCCCCAATGGAGGACAAAAGGGGGTCACAGACTGTGCCTTACATGCTGCTCTATCCTGCCTGCTTGGCACTGACAAGAGGATAGTTCAGGAACCGGCGGCTGGAGGGATTTGAGGACCGTATTCAGCCAGAAGAATGGTCAGGACTGAGGAATATGCTGGCACAGCAGCAGTGCTCCCTCTCTCTCACACACACACACACTCAACAGGGCATGGTTGTGGGTGACGGACGTCACCAGACTGCAGGAGGTGCATGCCGATGAAGATCACATGGCACCCACAGGCTGACTTGGATTACACAAAAGACCTTCAATCAGCAGCACCTGGAGGACAAAACAATAAGGAATGCTTTTACGGCTCTCAGCACAGCTGGAGGTGACAAAAAAGTGGCTCCTAATCCCATTATTACTTTGAATTTAGCATCTAAATCTCATTTCTGGGCCATAATTCTGAATTTCCAAGTGGTGAAACTGTAAAATTCAGATTAGAGAGGAATTGTGCATTTAAAAAAAAGCATAATAAAACATCAAATACCCCTCTGCAACTTTAATCTCAGATATTTCCCAGTACTTTTAATACTCCCGTGAAATTGTATCTGAGTAAACACGTAAATATAGCAGGAAAAGCGTCCAGGGTAAGAATGAGGGACGCATAACGAGATGGCATTTCATGTTTCATCTTTAATGTGATGGATAAAAACAAAAAGATGCAAAAAGGCCGTGGGGTGAGAGAGGAGACAGATTCGATGGGGAGACGCAAAAAAAATGTGAACATGAGGAGACAGGGCAAAGAAGAGGAGATGCAGACTGTGGTGACTGATCCTTGCCGTGTATCCGAGTGATAAAGCTTGCTCAGCATCACCCCTCTTCTATTCAACCTTCAGGGACCAGTGGTGCTCTGTTGTCTCTGCTTTGCCTCCTCCACACTCATGCTGCTCATGGAGCTCAACATAAGCACTCTAAGAGCAGCGTGACTCACTCGGTGTTTGTAGAAATGAATGACGGCAAGAGGAAGAAAAAAAGAAGACTGAACTAAACGAGCTGGTTTCTTCTGCAGGCCTCATCAAAGCACCTTGGATGTGGATGCTATTTGAGGCGGCTTAATAAAATCAGTTCGCCTCACAGTTCAGCTGTGAAACGCACAACTAAAACACCAAAGAGTTGAAGGTGCAACATGTGAGAACAAAAATAATCACAAAAAAAGTCTAATGTCTCCATCGTGTTGGAGGAACGAGCTGGGGTTGTTAGTTTTTCTCCTTTCCAAAAGAAACTAAAGAGGGATGTAGGTACTGTTTACAGTCAGTGAAGTTGTGAGGTTGCCAAATCTGTAGCTAGCTAACACTGCAGATTTCTACACCGGCAGGCAGAAAGCTCCAGAGTTGTTTAAAGAACCGAGGCCAGAAAACAGGAGCGACCCAGAAGTTATTTATTGTGCCCCTAAGAAGCCACGATGTCCTTTTGTTTGACTCTAATGTCGGGTGAAGAAGGCTAGAGGTTAATTTTGAGCCAACAATGCTAACGGTGAATTCAAAGCAAATAGTCGCCCCTAAACCCATCTTAAGCTACTTTTTCAATTCCCAACAACTGGATATTACACTGAAATGTATGTGTGGAGTGAATTATGAGTCAATTGTGGCGTTTTACTTCCTTTACTGAGTCGTTCAGAACTGTAACAGCAAGCTAACAGCAAGACAGCAAGTAATCACACTTCCTGTAATACCGGAGAAAAACTACCATATTAAAGATGTGGTTCACTCATTTAATCAGTACATTTGCAGTGATCTCTAGTAGGAATGAATGCCTTGTAAGTCATTCTCGGGGGGGGGGGGGGGGGGGGGGGGGGTAATCTCGGTCCACCCTTTTGCTGACCTAAATGTGTCTCACATCACAGTTGAGCCTCAGACGGCAGATTTTGGAGTCTTATTTCCTGATATTTGGACATCTCGCTCCGAACTGGATAACTGCAATGTGACTCAACCACAGACTTACAACATGGAATATATCTCCACAAATAACAAGTTCGAAGGAATTCTGCCGTGTGGTGAAATTGCTAATGCTAACTGTTAGCTTAAGCTAGCCGAGATGTCCTCTGCTGATTCCTGGACGCTAAACCAACAACAGTCTTCCTCGTTGTGAGTCAAGATCAGTGAGTCCATGAATGTCAATTCCCAGTGTGAAATAGATCTGTGAGGATTTTCAAATCCTAGCATTTCACCGTCTATTTCCTATCAGAAGCTAATGCAGGAGATAATAGTGTCAGGAGACTATTTTCACGGTCAGCCTGCATGAAAAACTCAAGAGTGACTGATTACAGGGTTTCCCCAGCGCTTTATAAGTCTGGCTGCCCGCCAAGCTTTGCTTGGCCACCCGCCTGGCTAAGCGTCATGCCCCGCCCCCCTCCCCGACCCTACCGTGTCCGCTGACACGAACGGCGCAACGAAACTAGAGCCCTCCATCAGCTGATACTGTTGAGAAACAGCAGCGGAACGTTTGCAAAACCCCCATCCCCGCTCTCACAGAGGAGCGCTGCGGGACGGAGCGCGCGACCCCCACCCCCCTTCAGTCGAATCCACCAGGCTTAGCTCATTTTCTGGGGGAAATCATGGATTATGATGAGTCAACCACACTTTTAAGTGTAGTAAGTGCTCTGTACTGTAAAACACCCAAGAGTGCTAGCACCAGATAGGACAATTTATTTATCTACTTATTAACTTAGTGTGTGTGACTCGTCTTTGCTTGTTATCTAGAATCTTCTGGTACTGATCCGTAACCGACAGCAGCCATGAAACTCATGCAACGGTAGTGAGAAGGTTTCATTTTGGTTTAAAAAATGGACTGCAGTAATATTCTTACAAATTGCACCTTTAAAGTAGTTCCCTGAAGGTAATTTAACACAGATTAATGATTTATTAGCATGCCTTGTTCAGCAGGACTAGAGGATGACCCTATTGAGTCCAACAGTTTAGTCTGATTTGCATTTCAAGCATCACTGCAGAGGTTTGTAATCCCTTTGTTGGGTTGGAGGATTTTTGTTTCATTGAATGAGGCGCCGCCCCACCTGCTTGCTAGCGTACAGAGCTCAGTCAGCCTTTAAACAAGCCGTAGTTTGGAAAATAGACGGTAATGCAGAGAAACCTCGGATTTGTCTCCATGGCATTACACAAGATCCACAGCACTATGATTTATGTTGTGCTGCACTTTCACTCAGCCCTCGCACGATAATCTATTTTCCCGCCAGCTTTATGAAAGAGGGGAGGAAAAAAGGACTGAATGAGCTGTTCTTCATTCCACAACATTCAATTTATGAGATTCGACAGCACAAACTTCAGGGCTCGGATTTGCTGCTCTGTGGAGTTCAGTGACGTGCCTAAAGATCTTTGCAGAGCGCAGCTGCAGGTGAAAGCTATATGATAGATGCTCCATGCGGTGGCTGCTGTTCTACAGAGAGCGGGATGGATCGCAACAGTCACATGACCACCCACGCCACACGAGACAGGAGGAATATGAAAGACAACGAAACAGGGAGGAATGATGGTTTGTCGTGGCAACATGCTGACATGGCAGCGTCTTCTTACAAGTCCTAACCTCACACTTTTCCTCAGAGGGCATCTAAAGGGCCCCACACACATGCACGCACTCACGCACGCACGCACACACACACACACACACACAAGAAAAAGGTAGTGGCACAGAACACATTGATATGCATTGGATGACAATGGAGTACACAGCAAAAATGCAACATTGCAAATGAAATCTGTCAGCAGCGTGTTGTCCTCCATGACACCTAAAGCCCTGACCCCCCCACGTGAGCTGGATGGAAGGTAAGAGGCGGGCTGTGAGGCAGCACAAACAGGAAAAAAGAAAAAGGAGATTCAGACGAGAAGCAGAGGAGATTAATGGGAATAAATAAACCATTTAAAAACACTGACACTGCGCCACGGGAACGAAATTCCCCCCTTCGCTGGAGACGCACGGTAGCGAAACGTTCCGCACCCAACCCTAACCTCTGTCCCGTTAAAACAAGAGAGCAAAGTCTAAGAAATGCATGAGAAGGAACATCAAAGCGCCTCTGACTCTAGATTAGCATTCTGGCCACCCAAAGGGCTTTCGTACCACATTACCTCCAGGCATTACTGAGAAGCCTCTTAAACAAATACATGACAAAATCACAAGAGGTATTAGGTCCTGGATCAGCATCTGACAACTGCACGTTTACTTCTGACCTTCCAACTACAGCCCCTAATCACCCACCTCATGGTCTTATGCAGCAAAAGAGCAGGTAAAACCCTTCTTAATTCATGCGTGAATGCATCTCAGGGGTGACTAGAACAGTTCTGCCCCAAATCTTTGTCACAGAGCATGTAAAACCCAAACAGTGCAGTCATTAATGTTTCATGCAGGCAGCGCTGCTTTCCATGCAGGGGTTCCCCACACTCTCTTTGCCAAATCAAATATTTAGGAAAAAGAATGAGGAAAAGGGGTTTTCTCTATTTTTAGCTTCTCCCCAGCGGCAGGAGAAAGCCTGAGGTGCCGCATTCAGGCAACTCCAGCTCCACCAGCCGTGAACACATTCCTCCTTTATTGTGCTGAGATGTAAGAAAAGCAGCAACATCAAACGTTCAAAGCAAATATTAATTGTTTGAGCCAGATTTTCTGCTGGTTGGCAAAGACAAGTCGGAGCAAGCAAGGGGTCTCCTGAGGGACGAGTTCCACCCACAGCTCCTCCTTGGTGCAAGGCTGGGGGGTCAACGCTCTGGAAGCAAAAGAACTTTTCACTGATTCTTTAGGCCTGTAGTCCTGCACTGGCAGCAAAATAAGATGGTGAATCTGCTGTTGCTGATCTGTGAGAATCAGTTTAAGGAGCTGAAAGATGCAAAAAAAAAACTGGCAAACTCTCCAAATCAACTGGGAGTGTGGTGATAGAGGAAGAACCGAGCCGGTGGTGCACATCGGGACAGACTTCAGACACGTGCGGCTGGGCTTTGAAATGCAGCGCTGTCAGACGGAGGAGTCTGTGAGCTGAACAGCTGCTCTGGAAGTTTTATTTAAATCATGTAGCAGTAGTTCGGTAGTTTGTTATGGATTCAATTTTAAATGAGCAGGTTTGATACAGAAAACTCACTCGCAAACTTCAGGAACGCAGAAAGTTTGCATTTTTCTTTGCAGCCATTACCTTTGTGCCAACCGCCCAAAAGCACCATTTTTTACTCAGATTAACTGATGAATCATTATTTAAATGCCTGAAAAAAATGTTTTCAGGCTTGAGTTATACGTGGAGATGAAACATTAACGTTGCAGAGAAAATGACGGCAGTGGGATAGTGGCGTTGCTGTTAACCGACCAATGTCCGAATAAAGGCCAATTTAGTGGGCAAACTCAGGCCAGACGCTTCCAGGACCCCGTCAGCGTTATCGCCAGATCTCGTCGTTTCATCCGAGTGAAGGCGGTAAAACCTGTCATATTTTCAATGGAACCACACAAAATAATACAGTGAATGTTTACATTTAATTTTTATTCAATACATTTCTTATAACAAAATATATCACAATATTTTAGTTCATCAATATATTCTTACACCCCCTAGCACTTTGTTTGAGCTGTTAAAGAGCCAGTCGTAAGCCTGGGGCACACTGAAGACAGACGCGCCACCGGAGCAGTCACACAGGAAGCGCTGCTGAGCGCTTCCTGGAAAGTGGCCCGATAGTCACAACATCGCGCAATACTTGAGAACAGGAAGCGGAATGTGACTCTTTTGTATTTGCGTGATCAGACTTGCTGTTGTGTTTTGTGAGACTAATTGCTTCAAAATGAGTAAGTACTCTACTTATTCGAATATTTTAAGATCAATAGTACTTGGAAGTTATCAATACTGTGGTTGTTTTTGCAGTAAAGTCGTTCCGCGTCGTAACGTCTGTTGTGAAGTACTCCGCAATGTTGTAAACAGCCACTTAAACTTGAACTGGCGCCTCGGCGCGGCGCTGTAGCCGCTCAGTAAGTATAATAAAAATAATAATAATGCATTGAACTTATATAGCGCTTTTCTAGACACCCAAAGACGCTTTCACACACTCTCACATTCACACACTGCTAGTGATGGTAAGCTACTTGTAGCCACAGCCGCCCTGGGGAGGTCTGACAGAGGCGAGGCTGCCATTTGGCGCCGTCGGCCCCTCTGACCACCACTAACACAGGCAAGTTGGGTGAAGTGTCTTGCCCAAGGACACAACAGCAGGATACCCCTGGCGGGAGCTGGAAACGAGCCCATGACCCTCCGATCATGAGGCAACCCGCTCTACCACCTGAGCTACTGCTGCCCTAATGGCTTCATCTGAAATTACGCAGCGCATCTATCGCCGGTGTGCTCCAGCCTTTACTCCACCTTCACTTCCTGTTTGAAAAATGCGCTAAAGAAGGCTGGTGCAGGTTTGGACTAGCTGTCATATTTATGCAGTTAATGCCGCAACTGGTGGTTAAGAGTTTACCAAGTGAGAACTGAGCTTTTCTTTTATTCTGTTTTGCGGAGACGGCTAACCCTGATTCTCATCCGTGGGTTTGTCTATGAATACGTTATGTTCCAGCGTTTAACAAGGCAACGGATAATATTCCAGTTGATGAGTGGTCATGAATGAGGCATCTGGACCCAAGCAGAGCCACATTACACTATGTGGGCTGTGTGTGAATACATTTGAGAACAGAATGGGGCTTGGATTGTAGTTCGCCACAAGTTTGCACCTGCTGCAGCTTTTCAGCCTCACTCAATGAAAAACATGGCACAGCAATCAGGTCCACAGCGCCAAAGCTGAACTCCCTCATCTTCAGAAAGAGATTTACCATCCTCGGAGCAATCGCCTCACAACAGCTCAAGAAGAAAATGAAACAAGGACTACCTTCATTCCAAAAACTAAACAGTTTTTTTTACCAAGTCCTGAACAGCCATCATTAGCAGCAAGGATAATTAGCCAAGGATCCAAAATGCTTTGTAAATTACTGGTATAAGTACACAGGGGAAGTGAGAGAGCAATGTTTCCTCCAGAGTGAATAAAGTTTAGGCTTCTATTATACGAGTGGTACAAATGTACGGCAGAGGTTCGAGGCCACTGAAAGAAAAAACGAAAATAACTCAGATTTGTTTTGTGTGTGTGTGTTACATTAAAGAGATTAAAGTCTGAATTATTTTTCTTGAATTGCGTGTGTGTGTGTGTGTGTGTGTGTGTGTGTGTGTGTGTGTGTGTGTGTGTGTGTGTGTGTGTGTGTGTGTGCCTGCTCTGTCTTCTCGATCCCCAGTGAGTCGTGGAGGATAGCTGCCTATAGAGCTCCAGACCCCACGTGACTCTTAGTTAGTGGACGCCATTTTGGCAGGAAAAAAAGGTAAACAAACACGGATGTAACCATGAACATGAACGGGATCCGCTTGGATTTTACTTCGTCGGAGTTTACTTCACACTTTAAAACCGAAGAAATTGTTTTATATAGTCAGAAATTAAATAGACTAAACATCTCCGACCCTTACCGTGCCCCTGGGATACTTTTTAAAAACGCCAGAAGCTGTCGGAGGGGACTTCTTACCGGCACAACACCGGACCTGGCCAGGGGAACCCCTTGGGATTCCCCCGGCCGGAGGAGCTGGGGAGAAGGTCTGGGACTCTCGACTCTACTGCCCGCTCCGACGCCAGAAGCTGTCGGAGTGGACTTCTTACCGGCACAACACCGGACCTGACCGGGGAACCCCTTGGGATTTACCCGGAGGAGCTGGCTCCGGCGGCTGGGGAGAGGGAAGTCACGCTACTGCCCCCGCAACCCGATTCCGGATACGCGGATGAAAATGGATGGATGGACGGACAAATAACAGATTTACACGCAAGTAGTCTCAGTGAGACAGATAATAGCAATCCAAAGTGCTTTTTATGTGTGATCTGACAATTGATCAACCATTGCTTAAAAATTAAATACAGCTTAGCCGGTTCATTGCTGTGATCATAAAACACGTAAACGGCAGCACGCAGAACTCACGAGGCAACGTTTTACGTGATGTTTACTTGTTGCTATGAGTTATAAGACAGAAAAAGCCACGCCAAAATAAGTTTAGGAAGCCCACTAAGAATCGTAATAAAAGCATTTAAAATAAATACCATACACAGTTGAGGAAACGTTGGTTTAAGTACCTGCTATGAAGTGGTCGCTGCATAAGCGAAAACCTTTACTCTCGGGATCCCACAGCTTCATTTTAGCCCGGTCACTAGCGCGTTTTATTACAATGATCCAACGTTTGCGGCGCTCCGGATCTTGGGGAATCCTGTAGATGGCTCATTCCTTATGTCGTCCGCGTCTGTTCTGCATCCTGGGGCACAACAGGAATCTACCATATTTCCCGTTTGATTGAGTTTTCTGACAATAACAAATAGTCCAGCTGCCGGCTTCTGCCTGCCAAATGGCGCCGTTTCGATTTGAACTGTTGCATGCCGGGAGAAGTGACGTCAACTCCCTGAGCCAGGATTCTCTGGAGGTTTCTTCCTGTTAAAAGGGAGTTTTCCTCTCCACTGTCACTTTATGCTTGCTTAGTATGAGAATTGCTGTAAAGTCACTGACACTAGTCAGTGACTTTACAGCAATTTGCTGGGTTCCTTATATAGGAAACATTATTTCTGATTGGCTTAATGAACTGACCTGAATTGGAGTGTTTATTATGTGAAGTGCCTTGAGACGACTCTTGTCGTGATTTGGCGCTATATAAATAAAATTGAATTGAATTGAATTATTTTCAGTGGCCCTAATCCTCTTCCGTACTTATGTACTGACAGTAGGAGAATACAGACTGACTGGATGAATTTCACGCCTACCTACTAGAGGGAGCCTCTGATTGGTGGATCAACCAGCAGCGACTTCCTGCATGCGCGGCTCATTACCCTCTTCTGCGACTGCAGCTTGGACCTGCCCGTGGCACCGCTGCTCAGTGGGACAGTAGGAAGCTGTGTGCTTCACGTCAGAGTATCCAAAATCAACACTGCTCATTTCAGGCTACCAACCTAAGAGAGAACACCACAGACTTCTCCGCAGGTCCTTTCTCCTGCCCACATGGTTGGAGACATCTGTGTTACTGAGAAGGCTGTGTGGACCACAGACATCCTGGTGTGGCCCAAAACCTGGTCGCACGGGGGTGGGCCGACCCAAACAACACTGGACCAGGCTGGGCCAGATGTGAAAATGCCACTAGTGCTCTGCTCTGCAGCAAAGGTGCCTCCTATACAGAGCTCCCTTCAAAAAAACAGCTGAAGCCCTGTTTGTTGTCTCAGACATATCTGCACATATGCAGATGTTCAAGAAGCACACGGTGCCTGCAGGAAAACCAAATGCATTCTCTGAAACATTAAACAGTTACAGTCACTAACAGCATAAAACCTCACCAAACTCCAAAGCAGGTGCACGCAGTCACATGTACACCCCTTCTCCACAAAGCACGCAGCTTTCAACAGCTGTTCTCTCCCTATTCACGTGCATGTCCAGGCCCCCAACTACTAGAACAAAAGCGCTAAAAAGTACCGTAAGAGCAGCACAAATATAAAACCAAGGGAATGCTACATTTATGCACCACTCCTTAACAACAAACTGCCTAAATGAACTGTAGCCTTCTAGCTTATTATTGTGGGCAGCTACATGCTACATGCTACATCTAATAGCATAAGCCTGACAGAGTTGCTAAGGGAGACAGGTGAGCATCCACGATAAAACTCATGCTTGTATTTTAGCCTTTTAAGCTACTTTATTTTTCAACACTGTGTCCTGTCCAGCTGTGAAGCAAGCAGAATTAATGTCTGAATGCTGGTGACAAGCCTTACAGATTTACTCTCAGGTGGAGCATCAAAGCGTCTGCTTTTAATGTCACGCCTGATACTTAAAACTTTATTGTTATTGTTGTTGAATGCTTTGTAATTCCGACCAGACACGGAGACAGAGGTGAAAGAGAAAGGAAAAGCTACTTTATTTTTAAAAATAAGTCAAAGAGCATAATTTCTACATCAGTGAGCGTGGCCCTATGCATGCGTGTGTGTGTGTGTGTGTGTGTGTGTGTGTGTGTGTGTGTGTGTGTGTGTGTGTGTGTGTGTGTGTGTGTGTGTGTAGCACCAATCCCACAGGGTTAGACCAAAAACTACTGAAGGAAAACTAATAAAATGGCACTCAACGTGTTAAATAACATTTCCTGATGAATTTAGAGCTTTTTTTTATTTCTGCAAGAACTTCCTCTAAGAATCGCATATTTTTCCCCTTGATGTAAATACACTAACACATCTCCCGGCAGCAATCCTGCCTGGTTCCCAAGCACTCAGAGGTGTCAAGGTCAAGGAGAATACCAGCTTGACGGCTTTCTATCTCTTATGGCAAAACAACACTCCTACTATCACCCTTAAGGCTGCATCAGCACAGAGGCAGACTAAACAGAAGCTGCTTCTCTTAAGTTTATCTGACTAGATGAACAAATGCACATCATATCTGTCCTGATACTCATCCCAGAACATTCTGCTACAACAGCAGAAGAATATGTCACCTATGAAGATGAAATCTAGTTTCTGGTTAAACAAAAACACTGAAGCAGGTCAAAATGAGAGATAAAACCAGTCAGTTGGTTGTTTTAATAGGTGTCAAAAATTATTAAAGCTACTTGATTAAATCCTATGAATTGGCTCATTTGTGATCATTTTCTTGCATCAGGAATGTACCCAAACTACGGCGGTGAAAACTCAGTGTAGGTCATGCATTTGTGTTTACAGAAGTAGGTCTTTTGGAGTCGTCGTGCAGCGGCGGCTCACAGCCGTGCTTTGTCGTAATGTAGTCCCATGGCTAAATCGGCTCCTGTATTCAATTTTTCACCTAGTATGTATGTAACGTGTAAGAATATAGCGAGAATTTCACAGTGAGAAAATCCCCCAAAAATCTAATGTTTGAGTCATTTTGGAAGGAAGGTCATACTGAAACATGTTTCATATCCAGCTGGCTGCGGGGGGTTGTCGGCTTTTCACCTTTCAAAACAAAGGAAGGAGGGACGTAACCGTTTACCATCCGTGAGCGTGGCTGCCGTGTCTCCTGCGAGCTAATACTGCTGCACCGACAACTGTATTTAACGACGGCCGGCAGAAAGTTCCAGAGTAGTTTAAAGTGGTTGCAGTAACCACATTTTACCACAGGATGTCAATTTTACTTCATTTCTACATAATTCACCTTTAATGAGGTCACCAAGAAAAATGAGGATCATTATTCAGTCATTTTCATGACTTTTTCACATGAAATGCTAACTGTTACCATTCACTTACATTGTTTATGCTAAGCTAATTGCTAATTTAGAAGAAATGCTTATTTTTTCATTTCAATAAAATTTAAAATTTGCTGTAATTGTAAAGCCAAATGAGATATTCCAACCAATCAGAGAATGTCAGCCTAAGGATAGTAACTATTATGCACGTTTAAAAAGATTCACAGTAAATGGCAGCTTGATCTAAAATCAGGGTTGGGTTTATAATATATTCCAGGGTATATAACAAAATACACAATATTACTTAGAATACAATCCTTTGACATTCTGAGAATTTTGCGTTGATCGTCTGACAATAATTTTATATTTAAGTTGCATTTTGTGCTTTCTGAACACTCTTTTGCTGTTCTGTGGCTGCACCATTTTTACTATAGGCAGGTGTGAACAGAAAAGTTGACTGCATGGGTCTTTCAAATCATAACAGTTTATTTGTTTAGTACAGTTAATACATTTAAGGCGTTTTAATGACAGAACTTAAGTCAGAGCTTTCATCATCCACACAGCCAATGACGCAGGCTTCATCATTCATACGTGATGGGATAAAAGTGCGTTGACCATTTTGGGAGTTTTGTTTTTATCTTTTGATTCAACAAGACTTAAGACACCTTTTGGAAATGGCAACAGATGCTGGTAACTTGAATGTGAGTTTGTTGTTGTTGTTTTTGTATCAGTAACTAAAAATTACAGAATTCTTAAGAGAAATTATTTGTTGACCGATCATTTCAGCATCTTCAAACTCGTTCAGAATGAAGTTCGACATAACGTCCCACCTTAAAATCGAAAAAGGCAACAAACACATGTGGGAGATGTTCGGAAACCTAAGTCATTAAAAACTTTAGTAGCGGAAAATGCTAAGCTATCTAATTCTGTTCTTCCACACAAAATTTGGCTGCTTAAACATCCAAATCGCCTCCTGTCTCAAAACAACAGTGAGCTCTTTACAATAATAGCCTCCGTAGGTATTAGAAGGTGCTAAATTGTAATCTGAGCCAGAGTTTGTTAAAACACGGACTCAGGAGGCACAACAACACATCCGTTTCTTTCCTGCTCAGCTGAAAACAAAAACATTCCTGCCATCATGAAACGCTCTTCTGGCATTTCCCCAGGAACCTTCACTTACTGTCAAACCAACAGAGCTTCAGCTTCAACAAATAGCCACCAGAGATTAGTTTTACCTCAGCATCACTGACTAAACATGATGGCACAGAGCCCTGCTACCAGAACCAAACACTCCCACATCAACCTCTGCTTTCTCTTTTCAGTTTAATCACCTCTCCTCTTTCTGCAGAAACACGGGACCAGCCTCGCAGAGGTCAGCGGTTCACCGAGGAGGCACAGTAGTAGTCAGAGCTGGAAGTCCTGCAGTGTGCTGCTAAAAAAGTCACCTAGTGCTGAATAACCCTCACTAGGTCTAGACGGTAATTCAATAACAATATACACCTATCGGTAGATGAGTGACAGACAAAAATGGTTGATTAAAGTATCTTAAAGAGGGCACACGCTCATTATTTCAATAATTTGGAGTCGTCTTTAGTATGAATGAAAGTTTGTGAAGCTTCCGTTTTAGAAAGTAGAAGTAGATGGAGGATTGGGAGGCACAAAAAGGCAGGATTAGGAGTCTAGCTTATTAATATTCATGATATTCAAATATCTCACTCCTGATTGGCTAACAGCAACAAGACTCTTCTGCTGCCGCTGCTTGCTCGTCTTTCGAGGGTAAAAAAAATGAAACATGTATGTTTTATCCCCACAAAAACCACAAGCCTGTTTGTGTTCTGCCCTGTTGTGGAGTTGCTAATGCTAACGGTTAGCTTCTACTAGCTGAGACGTGTTTTGCTCTCTCCTGGCCGCTAAAGCAATACAGCCTTCCGCGGTCGGACTGTAAGTGCGACGTAGAGCTGTGTGGATTTTGCTGACCCGATCGTTTCCTTGTATTTTTTTTTTTTTTGGATGGTTAATCCAGGAAATAGGGGTTGGATTATTTATTTTTTTACATTCTGCATGCATGTGCAGCTCAGCTTAGAAATCTGGACAAACCAATGCAGTCGCAAAAGATTTTGCTTTGCAGGTCGGTCTAGCTTCAGTAGGTCCAACATTGGTCTGATCAGTTTTACGACTTGCCAATCACGTTCTACATTTGTTGGACGGACTGAACACTAGAGCTGCGATGGAAAAACACTATAAAGATGGCGTCTGCTCAGTAACGGTGTACGTTTGAAACGGCTTTGGCGTCAACTTTGGATGACTTGGACATGAGCAGATAAAGATATTACGCAATTTATTTCAAAAAAGCGTGGGCAGGTTCTTCAGGGATGTGTGTGTGTGTGTGTGTGTGTGTGTGTAATCTGCATTTGCTTTAGCTGCCGCTAAACAGAACATGCACTTTTAAACGAGCGAGACTTCGTCATGACTGCACAGACTGAATCAGAAAGAGAAACATCTTTTCTCCCCAAAAATCTGCAGGGAAAGGAACGCACATTACACACACTTCACAGGAGAGACTGAGTGCAAATGTTCTTTCTAAATCCATCCAAGTAAAAAAAACACACTTTTGCATCCACGAGTTTAGACAACACTGCTGTTCAGCCTGAATGTTAAAGCTCGTCTTTCATAAACCAGAAACCACTTCTTTTATTTTCCGTCCACTGCTTCGACAATCCTGCAGCGTTAGACACGGGCGGCATTAGAGACCCGTTTTCTCATGAGTGCTTAGTAGCCATTAATAATGCAGAGAAAACACTAGTATTGTAGTTTGTCTTCAGCACAGCAGGAAGAAGGTCAGTCCACCAAAAAGGGACCCATTCACATTATCACGCATGTAAACGAGAGTTTCTTGCACTTCTGCGATGAAAAGGATGCATGGAGAAAGGTTACAAATGGATAAAAGAGCAAAAATAAAACATTGTGCCGCATTTGAAAGAAGGTATGAAGATCTCAGGAGGCCAAACGGAACGCCGGTAGGCTTCATCGTAAATCACAAAAGGCCATCAAACCTTCCTCTAGAACCACAGGTCACAGACGTTACCTAAAGGCTGGAATAAATCAAGCAGTCAACAACAAAAATGTATTATTCTAATAAAAGAAAAAACAAGTCTATGCAAAGATGTCACTTTTTTAAAGTAAAGTAGATGTACAGACGCTGTTTTTCCATGATTCGGAGTCTGATGCTGGGAAACGGAACTGAGTGTGCACGCATACCCCAAAAACATCCTGGTTTCTGAATTGCTTGCACTCCCTCTTGCATGTGTTTCTTCAAGGACAACGGTGGTACCACTCGAACGTAAACTGCATTGTCCTACAAAAACAAGCGGCTCCTCAGATTTAAGAGGAAGTTTAAATGAATACTGAGAAAAACTCAAAGCCTAAATGCTCAGTTAATGAATTAGGAGGAAAAAACAAGCAGGATTGAAGTGTCGGATATTATCGGCCGATGGGTGTAGGAGACTATTCTACGTTCAGCCTGCATGAAAAACTCAGAATGACAGATTATAATCTGATACAATCAATAAAAATGTTTTCAGTGTTCTACTCCTTTAAAGTAGTTGTCCAATTTTGCTCCGACAATGTTTACAGTGTAGGAATGCATGGTAGAAGGCAGGAATGTTGTTAGCTAAAACACTTTTATCAGGGGAGGACCCCTCATATCGGTTTATATCAGTATCGGAAATTAAGGCCTAGTCCACACGTAGCCGGGTTTTTTCAAAAATGAATATCCGCCCCTCCAAAAGCTTGAATCCACACCACATCGTTTTAAAAATAAACTCTGTCCACACGTACCCGGATAAATACGTTGTTAAGGACATGCCAGACCTGTAGGCGGCAGTACTTCCCCCGTTCTTAACCTCGTCCTTCGTCTGTGGTCTTCCTCAAGGAGCAGTAGTTCCGCTTGCAAAAACAAACAAGCAAAAAGCGCTTGGACAACTGATAAAGCGAGCGCAGCTCTGAGGGCATCCATGCTGTCGGCTAGTGTAAACACAGGTCGCACACATGATGTCAGCATTTTTTTGTCGTGGAAAGTGACGTTGCGGACCTTAAAACTCCGGTTTTGTCTGTCCACACGCAGACACCCAAAACGGAGAAAACGCAGATCTTCACTTTGGCCGGAGTTTTTAAAAAGATCCGTTTTTGTGTGAAAAAACTCTGTTTTTGTGTGGATGACAGGCCAAAACGTAGAAAAATATCTACGTTTTGGCAGATCCCCGGCTACGTGTGGACAGGGCCTAAGAGTCAATGTAAAAAAGCAGATATCAAAAATCCCTAGTTTGAAGCTTTCTGAGTGAAAAGATCTTATAAATAAAACTACATAATGGTCCATTCTACTAACACAAGTGACATCTAGTTACCATGGTAATCTACGTATCTGCAACAGTAATCAAGGACATTTTTCCCCTGACGTATCTGCTCCCTCTGTTATGTGAGAACATGTTCCTGCTATCCCAAACACCGCTTCACAGGAAGGAAAGAGATGATCTCCTCTCTGAAACGGCCATCAAGGTCATCGGAGCAAGTAGAAACCAGCACGGATATCTCGACTACGACAACTCAGTGGGTCAGAAGAGTTGACGCACTTCCTCTGGAGCACCTTATCGAGGTGAGAGCAGAGAAATAAACGTGTCTGAGGACCTTGTTTTGCTTTCGTGCTCGGTTCAATAGCTCTGCTGCATTAGCTTCCTGTGATGCAGGAGCGTGATCAATAATGGGCCTCGATGGCGGGGTGTGCCCCGTGAAGGGTCGCGTCAACTCTGTGGTTAATGTTGTGGCACAGTTTTAATGTTCTCAGACCAACAAAGCTCACACGTCCCTCAAATACAAACAAAACACTATAAACAGTCTGTCAGTGAACAATGAGATAATTACATAAATACCAAATATTAAGAGATCCTAGACTTTAAATCTGAGAATTATTCCAATAACATTAGCTCTAATCCTATTTTGTAATATTCCCTGACATTTGGAACTACCTACATCCTTCCAAGAATATCGCAAATGAACAGAACAGATTAAAAGGCAATGGAAAAAAGATGCATCAGCACTAAAACATTAGTGGGAAAGCAGCCATCTGTGCAAGATACAGTACAGACTGTGGGGTTCCCCACGTCCCAGTAATCCAACAACTAAACCCAGACAGAGATTAAATCTGCAATAAAAATCTTTTTCATGAGCTATTAGATGTATACAGCCAGCCTGAGTGGCCTACTGCAGCAAATGATTTACAGCAGATACGGGAAGAAATGTTTGAATAATAGCGTATTCTACGGTAGGGATGTCCCGATACAACTTTTTCACTTCCGATACGATACCGATATTGCAGTCTTCAGAACTGACCGATACCGATATCAATCCGATACGATATCAGCACAAATCAAACATACTTTTACCTATTTCATAGTGTGGAATGTATGAAAGGCTTGATCGAGTGAATAGCCAATAACAGTAAGTAGGGCAGGGCAATAAATCGAACATTTAAGTTTCTGACTCTTATGGGGATAAATTTTCCCATGACAATAAATTTGATACTTAAAAAATGAAAAGATGTGTGTAGGTTGGCAACATTCATGTCCCTTTAAGAAGCTGTACCACCTGGAGTCACGTAAAAATGTGACTCGAGGTAATACACGTGACAGCCCCATCTAGTGGACAACTTTTGTTGCTCCGCATATCTGTACTTATCATCCATTTATCATTATCGAGCTGAAATCCTCAGTATGTTGTGATATTGATGTTAGGCCATATCGCCCAGCCCCAACAGTAAGTATGAAAAAATGACAATATTTTCTTAACCATTGGTTGCAAAAATGAGAACATTAACGGACTGCTTATATTGGAGATTTTTCATGCCGTCCGATATAATCTGATACACTGTTTTTGGGCCGACATCAAATTACTTCCGATATCAATATTGAAACAGGACATCCCTGTTCTACGGTAACTAAGAATAGATCACTGCAATGCATTGTGGGATGTAGCCCTAGACAAGCAAGCATGTATTTTGCATGGGTGCAGATGGGTCGTAGTCGCTCCGCTCATCTCAAAGTTGTAGTTTCGTCTTCTAAAGACGTTCAAACAGGAAAGACCGCTGTACCGCTGTTGGAGGTGCTGATCGAACTGATACCCTGATTGGATGTTGGAAGGGACATTTTTCATCAATTTTCCAAAGCCGGGTAAGGTCCGCGACAACATGAAACACCTGGAGAAGGAATGGGGCCGAGCTAAAGACAGACAAAGCAAAGTGGTGGCAGTTTTTATTTGGAAGAGCGGATTTTCAGTGTGGAGGAGAGATCAAGGGGTGCGCAAACATTTTGCTGAAGGGAAAGATCTCATCCTACGTCCAAGAATAATGAGCCGATACTAGCAAGGCTCTGAGGCAGCAGTGTAAACCAAGAGATCCAGCTGAATGTCTCGGCCAAACAGCATCCAAACTTGGACGAAAAAGGCTTCAGACTAAAGGTGGGTGGTACGTTAAAACGTAGTGGTCCAAATATTAGCCTAGTTAAAAACAAGAACTTGCAAACGTTATTTGAGCACTTTGAGTCATGAGTAACAATTTGAGCATTAACGTTTTAATATGTCTTTTGTAGAGGCCGACCGATATATTAGTCAGCCGATAGATTCAATTTTTTCTTTATCAGATGAAATTATTTGTAAAAGCTGATAAAAAAAATGAATTAATCGGGCGCCTGTGTGGCCAACTGCCACCGCTACTAGATGGAAGAAAGGACCCCAAGGAACCCAACACACCTTTTTTTTATGTTTTCAGTTTGTTTTATATTTGAAGTTCAATAAATACTAAGAGATTTCTTGACTAATTTATATTGCACACAGTGAGTGTTCAGTTGTCTTTCACAATCAATGTGCTGCTAAAACTTATCTCGGCCTTAATAATCAGCTTTAGATATCGGCCATCTGCAGCAAAACTCTTTAAAAATCGGTATCGGCACCAGCCTTAAAAAACCCCATATCGGTCGGCCTCTAGTCTTTTGGGTTGTTTTTATCTATGTCCAAGCGCTCTTTCTGCCTACCTTCAATTGGTAAATGTGGTTTGTTTGTCTAGCGCTAGCACCCAGCAGCACTTTCGCGGTGACGTCTACTAAGTAAGAAATCTAATAAGGAAGACAACGAGAACAACAAGCTAGTTGTGTCGACCCCAATGTGGTGCAGAAGTCTGGAGATTACACCCAAGACACGCATGCTCACACTCCCTAGTAAACATCAATATTGCTCAAATTTGTCTCATTAACGAGGTACAATGGATTAAAGGAAGGGTCAGGTTAATTATCTGGTTGCATGGATTAATCCATTGGCTGACTTACCTAAATAGAGAGATGCATTCTCCTTCTTCACGTTGTCATCCAGGTATGTGGGCCCCAGGGTGTAGATCGGCGTCGACCCCATGCCCACCAGTATCTGGGCACAGATGAACAGCGCCACGTACAGGTTATGCTCATTGCCCTCTTGGTCACGAGGACATGACGCAGCATCGAGCAGCTCACGCCCGCTGTTGTTCTCGCTCTGACAGAGGCCTTCGTGGCCCGTCGAGGAGTTGATCTCTTGGATCTGGTAGGGCGGCGAAATGAAGTGCGGCAGGGAAAACAATGCAGCCCCGATGGTGATAATAACACCGCCCACAGCGAGCCAACGCGGCCTCTGACCCCTTCCGCCAAAGTAAGAGATGAAGACCACTACTAGCAAACTGCCGATGTCGAAGCAGCTCACCAGCAGGCCAGACTCGGAGCTGCGTAGACTGTAGCGCTTCTCAATGGTGGTGATGACACTGCTCAGGTAGCCTGACACCATCAGGGACTGGATGAAGGTCAGGTAGCACATGCAGAACAGGAAGCAGCGTGAGTCGCTCAGGATGACTCGCACATACTTCCTCGCTGGGATGTGGATAAAGCGGGTGAAAGAAAAGCCTAGATTTTCTCCTCTAGAGCTAGAGGGCCTGTGACCTTCTACTGGTATAGATCTGCTAAGCCCCACCATGCTGGAGACGGAGAAGTCTGTCCAGGAGGACGGGGACTCTGCCTGGCTGGAGTCTGGAGTTTTCACCTGTAATCCTTCGAGTCTCTCCACAGCCACACAGGTTTGGGTGGCAGTCTTACCGTCCTGCTGGCATGGTCCAATCAGGATGGGTAAGCTCTTGGACTTGAAGGAGTTATCTGTGTCCATGTACTGATCCTGAAGCTCCTGGATCTCCATAGACTCTGACAGATCGCTGCCAGTTTCGTAGTTGTCTGATGAAGTCATGGTCTTGATGTTGTCGGTGTTGACAAGTCCATCAGAATCCAGAGGACAGGAGGACGATGTGGAGCAACTGCAGGGCTGGGAGACTGAGAGGAGGCAGACAAAACCTCGCTCTTCTGTGGTTTATTCCACATTTCTCTAACCAACAAAGACAATCTAAGACAGTATCTCACAAAGCTAAGCTTTTGACCCCTGGCATCTCTTAACATTTGTCTCGTCTCTACAATTAAAAAAAATTAAATATTCTAAATTATCAGGAGTATTTTGCTTTTATTTCCCATAAATTAACATTTGGCAATGAATCGGAAAAAGGTGATGTCACATGTTGATCTTATGGCTCTTTGTTAGGCTTTGCAGCTTTTCAAGTTTCCTTTGTCCCAGAAATGTGCAGCATCCCTAAAAGTATCAGAAAATAAACATTAATGAAAGCTTTATCTAAAGTGAACATGTTTATATGAAAATAAAATAAATCAAACCCTTCTCAATCCTGTTTTGTTAGCAATTCTAGAGAAAGAGATTCGAGCGGTCGCTTTATATCCATAAATTACAACAAAATAAAACAAAATGTGGTATAAAAACGCAGCTCGCGCTCTCAGACAACCTGCATCGATATCAGTGTCAATAAAATCACAAACATCTTAATTCCCTTTGATTAAAAAAAAGACAACAGAGAACAAAAGAGCTCGAGGTTCACAAGCGACTCAGACGTGACTTAAAAAACATTTCAACAGCAATTCTACGTTAAAATTAAATGAGTCGATAACTGAGCGACGTGGACAAAAATGACTAACGGAGGTAAGGTGTCATGGTCATGAGGTGTGTGGAAGGCTGTGGTACTCACACCGGGCGGGCTGAAGAGGGAGGTAGCCTGTTGTTCTCCGCGCTGCGGCCACACTGAATGAGGCTAGGAGGTGCGGGGAGCAGCCTGCTGCCGGAGGACGTTAAAGACCACTTCGCGGCTGTCGGAAATTTCCACTACTCTACTTCAGAACGTAAACAAAAATGCAAAAACGCCACGTGCGGTTACATTTTATTTGCTAATGTTCCCACAAGACGCTAAACACATTTAAAAATGTTATATGTCGTGATTCAAACTGATTTTTCACGTTATAGTTAATAATAGTTTTAAAATATATTTACTCTGAAAAATGTGCTAATTAAATCACTTATATTATTCTATACCCATGTAAATTTAGAAAACGTACGTATGTTATTATATATATAATAATTTTATTGGCGACTTTTCGCTACACAATGATAAAAGTCGCATAGGCTAACGGAAATCACATTTACAACCGTTTAGCTGGCGTCGTGTAGCTGCTTTTTCTAGACACGCTGGGAATTGTAGTTTTGTAAGCAAGTTTGCCTTTGACAACCTTACTAAATAATTAAAAATGACGCTTGGGGCTACAACAAGCCACAAGAAGCTGCCTTGAAGAATTTAAGTTTTTTGTTTGTTTGATTAGCCTAACCAAATGACTGTAGAAATAAGGCCTAAACCAAAATGGAACTTCATGTACCAGCATGCTTCTCGGTTCATATGGTGGCCTATTTGGTCACGTGGGACAGCTGGGATCCTTTCTGCCAGCAGAAGCCGTGCAGAATTGGACGTTGGCCCGTCTGATGCAATAAACAGACACCAAATTGAGATTTGCGTCAGTATGTCACTGATGAGGAAAATGTTTTGCTAAAAATTTAATTAATTGATTAAAACGATTTATATAAAACAATATAAATCACACTCGCATTGTGCGTTGTGTGCAAGCATTGTGTTTAATATACAAAAATTTAATTTAGGACAAAACCTTTATGTTTGTATGTGTAAAATTATTAATTTTAATAAACAGTAGATAGCATCCCAAATGCTTCAGTTTAAAGAAATAACTTCTACAGCCCCAGTCTCCCAATTTTAATTCTATAACCTTCTCACTGCCACACAATGTTTCACATGGTTATCTTAGACATAAATATCATGAAATTCCTGCAGCACCTGAACTTTGGCTGCACTGAAAGGGCAGCATGCTGCTACTGCTGGTGATGCTTCCTCATCTACATTTAGTCTTACACGCAATTAAGCAAGCTCGATGGTGGTGGGAAAGGTTAAATACTTTTGATGGTTGGAGCTGATTGAATAGGCTGTAATTTAGGCTGCATTCAGAATAGACATTAGTTAATCAGCTCTATAGGAAGATACTGATTTCATAGGAAGCCATCTATAATGGGTAAGATAGCCTTTATTTACAATTTTTACTCAAAAACACTTGTTGAATGGCTCATATTTGTATCTCTTTTCATGACAGCACCTCTGCTTAAAGAGACTGATGAATACCTCTCTCCGAGGACGGTAATTAATTAAGTGGACCTGATGATCGATCACCTCCTCTTGATCTGATGCTGTTTGGTTCCTGCCTCATCTTCTTCTCACCGCCCACGTGTGTTTTATGTACAATCTACTGTTTTTGTGTTCTTATGTTTACACAAAGGACTGGTGTCTATTGACAGTCACCTCCTTTCAGCAGGTTGTCATCTCTGGCTAAAAGATGAACAAAAACACAAACCAAAATAAAATATAGCCCTTTTATAACATCTCTCAGAAAAAAAGAATGCACTAAAGCAACTTAATTCCATTTAAATGTCACAAAAAGCAAAATTGGTTATTGCTGTGAGTGTTCGTTTGCATTTAAAAATGCTGCTTCTGATACCTCATTTCTGTTTGTTTGCCATGAAATTTTGGGGGAAAAAGCCAAATTTCCACCTTGCCTTCAGCAAGATTTTATTCTGAGAGCCAAAAGCCACTGATTTAGACTGGAGCCTGAAGACGTTTAGTTAACACACGACCTTTCATCAGACTTAGAAAGGATAAGGATGGAGAACTCACAAATGACACAAGCAGCTTTTTCTAAAGGTTAACACGAGAAGAGTCTCAGAACTTGTTGTAATGGAACACAGCACAACTTTAGTCAGTATAAATACCAATCAGAAGACATGATCCCAGAATTAAACAAAAATATCTCCATGTGAACAAGACATGTTTTACAGCTGTGTATCATTTTAAAGTGAAGCAGCAACAAAGTTTTCAAGTTAAATTCAGACGTCAACCATGATGAGTAAAACTTGCAAATGCTAATTATGGAGACTATAAGACAATAAAAATTAATTATATTTAAATAATTAGTGTTGTTTGGCAAAGTCTTGGGTAGTTTTGTGCAGAAAATAACTTTTCTTCATCAGTTTCTCATTCAGAGCTCATTTTAAAAGTACCTTTTCAAGCATATTTTCATAAAATTTAACAGAAAATACACACAACGTTTCAATCTGGTGCCTTCTGCATCAGATATTATGTTTTATCGGTTTGGGAATTCATGGAGCTGTTTCCCCTCAGGAGACAGAAGAACAACACCGCCCCCTAGCGTTCAATCTAATGCACTAAAACCAGAATTAGTAGAAAACCGGTGTTCTTAGAGCTGACCAGCAGAGGGCGCTTTGCACCTAATTTTATCAGGAATTATTAAATTAAATTAAATTAAATTAAATTAAATTAAATCAAATAAAATTAAATACAGATCAAAGCATTTTTAAGAATCTATCCCAATTTTGTACTGAAATGACAAGAATATGCTAATCATTTATACCGCTCACTTTTTTTTTTTACGACTCATTAGAAAAATCCCACAAACACCTCAACAAGAGTGGTTCACGTCATGCTGCAAATATCTAGCCATGAAAACAGCTTGAAATTACTTTCATAGTGTAAAATTAAAAGCATTTAATGCTTGGATTTAAGTGATTATTGGTTTAAACAACAAAGAGCCACATGTGGCCTCAGAGCTGCAGACCTCTGGGTAATGATGAGAATATTATCAAAGTTATAAGATGTATGCTTGGTTTACATAAACATGATGAGTAGGTAGGATGAATGGGTGAATGACCTATTAGGTCTTGGAGGGAAACTTTGAAATACTATAGCAGCAGTTATGTATGTCAGAAAGTATCAAGCAGCACAAAACAGTGTTAAGTTAAAAATTAAAACCAGAAACTGGCTCACCAGTGGGAGAGAGGCAAACACAGCGGAACCGCTGAGAATAAAAGAACATGGTCAGCTCTAAACGTAGATCTCAACTAAATGATGATTTGTAAACAAAAATCCTTCTGTCAGATGCATCATTATGATCTGTAGCAACACTTCCCACGTCCTTGGACCCCCTCCTCACCCACACTCTTCCTGTTAACCATCTCAACTTTATCGACGTTACAGGAATCACTAATGAAGCTCTGTCTGTTCCTGAGCTCACTCCTGTCTGCGTGTAGAGCCGTGAAACGACACAAACTCATACAGACACGTGTTTATGAACAGACCCCCCCATCCCCCTGTCAAGCATATGTTTTTCCTGTATGCAGCCTGGGCTGATATGTGTCGGGAACATGGCAGAGACTGGGGCGTCTGGATTTGTGACTGGAAATCCGGAGTGATGCTGAGAATTCCTGGACTTTCTGAGGGACATCCGATTGATTCATGCGCTTTTTTTTTTTTTTTTTTTTTTAGAAAATGTGCAAAGTGATTGACCTTGTTGTGACTGATTGTTACACATCTTCATCAGCATCTGGGATGTGAGAGGACTCCACTGAACCCTGACCCTCTTGTTTCATCACAGTCCTTTTAACCTCCCGAGACCTGAGTCTGTATTTGATGAGATTTAAAAGAAAAAATACATCCAACTATTACAGAGTAGTCTACTCTCATGAACGGAAACAAATTAACAATTATTAAAATAAAATGAAAATTAAATTAAATTAAAATTGTATCACATTTTCCATAAAAAAGAAGGAAAACAAGGATGATAAAACTTTAAAAGTGCAAAGAGCCGATGTCCACATATGTGGACACGGGGCCCTGGGAGGTTAAAGCTACACTAAGAATTTTTAACACTTTAACCAATTATTTTAAAAGTCGGGTTCAGTGATTCTGCAGGTAGAAACTCGTCCAACTTCCCATGTGACACAACTCTGCTCACCAGAAACAACATTTAACAGTTTGGTGGAGCAGGTAGGTGCCCTAGCGGTGCTCTTTACCTGCGTAACAGCTGTTAGGTTGTTTTTTTTCTGTGCAGGTAGCTAATATACAGCCAGCAAGAACACAAGAAACAGAAAAAAAACTAAAACTAGCTTTTTAGTTGGCATCATGGTGGAAGTAAAAGTGAGAGAGAAACGTTATTGGAGTCAAAGCAAAAAGCTAAAACGAGAGTGAACATTGGCCTACACAACACATCTGAGGGAGCTAAAGGAGGATATGAAATCACTGATGGTGACCTGGCTTTGTTGTTACTGGACTTGTAAGCAATAACAACGTGTCTTTTTAATTTGTGGCTTATTTTAGTATTAGTTGGCTCATGTTAATGATAGCTCATTGTTAGCGCTAGCTACAGCAGGCTGCTGCAGGGTTGTTCACGACAGTTATAATTCCACTTTCAACCAGTAGGAGGGATAAACCGGAAACTGCAAGCATTACTTTGTTTTATCCGTCTTCTTTGTGCTTCTTTGCAGCATTCCTGTGTTGTGAAAAGTCTGTGTAGCTGGGACAACACCCTTAATTAGGTTTAAGCTCTCTCTCGGATCGGTTTGCAGCTGGAAGCCTACAGAGCATCTGATGCATATGAATGCAGGCAGTAGATCAGGGCAGAGAGGTGGTGCAGGAAAAGTGCAAGGGACCCAAAATAAAGACCCCTCTAGTGTAGCACAGGCCCCCCGCGATGCAGAGCAATCCCAGCAGATTGGTCCCCATGCTTATGCTAAAAGTCCTCTCCCCCAGACTAGATCCATCCATGACAAAGACAAGCTGAATGTTCTTTTCCTAATAAATCACGAGGACATTAACAAATATGTGGCTTGTAAAGAAAAGAAGACAACAGCTCCCTTCCCTGTTGTAGATCTTTAACACTGATAGCATAAATCTTTTATTAGCAAAGAAAGACACACCCCCTCCCCTCCCCCCCGCAGAGATGAGCTTTAAAAATATTTGACAGAATCCTTAATTATTTAAACAATTAGCACTCAAAGACACGTTTTATAGTTTCAGATGAAGCTTGTTGCCGTTTTTTGTTGTTCATTTGCTCAAATTTGAGCAAGTCTTAAAAGTGTGTAAAATAAATCACTGGATTTAGTGAAAAGTGTTTATAGACTTCCAGGAGTCTGCAGAGAGCTGGGGGTTACTGTAAACAGTTCTATGTGGTTCCTAATGGAGATGAAGCACAAACCCTCGAGGGTTTGGTCCTGCTTCGGGAGCATCCGCAATGCTAAAGGAAGCCAACATTTTACATTCATGGAGGAAAATCACCTCCACATGAATAGAAGAATTGCTCTTTAGAGGCTTAGCTGAAGTATCCGTGCATCTTCAGGCCCTCGGGCCGCTGGTCCATGATCACCATCAGCAGAGAAACGTTTGTCCTGCTGAAAACCCCGTCCCATGCAAAAAGCTTTGATTTGTTGGGAAATTTTTGGGACTTTTGAAGATGAGAAAATATGAAGCGAGTCCAAAGTCTTTGTCCTGCACAAATAAAGAGTTGATGACACACGCCGTCGTCTGTAAAGGCCAGAGGTGCCTTCTTAACCCCTCAAGAGGCTCCTTGTGCTCGGCTCATCCCACTAATTAGCTTCCAGCCACACAGAAACAGGAGATCTTCGGCTAATCAGCCTGAGAGGAACGGAAGGCAGAAGAAGAGGAAGATGGGAGTGAAAAGGAATGACTCGGATTCACAAAACTTTGCTTCTTTGTGATTTTTTGTGTTTGTTTTTTGATAAAATTGTTAACGCAGACGCAGTTTCAGCTTGGGGCATTATTGCTGTCTGTTCTTGGATTTTTCTGTTTCACCAGGAAGACCACAGCATCTAAAAGCAAAGTTAGGTGTTTTCTTTTGGCTGAAAACGTACGTGGTGCAGTTGTTAGCATTGTTGCCTCGCAGCACAAAGGTTGCAGGTTCGAAACTCGGCTGCGGCCTTTCTGCGTGGAGTTGCGTGTTCTCCACCATGCATGCGTGGGTTTCCTCCGGGTACTCCGGTTTCCCCCACAGATCACAACATGCCCTATAGGTTATAAATTGTAAATCGCTGTGGATAAAAGCGTCTGCTAAATAAATAAACATAAACGCACATTTTAATGTTTTTATTCTTGCAAAAAGGTTAAATAAGAAACTATAAATAAGAGTTAAGAACCTAAAATTAGAACAAAATGGGATTATTGCCCCACAAATCAAGTCAAAGAGAAGAAAATTAGTCTGATTTCAAGACAATGGAATAAAATGAGTAAAAAATATGAATATAAAAGCATTTAAGTGGCTCAAAACCCATTTTAATTTTTTTAATGACTAAAAACCAACACAAAACACACTGGGGCTGATAATATGACAATAATAAATGGATATAAGTATTTTAGTCAGTGGTTTCTGCTGCAGAAGAACTTTCATTTTTAATAAAGGCTGAAGGCCCAAACATCTGCTACTTTAAATACCATACCATATTTATTTATAAAGCACCATTTCAAAATAGCATGGCAGCTAACCAAAGTGCTGTACATAAAAAAGCCAAATGCTTGAACAAGAAACACAATAGGAACAGGCAAAATACATAAGAACAAAGCATAAATAGTCAGAGATAAAAAAAATTCTACTAAAAACAATAAAATAGGATAACAGTTAACAGCACTATAAAAAATAAAATAATGCGAGGAATGATAAAAACATTTGAAATAGCACAAATAAACAAAATAAGCTACCAGATGGTGCGAGGTGCCAAAAGTGTGCAACTGAATCATATAAACGGAATTAAAAACTCAAACCCGGTGCTAGATTTTCATGAAAAGTGTCACGGAGGGAAGGCAATGCTAAAGAAGTGCGTTTTCAAAATGAGTTTTTTTACTCAAAAGAAAAAGAAAAACAGGGTAAAAAAGCAAGAAAGACGCTGTTTTCTGGGCTCGGAGAACAGAAACTGGACTAAATCATCGAGGCTAAACAGAGATCTGTTTTAACCGATGATGTGGACGTGAGACGTACCTTTGGTGTGCATGCTGTCAAACCTTCTTCTGCACGTTTAATAATCACACAGCTTCAGAAAATGGTTTGGTGCTTAAAATAAACATTTAGATTTGTTCAATAAATTTATTTATTAAATGTTATAGATAGGGATGCAACCATATCACTTTTTTCCAAACCGATACGATATCGATACTTGGATCTGAGTACTCACGATACCGATACCTATACTTCTACCAAACAAAAAAATGCAATGATTTGGAACACAGATTTTATTTTCTTCTCTGCTTTCAACAGGAAAAGACTGTGAGGTAGATAAAAAGTAAAATATATGAATAGAAATCATCACAAAACTAAAATATTAGGTGAACAGAAATGACAAGTTTCAGTGAAGCCATTTTCAGGCAACTGCATTGGTGTCGATTAACTTTTACCGATACCAGTATCGTATCGGTATCTGCACCGATACCAGTATCGGCATTGGTGCATCCCTAGTTATGGATAGGAGTCATGTTACAGAGAGAAATATTAACATCTTTGTTGATAATTTGTAGAAAATACAAACAGCTTAAAATTTAGAAAGAAATATAGAAACGGCTCATTTTGACCTTTGATATAAAAGTTTTTTTTTAGTAATTTAGAATGGAAATATTTTCCAAAAAGTTTTGCACTTTTCATGTTGTTTAATAAGTGACTCCTTTAGGATTTCATACAAAATTATTTTACTTTGTTTTTGTTAATTAAATTTTAATTAAATTAAAAATTGAAACACCAAAAAAATGCAGAAATAAAAAGTGTCACTTTTTCCAAATCGAGCAGCCACACACACGCACACACACACACACACACACACACACACACACACACACACACACACACACACACACACACACACAGACGCACACACGCACGCACACACACACACACACACACACACACACACACACACACACACACACACACACACACACACAGACGCACACACGCACGCACACACACACACACACACACACACACACATGCAGACACACACACACACGCACACACACACACACACACACACACACACACACACACACACACACACACAGACGCACACACGCACGCACGCACACACACACACACACATGCAGACACACACACACGCGTGCGTGCACACACACACGTGCGCGCACGTGCACACACACACACTCAATGCAGTGGTGCTTGGACTGTAATTACTGCAGCACTGTCTTTGTCTTCTCCATAATCCCAGAGAACTCATTGTTGGTCACACGTGGCTGCTCCTTCATCATTCCCAGCTCTCTCCCCCTCCTCCCCCTAAACCACCCCCAAACCTCTCCTCGTTCCCTTTTACAAACAAGAAAAGTGTGCTGCACCACAAAAGAGGTGCAATTAGCCCCGTGACGGCGCGGGTCGCTGTGGGCCAGGAAGCACGCTGCACAATGGGACAAAGTTTCATGTAATACTTTAATACAAACAGAGGAGTGTGCTGCTTTGTGTTCACACTAATCAGTGGCCTTTGTGACTGACGAACAAGTGGTAATTCACTTCATTTGTTAGTTACTCATTAATTAGGGAGGACTTTGGGATGAAGCGTCGGAGGAGATGATGCTACCAGGTGGAAGAGGAAAAAAAAATCAGCGGGCTGAACCTTTAATTGAATCCCATGCTAGTCATTCAGAGATTGCTCTGTCAATGATTACATGGGGATCAATACACAGAGGGCTATTAGCATCTGAGATGAGCGTGGAGTGTTTTTACTGTAAAGTGCTTCGAGAGGACACGCGCTGCTGCTGAAAAACTTTACAGCCTCTCCCAGAACACACACTTCTGCTGGTCCCACAGGTTTCTGCACTGCAGACCCCCGTTAATGATCAGCGGGCTTAAATAAACCCTCTGTGGTTGTCGTCTATCGATCTCGCGCAATCTCCGTCTATCAGACAAGCTAACAGATCTATGAAAGCGTCCTGCAGTAACTGAGTCGCTCAGAGTTCAGACACACTCGTTAAAACAGACCCTGTTGTGTGCTCTAGGTCTGGATTAGTGTTGTGACTGTTACTACCGCGTTGTCTCCAACTGAGGATGCGTATGACATCATACAGGAGCTGAAAGACCGCTGATGAAAGCTGCTCTGAAACCTGTAAGCGCCACCCTGGAAAACGCTATTTCTAAGTTTGTTGTGCATATTTATCGTGGTATTTACGACGCTCAGATTCAACACAATAGCAGAGCCGTGAATTGCATGTGTGTGTGGGCATGTGCGTACATACTGGTGAGGACCAATTTTGAGTTACTTAGAACATGTTGACCATGTGAGGACATTTGGACTCATATGGGAAACATCTGGACTTCTTGGTTTTAGAGGTATGGGTGTAAATAAAGTTTTAGTTAGGGTTGGGGATGGTAATGTTTATGGCCATGGTTAGGGTTAGGCATGATGCAATCTGAGCTGGGTGGGGCTACTGTGGCTACATTGGCGTTATCCATGAGCTGTTTGTGCGGAGTCGACCGCTTTTTTCAGCCTTGCTCCCTTGCACCGCGTCTTACACATAGCTGACCATACACACCCACCTATGGGCTGATTGGCCAGCTGAAATTCATGCCTACCTTCTAGGTACGATCGAGCCCAGCTCCCAGTGGAGAATTCTGCTGTTGTGTCCTTGGGCAAGACACTTAACCCAGGTTTCCTGCTGGGTTCGGTGACGCCTGTGTTTGTCGGCCTCGCCTGCGTCAGTGCGTCCCAGGACTACATTGTAGCTCATCATCACCAACATGTGAATGTGTGTGTGTGAATGAATGTTTAGCCTCGTTTAGAAAACAGTGCCATCAACTTGCCGCAACGCCAAGCTGGCATCTGGTAGCCGTAGGTAGTTTATCAGTGGTCAGACCGTGGAGGTAATGTGGCGCAATCGTGTCCTTTTTACAAAAGATTGCGCGGTGGCGATATGAAAGGGTATGCTGGCAGTTTCTGGACATAACTTGAATTTTATTGCGATCAAAGCTTCACTCATAAAGCTTTTTTCACAAGCCCCTCCTAAAGGTGTCTCAGTCCCTGTGCAGTCTCTGGTGATCTGAGCTTCAACTCTAATGGAGAGAAGCTACTGCAGCTCCGCATCACATCACTTTACCGTCTCAGCTGATTCTTTTTACAACAGCAAAGCTTACGGCCCTTGTTTACTTTCATGTTTAATATAGTTTCCTGCCGGAGCTCGGCACTAACTCTGCATGTGATTGTGACATTTCCCTCTGTTGTGACTGCATTCACACGTCTGGTGTTGTGGCTCCAAGCATGGCAGCACCAATACCGCAAAATCCCCACGTCGCCAGGCCGCCACGGTGTGTCTTGTGAACGCACCATGATGGCAGTATTACGCTAATTTGCCAGCATGGTGTGTCTTCTACAAAGGGCAAACGATTCACTGTAGTGTGATACGATTTGGAGGTCTCTGACTCTGAAAGGCGCTATACGTGCAGGTCATTCATCATTTATCATTTTGTGGGAGCCTCTTATTGGTGCAGGTAGAATCAGCCTCGACCGGAAAAGGGTGGCTTGCCACCTCCGGGTCGGGGGAGAGGTCCTACCTCAAGTGGAGGAGTTTAAGTATCTCGGGGTCTTGTTCACGAGTGAGGGTAGGAGGGATCGGGAGATCGACAGGCGGATTGGTTCGGCGTCTGCAGTGATGCGGACGCTGAGCCGATCTGTCGTGGGGAAGAGGGAGCTGAGCCAGAAAGCCAGGCTCTCGATTTACCGGTCGATCTACGTCCCAGTCCTCACCTATGGTCATGAGCTTTGGGTAATGACCGAAAGAACGAGATCGCGGATACAAGCGGCCGAAATGAGTTTCCTCCGTAGGGTGGCCGGGCTCAGCCTTAGAGATAGGGTGAGGAGCTCGGACATTCGGGAGGGACTCGGAGTAGAACCGCTGCTCCTCCGGATCGAAAGGAGCCAGTTGAGGTGGTTTGGGCATCTGGTCAGGATGCCTCCTGGACGCCTCCCCGGGGAGGCGTTTCGGGCATGTCCTGCCGGCAGGAGGCCCCCGGGTCGACCCAGGACACGTTGGAGAGGTTACATCTCCAATCTGGTCCGGGAACGCCTTGGGGTCCTGCCGGAGGAGCTGGTGGAGAAGGCCGGGGAGAGGACGGCCTGAAGCTCCCTAGTTGGGATGCTGCCCCCGCGACCCGGACCCGGATAAGCGGAGGAAGACGAGACGAGACGAGAGAATCAGCCAGTGGCAGCTTCCCATGTGCATGACTGATTAGCAATCTGGAAGTCGTGGAGTTGGGGTTGGTGTCTTCTCTGCCTGCAGGACGGTCAGGACGCACGGTGGCAGCGTGAGGGCTGACCCGTCTCCTGCGAGGGGAGCCCGCGGCAGCGGCGCTGTTCAGTGAGAGAGGAAGAAGCTGTGTGCTTCATGCCGAGCCTCCCAAAGCAACACTGCTCACATCTGCTTTTGTTTACTAACTTGAGAATCTTAGTAACTGTTGTGTTTACCACAAGGGGCCAGTGGAGGAAAAGAATTACTTGAGTGAGAAGTTACGATGGATGCCTGAGACTGCTACCTATGACGCATGTTGCGTCTACCACTAGGGGGCAGGATGAGTTAAGAGAAGCAGGCAAAAGAGAGAGAATAAGTGAGTGAGAAGTCAACATGGCTTCCGCATTCCTCAGTGACCTGCGTAAACACAACCTGGTCGCGCTGAAGGGGGCTGCTTCCACCCTGCCCAGTCCGAGCTGACCGAAGTGGAAAAGCAACTTTAAATTCATTTTTGTTCAATGAATGGCCCTCACAGGTATAGAAAGACAAACGTGTGTGTGTGTGTGTGTGTGTGTGTGTGTGTGTGTGTGTGTGTGTGTGTGTGTTTCATACAATCAGGCCAAATGGGAAATGTTCTCCCGATGCTAATTATGATCTGTGAAGCAGGTTGTGATTGTGGTCGTCTGTTTGCGTCCCAGAGGGGGACCAGCATTCAGTCTGTCCACTGCTCTGTGTGATTAGAGAGCCCACAGAGGGAAGAGAAGTCTAAAGTGTGATGGGTAACCAATTAATGCAAGTGCACCCCTTCGTCTGTGCACGGCTCTGTCATTGTGTTGCACCTGAGCATCGTAAATAACAATAAATATACTAAACAAATGTAGAAATGACATTTTCCTGGGTGGCTCACGGGTATCAGAGCAGCTTTTCTCAGCGATCTCTCAGTTTCTGTATGATGTCATACGCACCCTCAATCGAAGATGAGCTACACGGTAACAGTTACAATTAAAGGTGTTGAAGGGGACAGTCTAATGGTCAGGGTTAAGGCTAATGGGGCACAGGGGGGTAAACGCACCTGGGTGAGGAAGGTGGTAATGTCATCTGATCATTTTAACACAAAGGTACATGGTTCTGAGTCCAATTTTACAGAAATATTTACATTTCAATGATGAAAATTCCTTTAAAGCACAGCTGTAGTTAGTTGAAATTGTCCCAACAACCAGTGGAATGGCTTCTGAATCAAAGCATGTACCTGCTGGAAAACTCCCATCAGCGCTGATGACTTTGCTTTAGAGGATGATCATCCCTCACAGACTCTCCAGTAAATCTGCCCGACCTCAACAATTCAGCTGGAAAAACAAACGAGATCATCATTTCAGACTCACTGGTCTTCTAGGGTGCTGGTGAGATACTGAAGATGACTGTGGTGATTTTATCTGTAGTGGCTTGTTTTGTGTCTTATTTACGTCCGTGTGTGTGTGTGTTTGGATCATGTTGCCGATTGTATTTCAGCTGCTGATTAACTAAGGCCAGATTAATGTGAGGGGCAGAAGACAGAGTGATGACTGTAACCGTGTCATCCTTCAGCAACTGTCCTCATAAATCTGGACGTTATAAATGGAGCGCTGAGGTTCTCTATCTTTCTCCAAGGCGAACCCTGTGGACCCCAGCTCCTCTCCTCTCTCATCTCCACGTTCCCTCTTCCTTTAATTACTGTGTTCATGCTTGGCGGCCACCGATGACTTGATTAAGCCTGCCACGTGCAGTTCCAGTCTCTACCCTGCTGATGAATGAGTCCAAAGCTTATTAACTTACTCGCTCCGATCAATAAGGCGTCGAGGCGGAACGCCGCAAGGGCAGAGGGGGAATCTGCTGCTGCGTGCTGCCAACTGGGATGAAGTCAACGCCCAGGCAATTAGCAGGTGTGGGTGGAGGAAAAGTCCTCTAAGTTTCACAAAACTTAAGGAAACCTTTCTGTCAGTTACGAGTAAAGAAATAACACTATAAGACATCAGACAAGTAGAACGAAAGATCTCCTGCAAATGCTTGTAAACAATCAGCATCTAACCTGCAGCAGATAGCTCTTTAAGTGACCTCAGTTTGGAGAAATAAGTTTAATCCCATCCAGATTGATGAGCTAACTGCTAGTCAGAGCGAGGACTTGACCTAAGGGGATTTATGGAGCCTTAAAACAACTCCCAATGTAACAATCGTTGATGTTTTAGATGATGTTGTAAAGGTTTGTAAATTTGCATCAGCAGGAAACAAAATGGAATTTTTGAGAATGAAAAATTAAACCCTTCTTCAAAGAGCCATCAACAGTTTAGACGTCAGTTTTACTTTTGATTTGTTAATACAGCCTCTGGGGAGTCATGGGTCTAGGTTAAAGCTCATTTGTGAGATTTTTTGTATTAAAATGAATCACCTAATGAGGTGAGAGGTCCCTGAGGAGGCCTTATAGCTCAAGCACAGCATTTATCAATGATCGGCTCATGATTGCTGCTAATTTAGCCTCCAGTGGATGCAGTCAGCTGTTGTGAGGACCACCGTCTCCTCTCTGCTGTGCGACGTTTGGAGTTTGAACATGAAGGTCTTCTGGGAAGAGGCCTCAGATATGAGGTGAGTACCACCAATGTGACAGTGGGACGGCTCCATTTCAGAATCATTGATCTGCTGCTGGAGCTCGCAGAGCGGCGAGGTGGGAGAGTGGAGTCCAAGCCTGGGAGACGCAGGAGTTGATCTCAAATGCAGATCTACGGTATGTTCAAAACCTGGTGGAGCTTTTGCTTTAAATATGGTTTTATTAAAGGAGGCATATTTATTAAAGGAGGCCAGTGGTTCGTGAGACCCTTTGCTCTAAATCTCTCACGTGAAGCAGTTTGTTTTTAGCATTTTCAGTACCTTCCAGAATGAGTCGTTTTAGGGCTCTGTTACTGTAACAAATCTAGCTGGAGCTGGCCACGCCCACCTATCCACTGCTCAGGCTGCTATTGGCTGAAAAGCTACAAAATCTGGGAGGGGCTTAAAGCAGTTGCTCTCCTCCAAGTGAGAGGGGTCATATTCTAATTTTAAAAAGTCTTTGTTTGTGACATCACAAACAAAGACTTTTTGAAACGCCTCGTTTTAGGCACATTATTCCTACAACCAAACACTGACAGACAGTAGATGGATGTCTTGCTTTGTTTTTTGTTTGTTTTGTTTTGTTGTTGTGTGTCTGTTTTGTTTTGTTTTTCCAGGTTTGGGGTGTTTATAGAACCAATAGAAACACATAAGGTGGCACAAAAGGATGCAAACAGTGAGTTTTGTATAACACATTCCATGAAAGAGGCTGATGTTTCCATATCTCATGTTGTAAGGTCTGCCTGTCAAAAGAAGCCTCAAAGGCAGCATCCTATTCTGGAAACAATGATGGTTCCACAAGAAACAAACAAACATTAGGCAAGGCCCTGGATCAAGTGAGTCACACGATCATTGTTTGAAACATGTAAAGGTCTGGTGTTTCTCAGCAGGACAACAATCTAAAGCAGACATGCAAAAACACAGAATTCCCATCAGATTATAAATAAATTTCCTGCAGAGCTGCAGTTTTCATTCTGCAGAAAAGCACTTTGCCAAAGATAACACAGCCTGACTCACACTGAGCTCAATCAATAAAAAAAGCACAGTCAATAATCCGTCTTTTACTGAACTCTCAGTTTAAATCAAACAAACTGGTTTACTTCACCAAACAGTAATTATGGCGCCGCATTACTGAAAAGCCCATTGGTATGAAGCAATGCCTCCATGAGAACCGTTTCCTCTCACTAATTAATTGCTCTTGTTTTTACCAGATGAATCAATGACCATCAGAAGATTGTCTGTAGCCTAGATGAATCTCACGTGTTTGTTGGTAAAGTATAAACAGATCAATGGAGTTCCACTTTATAGGCTCGGATAGAGGCTGGATATCCGTCCTGACGGACGTTGGAGCGCGTGTGGGGCCGACAGGTCCGCCTGGAAACCAGAGCTGTAACACAAGCCCATTTAGCATATGGCAGGTTTTTTTTTTACCACGGAGAGGTAAACACAGTGGGGAGGCCAGGAGAGCAGTAAAACACAAAGCTCAGGACGGAGCTCCCTGTGGACACACACGGGGTGGACACACACAGAGGACATGGTCCAGTGACAAGCTGAGGTCATCCTGCTCAGTAATTGCTTTTACTCTCTTAAAATGTTTGCTCTTTTCTTCTTTTTTCAAAATATCTTGAATGATGTTTGATGCGCAGGAAATGATACTCGACATGGGCCACCTGATGCATTTAAACCAAATGCCAAAGGGTGTGATGAACAACTATCATCTTACCTGTTCTAGATCGCTCTCGGAAGAATCTCAAGTTAGAGAAATTTGGATAAATTCACACAGGGATTGATGAGCTAACTACTAGTAGGGAAAGGTAGATACAACAGCATTGCAGCGCAAACAGAGTCAGTGGGAGAGTCATGCTGCTCTTATCCAATCAGAGTTGATATGTTCAAATATCAACTCACCACACACACACACACACACACACACACACACAGAGCTTTGGCTAACATCTACTTCCAGGAGCGCCAGTGCTTTTTTTTCTCCACAGAGAATGACTTACAAGACATTCATTTATACCACAGCAGATTTATTAAAATAACAAGTGTATGTCCTTTTAATGAGACTTTTAAAGTATTCTGGCAGAAATAGAATAATATATTCCTGCAGGAAGTGACCCGGGCTGCACAGGAAGTGCTAAAACTAGCTGCTTCTACGAGCCATATGAATAAAAAGTGTGCAAAGAAATGTGTAATACAAAACTTGCAATTCATTAGATGTTCATAAAAAAAAGTCAATTGCTTCGAAACAGCGCTAAGCTAGCGGTTAGCTTGTCAGTCTGGTCAGGTTGAAACTAGGTTTGTTTTTCTCTCCTCTTAAAATGATCTCCACCATCACTTCAAACCCTAATGGGGCTTTTTAAAAGTGACAATCTTAACAGATCAATGCGGCCCTCTGGAATCGGATTACAAAGTTGTTTACGACCACACGTGAAGGACGAGAAAAGAGGCGACACAAATCTGGGAGCATATGAGCTGCATGCATGCTAACGTTCTGTTGCAGCTGAGGAGAACTTCCTGAAGCGAGTCCTCCCAAGAAAACTGCTGAAAGGACATAAAAACAAGCAATGCTGGAGGGGTGTTAAGAACTTAGATGCCGGGAAGCAGCAGTGAGGTGACACCAGGCTAAAGAGGAGCAATAAAGGCCTGTTAGGGTACATTAGGTGGAGGAGAGGGTCATAAGGCTTCATGAATGTTTCAGCAGGACAGGAGCACTTGTCTTCCAGCTCTACTGTCAAAAAGCCATCATGACTCAAGAGACGGGGTGGAGTGAACGCCTGCGGTTGCAGGACAAAGACACTCAGGTTTTCCTGTGGCGGATCACATGCACACACAGAACCTAGCTAACTCATCTTAGCTGTGATGGAGCACTCAGTGGCGACCTCATCCTTCACCATTTCAGTGGACGTTCCTGTTGTCCACCAGACCTTTTAGCCTCGCTAATGTTTCACACTTAAACAGTCATTTGCACTCTGGAAGTTTTGCTGGAGAACATCAAGGCCCCGGGGCCTTTCAGCTTCTTCTCCCCTTTGACCTCACGGACCATTGGGAGCGGTGTGGGGTCACGGTCAATTGTGCAACGAACAATAGAAGTGAAGTCGTGTTAGCAACACGGACTATATCATCTGTTTTTAAAAGAGGCAAAGGCAATGAACCCTGACAGAGAAGAGTTTGTCCACCCTGATCAACGTTTTGTCAGGAAATATCTGCACTGCTTCTGCTGCGAGTTTGGTTTCTGCTCGCTTGTAATTTAGCTTACTGCCGGGATTAAATCTTGATCTTAGTAACTGTTTAAGGCACGTGGAGTGGGATTTACAGGCGGTGATCAAATCTACAGAAAATTATACACTAACTAGCTCTGACCTATGATTTTTCAGGAATTAAAAGGCTGCTAAACTCAATGATTACCCGTTTAAGAGGCCATTTTAACCAGCATTCTGACATCATTTGTTCCCATCACTTCTGTTTAATCTGTGAAAATACCAAAGATAATTCAATTTGACATATAAATATATCTTTTGCAATAATCAGGTGATTTTTAAACACGAAAGGTTGATCCGTGTCCTAGGTCTTATGTTTTGAAATATACCGACTGCACCTCGCTCTTCCACGTCTCACTTCCTGTCAGGCGTGTGTCGTTTCTTCATGGCAATCTGCGTGCAGCGTCTGAAAAAAATAAGACTGCGTGTGTAAAATGTCCGGAGCTCCGGTTCCACACCACAGCCGATGTGAATGCTCTACCACTTTACAATAAGGGTCCGTTTATTAACATTACGTTGTGTATTAATAAGCATTAATTAATTATTACATACAGTATTAACTAGCCAATCAGGGACCGACAGTCGTGTATTTGGATCGAGTCAGCGCGCAGGGAACCGCGGTACACGTACTGACATGAAAATTATAACACTAGTTTTTACAAGTGAAACCAGCTGACTTACAGTGGTGTGAAAAACTATTTGCCCGCTTCCTGATTTCTTATTCTTTTGCATGTTTGTCACACAAAATGTTTCTGATCATCAAACACATTTAACCATTAGTCAAAGATAACACAAGTAAACACAAAATGCACTTTTGAAATGATGGTTTTTATTATTTAGGAAGAGAACTAAATCCAAACCTACATTGCCCTGTGTGAAAAAGTAATTGCCCCCTGAACCTAATAACTGGTTGGGCCTCCGTTAGCAGCAATAACTGCGATCAAACGTTTGCGATAACTTGCTACGAGTCTTTTACAGCGCTCTGGAGGAATTTTGTCTGGCTCATCTTTGCAGAATTGTTGTATTTCAGCTTTATTTGAGGGTTTTCTACCATGAACCGCCTTTTTAAGGTCATGCCATAGCATCTCTATAGAGCTCCGGACCCCACGTGACTCTCAGTTAGTGGACGCCATTTTGGCAGGAAAAAAAGGTAAACAAACACGGATGTAACCATGAACATGAACGGGATCCGCTTGGATTTTACTTCGTCGGAGTTTACTTCACACTTTAAAACCGAAGAAATCGTTTTATATAGTCAGAAATTAAATAGACTAAACATCTCCGACCCTTACCGTGCCCCTGGGATACTTTTTAAAAACGCCAGAAGCTGTCGGAGGGGACTTCTTACCGGCACAACACCGGACCTGACCGGGGAACCCCTTGGGATTTACCCGGACGAGCTGGCTCCGGCGGCTGGGGAGAGGGAAGTCACGCTACTGCCCCCGCAACCCGATTCCGGATACGCGGATGAAAATGGATGGATGGATGGACAAATAACAGATTTACACGTAAGTAGTCTCGGTGAGACAGATAATAGCAATCCAAAGTGCTTTTTATGTGTGATCTGACAATTGATCAACCATTGCTTAAAAATGAAATACAGCTTAGCCGGTTCATTGCTGTGATAATAAAACACGGAAACGGCAGCACGCAGAACTCACGAGGCAACGTTTTACGTGATGTTTACTTGTTGCTATGAGTAATAAGACAGAAAAAGCCACGTCAAAATAAGTTTAGGAAGCCCACTAAGAATCGTAATAAAAGCATTTAAAATAAATACCATACACAGTTGAGGAAACGTTGGTTTAAGTACCTGATATGAAGTGGTCGCTGCATAAGCGAAATCCTTTACTCTCGGGATCCCACAGCTTCATTTTAGCCCGGTCACTAGCGCGTTTTATTACAATGATCCAACGTTTGCGGCGCTCCGGATCTTGGGGAATCCTGTAGATGGCTCATTCCTTATGTCGTCCGCGTCTGTTCTGCATCCTGGGGCACAACAGGAATCTACCATATTTCCCGTTTGATTGAGTTTTCTGACAATAACAAAAATAGTCCAGCTGCCGGCTTCTGCATGCCAATATGGCGCCGTTTCGATTTGAACTGTTGCATGCCGGGAGAAGTGACGTCAACTCCCGGAGCTCTATAGGATTCAGGTCAGGACTTTGACTAGGCCACTCCAAAGTCTTCATTTTGTTGTTCTTCAGCCATTCAGAGGTGGATTTGCTGGTGTGTTTTGGGTCATTGTTCTGCTGCAGCACCCAAGATCGCTTCAGCTTTAGTTGATGAACAGATGGCCGGACGTTCTCCTTCAGGATGTTTTGGTAGACAGTAGAATTCATGGTTCCATTTATCACAGCAAGCTTTCCAGTTCCTGAAGCAGCAAGACAACCCCAGACCATCACACTACCACCACCATATTTTACTGTTGGTAAGATGTTCTTTGTCTGAAATGCTGCGTTACTTCTACGCCAGATCTAACGGGACATTTGCCTTCCAAAAAGTTCAACTTTTGTCTCATCAGTCCACAAGGTATTTTCCCAAAAGTCTTGGCAATCATTCAGATGTTTCTTAGCAAAATTGAGACGAGCCCTAATGTTCTTTTTGCTTAACAGCGGTTTGCGTCTCGGAAATCTGCCATGCAGGCCATTTTTGCCCAGCCTCTTTCTTATGGTGGAGTCGTGAACACTGACCTTAATTGAGGCAAGTGAGGCCCGCAGGTCTTTAGAAGTTGTCCTGGGGTCTTTTGTGACCTCTCGGATGAGTTGTCTCTGCGCTCTTGGGGTAACTTTGGTCGGCCGCCCACTCCTGGGAAGGTTCACCACTGTTCCATGTTGTTGCCATTTGAGGATAATGGCTCTCACTGTGGTTCGCTGGAGTCCCAAAGCTTTGGAAATGGCTTTATAACCTTTACCAGACTGATGGATCTCAATTACTTTTGTTCTCATTTGTTCTTCGGTTTCTTTGGATCTTGGCCTGATGTCTAGCTTTTGAGGTGCTTTTGGTCCACTTCTCTGTCAGGCAGCTCATATTTAACTGATTTCTTGATTGAAACAGGTGTGACAGTAATCAGGCTTGGGGGTTGCTACAGAAATTGAACTCAGGTGTGAAACACCACAGTTGGGTAATTTTTTAACGGGGGGGGGGGGGCAATTACTATTTCACACAGGGCAATGTAGGTTTGGGTTTTGTCCTCTCCCTAAAGAATAAAAACCATCATTTCAAAACTGCATTTTGTGTTTACTTGTGTTTTGACTAATGGTTAAATGTGTTTGATGATCAGAAACATTTTGTGTGACAAACATGCAAAAGAATAAGAAATCAGGAAGGGGGCAAATAGTTTCTCACACCACTGTAACTTGGTTAAGTAAATTCAACATTTTATTTCTTAGAGTGTAGAAAGTAACTGAGACCAGAGAAATGGATTTGTGTGCGGCCGTCTCAGTGTCTCCATCTACATAAGTGAAGCCCTCTGAGTGTCCATCTAAATGGACAGCTTAGTTAGGATTAGCTGGACTAACAGCAAACATCATTGGAGGCTGAGGGGTCACCTTGCGTGTGCATGGATGTGCATGTGGCCGGAGTACAGTGTCCATATGTTGTAAATCCTTCCCTCAGGACGGACAACCTTTTTTTCTTTTTGTTCTGCAAAAAAAAAAAAAAAACAGCATTAATTCTCCTGCTTTTTAGATCTTCTGAAGCTATTAGTTGTTTTCTAAGACATCAGAGTAACTTTCCACGTGGTCTCATGGAGGGAAGGAAGCATCAGAGTGGTGCTTTAACAGGAATAACAGTTGGATCCGTACAAAAGCCTGGTGCATACAGACACAAAAAGCACTCGGAGAACTATTGTAAAGCGTGATGCACGGGGAGAAGGACCCTGCAACACTTTCTAATACCTCGAATGACAATACAAGATGTCCACAGGCAGATTTACTCCTCTGGACCTGGAGCTTCAACCCCAAAGGAGAACCCCGCCGAGCTCAGAGAGAGGCAACAGAGAAGATGCAGAACATTTTATAAGAGGGTTACTTTGAGGGTGGTTGGGGGTATGCGGCGCGTGTGTGTGTTCACAAATATGTTGCCCCATGGGACACCCCCCTCCTGGTGCAACCTCACACCAACCCCCACTGAGAAGGATAAGACCATCTGCCCACCCCTCTCATCAATCCCACCTAGAAGATAGTGAGGAGCAACACGGAGAGGTTTGTTTGATCTGCCTTTCATTCAGCCTGCAGCGCACAAGCTGCTGAGCCTCTCTGTGTCGTCTCCTGCTGCACCGTTCATGATCCCAGAGGAAATCCTCCGCCACTAACACAAACAGCTCCAAGCAGCACGAGGAGGGGGAACACGCCAGAGTGGGACTGTTCAGTCTTAAAAGACTCTTCTTGTGTGTTTCTTTAAAGGTAGAAGTCACACAGATGACACGCCGTCGGAATATTTCTGGGATGATTGAGTTTATGAACAAAGCAGGGATGAAATTTAAGCCTGGCAAATCAATGGAAGCACAGAGATTTTCAAAATAAGACCTTTTCTGAGAAATAAAAACAAAATAAAAACAAAGTTGGACAACCAGTTAACACTCTGGAAGTCTGCTGTGAATTACTCCTGGAAACAGATTTTAGCTCCGCTTCTGCTACATTAACCGCATGTAGCCATTTTTGTGTTTGCTAACGTTGCAACGGGCATCAAGCTATAAAATAACTAAATAAAAACACACAAATGATTAAAATAGGTAAATTAAAGAAAGGGGTTATGAAAAATTCAAATTGGAATTAGTAGAAAACAAACAAATATTTTTTACGCTTTCTTTGTGTCGGACGCAAATGAGAAGCTGAACCCAGGAAAAAAACCTGAAAACTGACTGTTTTGTTTGCTAATCTGGTTCTACAGATTTCTGGGATTAAATCTGCACCCTGAAGGCAAAGAGTACTCATAAATAAAATTAGACAATGAAATATTTTGAAGTTTTAAGCTGAATTCTGACCCAAAGAGCAACTCCAGTCAAAACTTTTGCTGTTGAATTCTGGATCTAAAGAAGAATTTTACAGGAATATTTTGAACACGCTTCCGAAACATCAAGTTACAAATGCCTGCATTGGTACACTCCCAATCTGAGGCATATTGTGCACCAGAAATTAGACGCTTTTCCTCGGAATTCAGATGTTTTTATAAATATATGACTATAATCTCAGAATTCTGCCTATTTTTCTCAGAATTCTGACTTACTGTAACTGTCAGAATCCCGATTTTTTTTCATATATTTGACTATAATCTCAGAATTCTGACTTTGTTTCCTCGGAATTCTGACTTTAATCTCAGAATTCTGACAATTTTTCTCAGAATTTTGAATTTACTCTCAGAATTCAGATTTTTTTTCATATATCGGATTTATTTAATCTCAGAATTCTGACTATAATCTCAGATTTCTGACTATTTCTCACACATCTGATTTTATTCTCAGAATTCAGTTTTTTTTCATATAACTGACTTTAAACTTGGCATTCTGACTTTTGACTCAGAGTTCTGACTTTAACTTCAGAATCCTTATTTTTGAAGTCTGAATTTACTCTCAGAATTCAGATTTTTTTAAATATATATATCGAACCTTAATCTCAGAATTCTCACTTCTAAAATTAAAGTCAGATTTTCTCAGAAAAAAGTCAGCATTCTGAGATGAAAATCAGATAAAAAAATCATGTGGCCCTAATCCTCTTCCATAATAAATGCACTTAAATTATACAAAAAAATTAGCCACAAGGGCAGCTATCGAGAGCATTTGCTCCATTTTGTCTGAGAGGACTAGAAATCAAAGACTTCATTGAGGAAAATGAAAGTTTTTCTATATTTCTAACACTTACTTTGGTTTTCAGAGCGGCTGGGCCACAGACAAAGAGCTGTTGTGGTTATAGTTTATAAGTCCACTCTGCTAAAAGTCTGAGCACTGTCTGGAGTGCACACACACACACACACACACACACACACACACACACACACACACACTGACAGCTATTAGACAATCAATAGACACTAATCCATCCAGAGCTGTTGACTACTCAGCTCAGGCAGCGAGGAAGAGGACATCAACTGTAAGAATATTTCAGCAGCAGCTCTCTGCTCTTAATATCAACCATTATTAATTAATCACAACTGTGCATTTAGTTGTGACCACTTTTGTGGAGAGGTGTAAAGTGCCAAAGTACAACAGCCGTTTGCTTGTTTTTATTCTCATCGGGGAAGAACTCCTGAGCTCAGCCATTATTAATATCACATTAATATAGAAGTGGATCAGCCGGATCGCTCCGCAGAGGCCCTGTTAACTTGCCAAGAGGTTAAGTGTGAAATCAATCCGTATAAACGACCCAAATAAAAATTCTCCCACTCCTGGAAGGCCGAGTCCTAAATCAGCCAATCAGAGGAGGCGCTAGTAAAACCAGTCTTTTAGCACAGCACGCTAACTATCTCAGTATTTCAGATCTGGCAGCTCATTCTCCTTCTGCCTTTATTTTGTCCTCCTGGAAGACCTCAAAGGGGAGTAACCTGTTTTTGTTTTGAGTCCCTTCATGGTGGCTCAGGGGGCCGTAAACATGGGAGGAGATGGCCAAATGTAGGTTGATCTTCACTTGTTCAAGCGTTCATATTTTGGCTATTTGAAGGAAAAAGGGGCTGTAAAACCTTCAGCGAGGTGCTGACCCCTGAGCTGTAGTCCAGTCATGTGAGGATTTCACCTATCTATGGGATCTGAACACATGTGGGACACTTGGAGACAGTGTGAGGGCAGATGTCAGTCAACGCGAGCTCCTTTGTGCGAAGCAAAAGGAATCTTTACAGCTTCAGCCTATTGTCATTCATTAAGTCCTGCAGGGTTTGGTTCACTTTTACAGCGGACGTTCAGTTTGGACTCGTGCCCAAAGATAGAGGGATTTGGTGCATTTTCTAAATTATTTACCTAATTAAATTCTGCTTTTTAATCACACATTTCCTCTTGAAACTCTTTCTAGTGAGAATAACTGGGTTAACAAATAAATATGTTAACAGAAAAACTATACTACATGCTTCTTTCATGCTCTTGTTTTATTACTTTTACTTGTTATTGAAAAACGGTGAATAAATGACACTTTGGCTTGCCATACATCCATAACAAATGATGTACATTATAAATAAAGAAAATCCCATGTAGACAATCGGGCACAAACTGGAAATGTTTGCTTTTTTAAAGCTGCAATAATAATATTAATAACAATAATAATGTTTTTTAGCTTTAAGCCACAGAATTAACACACACCAAAACACATTTACATAACATCTTAAATTATTACATCCCCTTTTAAATAGATTTATACACCAAAATGCCACTTTTAATCCCATGAGCATTGTTTGATCTTTTTTGTGTCTAAAGACATTCAAAATGACTGTTTCCCCCTGAAGTCTAGTTCCAGGGACGATACTCAGAGGTTATAACTGTTAACCCAGGATAAGAGAAGCTTGGTCCGCAGTTCTCTGATTTTTGGATCCTGGTGTCTGGAGGAGGTTGGATGGGGATGGTTTCTACTTGTCTCTCTGCAAAAAAGAAAAAAAAAAGTGTTTATATAAAAGTTTTCATGTGAGAAGCACAAAAGACAAAAATAGAACCCATAATTATATTTTACGAAATTATTTCAGTTGTATGAGTTGTATTTTTGATATTTGATGGGTTTGATTAAAAAAAATCAAATTCTATCGCTTATTTTAAATGGTTTCCTACTCTTGTGGATTTTCTCATGGTACTTCAGCTCCTGCTCCTCTTGAAAAGACGCCCCACAAAGCTCGCAGGGGTACGGCTTGTCCCGGGCGTGGGTCCGGCGGACGTGGCTGTCGTGGGCGGCGTGAGAGGCGAAGGCCTTCCCGCAGTGTTTGCACTTGAAGGGCCTCTCGCCGGAGTGCTGGCGGATGTGTGTCCGCAGAATGCTGGAGGCTGTGAAGGCCTGAAGAGGAGCGGGTTCACGAATAAAAACAAAAAGTGGGGTGTTTGTTTTACTTTTTAAATGGTATTTCATATATTTTTAAAAAACACAGATTCAATAAAATTTATATAAAATTGAATAAATATATATATATAACTTTTGAAGAGGCTTAACCTTCGTACGTCGTTCTAGGACTAGCTTAAAAATGCTACAAACAAAAAATCTTCGTTGTTTTTATTTTCGTCTTCTTCCTCGTTGTCCGTCACCACCCCCACCCCCACCCCCCCAGCATTTTTATAGGACGGAAACTTCTTTTTAAAAAATATAAATAAAACTCAAAACACTAAACGAATTAAAAAGAAACGAAAATGGGGAGCACTCTGCCTATTATAGAACCATAAATTATAAAGCAATAGTCTAGGACAAAAGTCTGGGTGTACATCTGGCGATAATCAGCATGTAAGTGTCAGGAGGAGCGTGCCTGCCGCGATGAACAATGCTGAGGGGCTCGTGCCAACAAAACCACCGTGAAACGAGGAAACTTATCGAGTTTAACTGGTTTAAAGGGTGAAACAAGGAGAGGAAAGCCCGCTGAGTGCGAGGGAACGAAAAACAGCTCTGTAGACGTTATTCTTGTTCTGGATAAATCATTAATAGGAGCTAGGAACCTAACACGATCGTTTCATACTTTATATGTGACGTCATGCCTGATTTTCAAAGTAGAAAAACCGCATTCAACGTATGAGGTTCCGAATATTAGAGTAATAATAATTAAATAAATGATAAATATAAATTACCAGCACTTGTACATCGCATCTCTGAGGACTCATATAAAAAGTTATTTACCAATAAAATTAACAATTAGCTCTTCATAACAAGAAAACCTGGCTGTACTTAGGCTTTTTCATCACGATAAGGGTAATAAAAAAAGTAATGTTTAAATATCTAAAATAACATTTTTGATATACGAAATTAATATGCAATACTTGAATTTAAGTTTAGATAAATACTGGTAATTCTAAATATTTACAATCATAAAAAATACATTAGGTTAAAACAAAATTTAGAACTAGCACCAAATTTATTAAGTTGTATATATGTGTTAAATGTTGACACAAAAATGGTGCTTTAAAACTAAACATGTTGGTAACATTCAAATGTATTAAAATTAATGTTGATTAAAAGTCGTGAGTCTATAGAATTGGAATATTTGCAAATAGTTCATTTGTCAGGGTTCTCCTCAGAAAATGAGCTCCCACAAACATCAAAGAGACTATGAGATGTTAGAGTGATCTCTTTACCCTGTTTTTGTTTTGGAGGCCACTTCTGTTTTACAACAGTTGAAAGGATATTTTAAGATTCCCGTCTTGGTATTTGTGTTTCAAAAATAAGACACATTTTAAATTTTATTTAACTTGGTTCTACATATTTGTATTCAGATTTTAAGAACTTAGTTTTAAATTAGTAGGTTTAACTATATATTAAAATTTAACTCTAAATATTCAAAATTATAATTTTAGATTTTATTCAAAATATTTATTTTGGCATTATTGCATGTAGCTTGTTAATGCTTACACTTTTCCCCATACATGAGGGCAGCCTTTCATTTAGAACTTGTGCTAATTAGCATTATTTACAGAACAACACAGAAGTGGAGCACAGCCCTTGTTGGAACAGCCACTCTTTCAAGTCAAAATGTCTGCATTGCTTTAAAATTTCCAAGTTTTCATGCATGTTTGCAGTTAAATTGTGAAAAATGTTAAATTTCAGGGTTAAAACTAAAAATGGAGAGTGACCGACCTCAAGATTTGTATGAATTTTGTAAAAATACTCGCAAAGAAAAACCAAGTTTATTCTTGCATGTAAAGTTTGTAAAGGAAAGCTGAAATATATTTAAATGAAGCAGAATTGGAACAAACCTTGTTGCAGTAGACACACTTGTAAGGACGCTCTCCGGAGTGCACTCGCATGTGTTTGTTCAGGCTGGAAGACTGAGAGAAGCTCTTTCCACACACCGAACACTGCATAGAGACATTCAAAAACAAATGTTTGAATTAGTCAAAATTTTACAAATGAGTAAACGTTTGTTCGGTTAAAGTCACGCCCCTGTTGATAAAGAAAAACAATAAGTTGATCCTTTTCAAGGCTGTTTGATAATTTATTTATACTATTTACAGTCGGGTATTTAATTAACTCCATTTGTTTTTATTATATAACGCAGAAGTCACAACAAAATAAACTTGCATTAATAATCCAGTAAAATAAGAAGCATTTAGTTCGAGAACATGACTAGTCTGGGAGCTGTCCTTTCAGCACCACGCCACCACCCACCCTGTCCCACCTTGTGCGGTCTGTGTTTTTCGTGCACGTGGAGAACGTGGATGCGCAGCCTGTCTCTCTTCTCGAATGATCTGTTGCACAGGTGACAGGGGAACTTCCGGTCCCCTTGGTCCACGCAGCGTGTGTACTTCAGATGTTTGTCCCTGTAGTACTTGTAGGCAAACACCTTCCCACACCTGTCACACTTGAAGCCCTCTCCAGTATCTGGACACATCAGGTGTGAATGTATTTATTGTGAGATGATAAATAGACACATATGGAGATCCGCTGATTGGGTTCTGACCTTCTGCTGAGGGAGCAGCGCTGTTTTCCTCGTTGGGATCTTTCAGGGTGAGCGGGATTCCCAGGAATTGTGTGTAGCAGTCTCCGTACCACACCAGCAGCTCCTGGCCTGGAATTATCTCTTTGCAGGCCTCGTAGAAAATCTGACCCTGGATCTGCACCGCGATCAGGTTCTGCTCCTCAGGAAAGCGCGCGCACTTCACCAAAGACATCCAGTTTCCCGGTGCGCCTCTGCCGTCCACAAAGTGACTCAGCCGACCGTTCTCAAACACCTGGAGCAGGATGGAGGGTTGGTTTTTAAATCAGAAATCTGAAGTTTAAAATTAAAAATATATCAAAAAGTTACCCCATTACCTCCCACATTAAAGTGTTGTCGTCATAGGTTTTGATCTCGCTGGTGTTCACCACTTTTCCTTGGAAAGGTCCGAAACGCGCGCCTTTGGGAATGCTGCTTTTGTCCGTGAACACTCCACAGTGGGGGGCGTTTCCCCAAGCGGCCTGGATGATGATTAATCCTGCAACACGGGCAAAGATCAGACCCATACTCGGACTGGGACACGCCATCCCGGCATGGGGAGGATAAAAACTCACCTTCTGGAAGTTCAAGAGATTCTTTGTCCAGCGGTGGAATGTGGGGATCGGAAGCTGACCAGGAAATAGGAAAATCATTAACAAATTGTGTTTATTTGGCGCTACTAAAGAATGACTAATTGAACTCACTTGAGTTTTCCGGAAGGGTGACCCCTGAAATTGCGTGACCAGTGCGCTCCTGGCCGCCGGAGTACCCGTAAAGCACCAAAAACAAGTCATCCTCGCTGAAATGAAAAACTGTCCTCTTTTTCTCCGGAGACAGATGGACTCCGTGTGTCCGAAACAGGTGCTCCTTGAGCGGGGTGTTGGCCGAGGAGCATCCGGAGGAGGACCTGTCGCTGGCCGGGCTGTTGAAGTCCGAGGACAGCGGACCGGCTGCGTGTTCCGTCACCACGGCGGCCAGCTCCTCCGGCTTGGAGCACAGCGGGTGTCCGGGCAGCATCTGGCTCGGGTGGTACGGGAACAGCATGTGCTCGGGGAGAACCGCGTGGTTCAGGAACGGAGGAGAACCGCCGTGGAGGCCGAGAGGCAGGGCGGTGTCCGACACCAGCCGGCCCAGACACTTGAGCGGGTGAGGGAGGAGGCTGTGCGTCCGGGGGAAGATGTAGGGATGGGGTCCGGGGAGGAAGCCCCGGGAGGAACTGTCCTTCAGCAGCTCGGCTTGGTGGAAGCTGGAGAGAGACATGACCGCTCAGAGCCAGGAAAGGTTTTCTTTAGAGGGAGAGAAAAACAGAAGCAGGGTGTCACAGGAAACATCCACACACTTATGAGCGAACAGCTGCTGGGGGGGTAAAAGAAAGGCCAATTTTGCAATATTTCCAGCCGAGAGATCACACACACATCACCCGGCTCAAGCATGGTGTGTGTTTTAAGGGAACTGCTTCCCAATCAGCCAGTAAATAGAGAGACAAACCAGGGTCATGACACCAATCAGAGAACAGCCAGGCCAGAGCAGAGGTCAGCATTAATGGAGCATTTTATGGACTTTTACAACAATAATTTAGGAAAGGAGAGAAGAGGGAGGAGATAAAGACGCAACGCGTCCTGCTCCGTGCCTAAATGCACTTTTTTATGCATTAGACATAAAAATTTACATTTTCTTACCTCTTGAAAGAAATCCAAACCTGTTCAGGGGGAAGCTTCCTCCATCATGTAAAAAAAAAAGTTACCAACTAAAATATATGAAATCTAGTGTCTGTAGATCTGAAGTCTCGATCGTCCTGTCTGTGTTGGTCTGTGTGGTCATCTGAGGGCATAACGGGTTCACATGAGCAGGTCTGATGAAGATGCTTCTCGGATTCCTCTCCTCTCTCCCATTGGCCGGGGCTAACCTCATGCATCTCAATGGATGTCCAGGAACAGCCCACCCTCTCCACTGTGGCCTGCTGAAAGGGTTCTTCAGAAAAACAGGAAGAGCTGGAATTAAACATGGAGACAAAACCCCAAAACAAATACCACGTGCCTGGTGGATTAATTGGAACAATAAATGCGTCTTAATTTTTTACCTCTTATAATCTAAAACATGACACTTGTCTGAGAACAACAGCAGACACTTCCACACTGTGGCTCAGGGGCCATTTGCGGCTCTCAAGAGTGATTTTCTGCGGTCCCCCTACTTGCATCTCTTGATGAATTTTTCTTCAGTAGGCTGTTGATGTGAATCGAAACTCATTTGTGCATTCTGAGTTTTTCTAATATGCTTATTTTTGAATTTATTTTGAATAGAACAAATAAAATAAATGATCAGAGTAATTTTTGCATCTTTTTGAAGTCTGGATGCCCTTTTTTGCAGGTTCAGAGAGGAATTTTTTCCCACATAAAATAAATAAGAAAATTATGAGATTATAAAAAGCATCAATCTTTTGGGAATTCTTATAAACAGTTCCTTTAAGGTCATACCGGCTTAAACAAAGTTGTACAAAAGTGGAAAAACAAATACATTTTTACTTATTTTTTAAAAGCCAAAATTAAATAAGTTATGTAAATTTTTAAAATCAAATTAGAATTACTTATGCAGATTCAAACAGTCCAGAACTTCAAGAAGTTCTGAAAACTTCTAAACAAAATATTTGCAACATGTTTTGTGGAATAATGTAACATTAATGTTTAACAGGAGTTCTGAAGTGATTAACCCTTTAGAGTACTGGTCAAAGCAGCACATTTTGGTCTTTACTGAAGCATAAACTGAATGACATGAAAATAAAAACATCAAATAAAAACAACTAAAATCTAGGAATGTTTGAATACATTTCTATCATATTACAATATTATTACATCAGATTAAATACTTAAAGAGCAAGTCTTCCCCTACCAGATTCTAACTCCACTCCCACTTCATGTTTGAAAAATGCAACAAATACTGTTGCCTGGCAGACCGAGAGGGCGGAGCTGCTAACACACACACACACACACACACACAGGCTCACGACAGCATTGTGACATCATAATGCACCATTTTACATCATAGCATACCGCTTAGCCAATAGCGGTGGCAGATTTAAATTAGAATACAGTGCAGAGCTTTTACCTGACAACGGCACAACACTGCCAGTTTTAGGCAGAATATGTAAATTTGAACTAAGATGCGCTGAAGTGCCAAATTATTGACGACACGTGTCTGTAGCCCGATTAGACACTCGTTTATTTAGTTTATCAGCAAAAAAAAGTTTATTTGGGGGTGACTTGCTCTTTAATGTCGAAGACAAATGCAAATGTAGCTCTTTACTGGTATAAAACAAGTGTTGCTTTCAGATTTGGAGCCCCATACATCTTCTATATCATATTTGTCTCATAAAACCCATAAAGTTATCTTTTTATAACCATTTACGCTCATTTCAAGCACTTAAACAGCTTTAGGGGAGTTCAACGCAAAAAACAAACAAAAAAAACATCAAAAAGTTCAGAACTTTTCTGTGGATGAGAAAGAAGAGTCACGCGTTTAAATATTGCAATAACAGAATTCTTTATTTACAAGGCAAATAGCATCAGCGAAGCCATATTAGTTCACAACTTGCATAAATGTGGTTTTAACTTCTCTTGAATATCGAACTTTGCATAAAACGCTCACACTCATTCACACACACTTGGGGCACAAAGATCAGATCGATGCATGTATACAGTGCAACTCCTGTGTGAACAACGCCGAATAACATCTGAGGAGGGCGGGGATCACAACGGTGAGCTTTCTTCTGAGAAGGCCGTAGTATTGTACATATTGCTTCGGTATCTCAGTGTTTGTCCTCTTTTCCATCAAAATAACCACAGAACAGGGAGGGGTGGGGTGGGCGAGTCGTCAGCAGCTGAGAAGAGTTGAACAATAACGATGCACCCATTCAATACTGTACACAGTCATTATACACATTTATACAGACAGCAGTGGAATTCATTTACAAGTACAAGGAACGGACAAAATCTAAGGCATTATGCTAGGGTCGTTAGCATTTCAAGGTTGCATCTTAGCTCTAAGAAACCAGCAGGCGATACAAAAGGGCTTTTACGATAAACAGGGAAAATAGAGTTTTGTTAAGTGGGTCCAAAGCCTGAATATCTGTAAGGGGTCCTCATTATAAATGCTAAAAAGAAAGAAAACTCACTGCTACATGGCTTTAAAGTCTTTTTAAAATCTTTCTTTGGAAATTTGCAACAAAAACAGGGCTGTGAATCCTTTAAAATGGCTCAAAAGGCTTTGTTTCTTTTCCTTTTCCTGCACAGGTGGATTGTTTTACAATCAAAAATATACGATCTCCTGTAAAGGTAGCGGGAGAGCTCGCGCAGCCTTTTCTTTGTCCTGAAACAGACCTGCTACAGCGTCGCCGAAGCCCCCCCGCCAAAAATAAAAACAACAAACAGCAACGAGTGGAGAGATGCAGAGACGATCGTGCAAATCGCCAGGATGGAAGGAAAATAACACTAATCGCATCCTTTAGGCCTTGAAATGACGATACATTCAGATTCTCCTTCCTGCTAAGTGACATCATCAGAAGTTTCCTGCCTTGTTTTTGTGTAAAAATGTGGATCTGATCGTGAAAGTGAGATTATTCAGCATGGAGGAAACAGAATTCAGAAAATCCAATTGAAACATGAGGATTATTTGGCTTCTCCTGGTTAAAATAGCTACTATAAAAGTTTTTTTTCTCTTTTTTTGTGAGGTTAGCGAGGATGACCCGCACCGCCACGACAGCGGCGCGTCATTACCGAACACTTTAGCGTTAAACAAAGTGCCTGAGGTCATAAAATATGGCTAAGAGTGTGTCAGAGTAGGCCCGGTGAACTCTGACCTCTGCAATAGAAGAGAGGCTGGAGGAAGTGGAGAGGGAGGAAATAAGCGACCTCCCTCTCCAGGTCTCAGCTGCACCATCCAACGCCGCGTCTGTGGATTCTAGACGTGTTTAATACTGCATCCAATCGCAGCGCAAAATCAAATGTCCTCTTTTTTTCAAATTCAGGAAACTGTACAAAAAATAGCAAAAAGAAAAAACAGAAATTCTCAAGTAATTATTGCTCGTTTACATCACACCAGAACAGTTTGCACCTAGCAGCTTGTATGAAGCATTTTTCACTCCAGACGACGAAGAAAGCACAATTTTTATACGTTTTGAGTTACCGTATGGCTGTGTAGAGATTTTTTTTATAACTTTTTTTGTGTTCTACGCTAAAGGCAGAGAAAGCAAGCCATAATCTGTACACTGTATACACAGCACACCCCGTTTACAACCCTCCCACGGACTCCCCCACGTCTGCGTCGTACCAGAACATCGGGGTTCCCAAAGACTGCTCTGCTTCAAGAGGCAGTGTTGACCAGGGTGGGAGGACAAAATAAACCCAAATAAATAAAAAAGAAAACTCTTTACTTATGCGTATGTACAATCTCTGTAATTCACTTTAAACCATATTTGATTTTCTGAAACAACCGGACCAAAGTATAATCCATAACTCAGGTTAATAGAAGAATTTTCTCAGAGAGAAAACAACCGTTACTGTTAAAAATCATTAAAAAGTGCCTCTTTTTTAACACTTTTAGGAATAGTCTTCTTGCTACGAGGATAAAGAATCATCTACAATAATTCAAATGAATCTATACAGAAAAATAAAACTTAATTTAATACACTATTTAAACCTCATGTCTATATTAGTCTAATCCACTCAAAGCGTTCTTCTGCAGTGTTTAGCCACATCAGTTTGTTTGTTTTTCCGACAGTTCCTCTGCTCTACGTCATAATCGTCACAAGAAAACTAAAATGTTAAAATGAAAAAAATAAAAATAAAAAATGACCGTCTGATCTCCATCCGTGATTCCGAAAAGAACCTGGGAGTCTTCGCTGCCGTCTCTTCTAAAACTTTATGAAAATGTCACAAACGAAGCAAAAGGAGAAACCGGATCACTGCTTCTGAGATGAGATTGTAAATGGCCGCGGTCCACTGAGAGGAATACATTCATCAGAACAAAGATCCAACAGCCGGCGCCGCCCGGTTCGTGTCCCCCTCCAGGAGGCCGACAGTAAGTCACACTACGGTGAATGCGGCTGGACAGGCAGGTCGGCGGATCAGCGCCGGGCTTTCCACCAGGAGGCGAAATGGGCAGAGGTCCGTCCCCGGCCTACTACACACTCCCGAATACGCTATGGGGGTGGGTAGATAGGAGGGTGAGGAGGGGGAGGTCAGGGCACGACCCGGCTGGTTCAAGGGGCAGTCGGGTGGCTTGCATTTCTGATTCTTAAAGGGTCGACGCGCTCCTCGCACCAGCTGATCTTTGAGGTTGATGTTAAAAGGCTTCCGGAGGGTCAACAGTATTTCTGTTAAAAAAGAAGAAAAGGCAAAAATATTAAAGGTGCGTGACGCAACAATGACATTCTGTGGTCAAATGTGGGTACTGCAGTCCATGTATCAAAACCAGTGAGTGTGCTCTGAGCAGCTGCTGCTAGTCATCGCTCAGCGGCAGAAGATTCTAGATAATGAGCGAAAACGAGTCACACACGGTAAGCTGATACGTAAATACATTTCACTGTAATATCAATTCGTTGGTAATTGAAAAAGTAGCTTAAGATATTTGTAGAGCCGACTATTTTTTCTATTTCACCGTTAGCATTGTTAGCTCAACGTTAGCCTCTATCTTTACCCAATAACAAAAGATGGCGTGGCTCCTTAAGGGTACAAGAAACAACTTCTGGGTCGCTCCTGCTACTGGCTCACATGCTTTCCACAATGCTGCTGCTCTTCACCAGCCAGTGTCGGATTACAAATAACGGCGCAGACATGGGAAACCCGGGAGGCTCAAATCTGGAACCAGGAAGTGTGAGGTGGGACAGAACAGGCGTGTTTCCACTATCGGAACTTAAATGTAATTGTACAGGAACTTCCTGGCATGCGCGTGTTTCACCATTCCATTTCACCAGGCCGGCCGAACGGACCGTTTCAGGAAACAATGGAGTACCTGAACAGGGGTAAGTACATGAAAAAGCCTTGCTGAGCAGAACTTGTGGCTAATTCACACCGATTGGTTCTAACTGGGTGGGAAATGACATCAGCACAAGTCGCCAAACAACCAATAATAGTAAAATTAGAAGAGTTGCTGGTCAAACAGAACGGAAGGAAAAGCAAATAATCAGAATTAGCGTTGCTGGGAAATAACCGTTACCAAACTCCCAACGGTAAAAAAAAAAAACGTAGCGGCATTCCCCGACGTCAATGACATTCACGGGGCTTCGTTGTCTCACAGAGCACCGTAAAAACGACTGTGCTTCTGGTCATTGAACGCCACAATTTGCAACACAAATCTGCTCTCCCAGTCCTCCAAATGAATTAAATTGTAACATGCTTTGACAGAATATAAATTTGAATGTTATTAATGTCTTAGGACGCTGTTTGGTGACATCACTCACTGCTGAAGCAGTTGCGACATGCTGACGATTTATCAAAGTCCTAAAAGGGTTAATTTTTGTATGAAGACACCACAGCTGAGAGGACTGGGCCATCGTATCTCCAGGTCAATTCTGCGCCCCCAGAAACTTCCCTGAAGTTCAGACAATGGAAGCACACCTCGTGTAAACAAAGACTACGTCCCTCTTTGGCTTTTTTAAAAGGAGAAAAAGTGACAACCTTCTCAGCCGGCTGTTTGACGTAACCTTCCTTCCAACATGATTGAGACTTTAGCCTGTTTTGTGATTATTTCACTGTAAAATTCCTACATATTGCACCTTTAAGTTGGCCAACTTGAACTTACTGGGAGTAAATCAGAAACTTGTGTTACGGCATCTTGAAGCGCGCCAGGTTTAACACAAAAAACAGCAATAAATCACAAACACGCTCACTAATGGGCAAACGGTAAATAATTGAAATAATCTAAGTGGCAATATTCTTCTATAAAGGTTGGGAGGGGGGGGGGGGGTGTAAATTCATGACAGATATACTGTAGAGCAGATGATGAAACAGCAGCACGGTGATTAAATATTCATGAGTGTTTCGTGGCCTAAAAGCATGCTGGTCAACGACGGAGGGCGAGTTCAGCAGGAGGAAAGTTTTCCTGCAGTCGCCGATGAGAAAGTGGGACTAGATGAGCCGATTATGTCATTGTGCAGTAAGTCGGAGCTCTGAGGAGTTACGCAAGTTGCTGAGTAAATTACTCACCAGCAAGTGAAGCTAAACACTTAGAGCCTCCCAAAACACACACACACACGTTTCTATTTACCTGCTCTTGTCCCATGGAGGGCAGGCCGGGCGAAGACCCCGACGCCATGGACGTAACGCTCATCTGTCCAGTCATCTGGCCCATGCTGCTGGGCGCCATGTTGCTGCCCATGGAGACGGCGTTCAGGCTCATGGTGCCGCCGTTGTACATGCTGCTGCTGCTCTGCTGCGTGAACTGTGGCGACGTCTGCTGCTGCGGAAACATACTGAGGAGAGAGGAGTGGAAATGCGATTTTAAATCACAGCATCAGCTTTGTTTTTGTGCACAACTCCAGCGAACGGAGGCTTTTGGAAGACTGGATGGTGCTGCTGGAGACGTGTCTCTATGACAACAGTAGAAAAATGTCAACCTGTCATGTTTATGACATTTCCAATGTGAGCTAGCAACAAAACAGCTGTTTTATCTGCTGAAAGGGGAGCAAAATAATTTGAAAAGCTGATTTTGTTTCTTGGATTTTCAAATTAAAAGCTTTTGTTCTGACCTGTAAAAAGCCTAATTGAAGTCCTTTGTTACCAGATTTGTTTTGAAAAATTATTTTGACTAAAAACGAATCTCCAAAAGCCTCTCGGACCACGTTTCTATTCCTGGGATTACCTGCTGCCACCCATGTTGCCCTGTGGCCAGCCGTTCATGTCGGGGGAGCCCTGAAAAGCAGCGTTCTGCTGGCCCTGTTGGATCATAGGGGACTGAGTGTGGGCCATGCGAGGGGAAAGCAGAGGGCTCTGAGGCGTGCTGCTTCCTCCGAAACCTCCTTCTGACTGTTGGCTCATACCTGCACGGGACGCATCAAAAACACGTCAAGCAGACTCGGTCTGGAAACAGGATTTACAGACAGAAATGCTGGACGAAAGCAGAGAGGGTGGCTTCTGAGTGAAAAACAAAAGCACACCAGGATCAAACAGAAACTAGAAGCAGCATTCGGGGTTATTTACAGACAGGCAGTACTTCCTACATGCTCTGAAACCATGAAACAGGAAAGGAGCAGATGAAAGTGAAGACAATAGCTATAAATTATTATTTTAATGTTTTTCAAACCGAAAACACACAAAAGAATCAGCTCTGACAGAAAAATAACAGAAGTTACTGTCATGAGTGTGGCGTTTATATTTGATTTTTGTGCTTTTTCTGCCCTCTAGTGGAGGAAAATGTACCATCAGAAAACATGTTACATTTAACCCTCTTATGACCATAATTACAACAGGGCCACCTGGAATTTTTTTTTTAATCTTATGGCTGTAAAATTGTAATAAAAAGTGCAAAGTGTGTGTAACTTACCCCCATTTTAAAAGCTCTTCATTGGCTTCCTATCACATTTCGCATAAATTTTAAAATTCTTGTGCTGACTTTCAGAGCGCTGCATGGTCTGGCTCCATTGTATGTTCGAGACATGCTCTGCCCTTACACGCCTTCTCGCAGGCTGAGATCTATGGATCAAAACCTTTTAATGGTCCCACGTACTCAGTTCAGGACACGAGGAGATCGCTCATTCCAGGCCGTCGCTCCTAGGCTCTGGAATGAGCTACCTCTGTCTTTACGCTCAATCGACTCAGTTGATGTTTTTAAGAGCAATCTTAAAACCCATTTGTTTCTCCAGGCATTTTAAACTTAGTCTCATTCAGATTGGTTTTATTTGACACTGTATATTGTGGCTGTATTTTACTGTATTTATATGTTGTTGCCTTTTAACTTGTGAAGCACTTTGTGACCTTTTTGTCTGTGAGAGGTGCTATAGAAATAAAGTTACTTACTTACTTACTAACTTCTCCTTTTTTCAGAACAACCTCAGCTTTCAGTGCATGGTTTGTATTTAGAATTTATTTCTATTAAAGCCTTTAAAAAATCAGCTTAAAAGTGAAAAAAGCAAAAAACGGATTAGAATTTTTTACATTTATTACTGAACAGGAACTTCTAAATGACTTGGGGAAACAATTTGGAATGAACAATTTAAACTTTGAACCGTAATGCATCTATTCTTAAAAAGTGTGAACCTTGGTATCTTTTTTAGCAGTTTTTAAGACCATTCATTTATTTTTATAATTTTTCAGACATTTTTATTTGATGTGGTGGTCCTTGAAGCAGTTTCTCTCCAGCTGCAGACAGAGTCCCTGCAAATAATAAATATAATTTACTTATAATAATTTACTGCTATACCAAAAACTTTTGTTTTAGCAAAAATAATTATTTATTGTAAAAAGATAAATAATGCTGGAATGAAGCTGAATCTTACAATTAGCAAAAAGTTGAGGGTTGTTCAAATAAAAAAATAAAAAAATAGACTGAACAAACATTCATACCCTGGTTCACTGGAGATCTGTCCTTCTTTCGTGGTCACTAAGCCTTCTGGGACACCTAATAGATCGCGTTGATTTTCTTTGACGCATTTCCGTAATTTCATGCCATCTTTTAATGCTAATTAGCTTCCCCGTTCCGTTATCCGCTTCCACCGCGGCGCTGCGCTGTACAGCAGGATTTCCTCTCGTAGCGATATTTGCTATACCTCTAATTGCTTCATGCTATAGATCACTGGAAAGCTGCTTTTATGTACTTTTAGGACCGTTGGAATGTTTTTAATCTGATCAGCCATTCAAAAGTTATAAAACGGAGGATTTTGGATAACCAACTCAGCACGTCTCTGAATCAGCGTTGTGATTCGTTGAGCTCAACAGGGAATCCTGCTGGCTACCATGATGTACTGTATACGTACGAAAAGCCTTGTTTTCAATCTTTTCAGCACTTTTGGAATTTTACAGCCATCTTGAACGGTTCATGAATTATGGTAATGAGAAGTGCGCACGTTAAAATCCTGTCGGCGGCGACTGGTTGGTAATAAGAGGGTTAAGGGAAACTATTTGACCAATTTATGAGAAAAAATGTTGATTGAAAGATTTTTATGAATGTAATCACCAACACATGATTTACTGTGCAGCTACACACAAAGGACACACATGGACACACACACACAGAGTGTGCTGGGCTGGGGGTGGGAGCAGTACCTGAGTTGGGAAACTGAAAGGCACTGTGCTGCATTTGGGGGCTGAGTACGGCCCCGTACTGTCCTCCCATCATGTTTGTGTTTCCCATCATCATCTGTGAGGAGGAGGTGGAGGAAGAGGAGGAGGTGCCATGCAGGTGGAGCTGAGGGTTGGGGGGTAGGCTTGGGGAGAGAGGGGAGGAGAAGGAGTTGGTGGGGGGAGGTGACGAGGGCAGGCCTGTACTGGTACCGTAGCTGGGCGGGTAGGGGAACTGCTGGGGGGTTGCCTGAGGATTTCTGGGGTTAGTCATGTTGGGAGGCAGGTTGGGCCTCATGGCCATGCTCCTCTGCTGCTGCTGCTGCTGCACCTGCTGCCTCTGCCTCAGGTGATTACTCAGCAGCTCGCGCTGACGCTGAGCCAACATCCGGGCATTGATGGTTCCCTACGGAGCAGCAGACGGGTCAAGAACGGAAGAACACAACCTATCCGTGCACAACGGCTGTATGACGACGTACCTGGGTAGGAGCGTTGGCTCGTAGAGGTAGGTTCACATTTGACACACTACTCATCTGAGTCATCATTGGCTGACGGTTCTGCTGGGACAAAAAAATGACTTTAAACTTCTTTAGACACCCAGAATGCCCTCTGAGTGCTTCTCTGCTATCCAGGACCCAAAGAGCACTTCCTGTTTTCTTCAGAATGTAGGAGAAGTGAAAAGTTCCTCAAAAATAAGAAAACAATCCGGTTCATCCGAAAGCAGCGAGAGAAGACAAAAACAACCGTGTTTGGATGATTAGTTGAACCAAAGAGCTCATTTGAAAGATTTAGACAGTTTAGGATATTCTCAGTTGGACATTTTGTACAAAATAATCTTTAAAAAAAATAAATAAATCTGTAAAAATCACAAGAAGGATCAAACTGCTAGCCAAGAAATCTAGACTAAGCCACGCTCCACTGTAGCTTCAGCAGGTCTACCATTGGCTTGGTGTCAGTTTAGGCTGGCCAATCACAGCGCTCCATTTGTAAAGAGATGCTGGACGGGCTGAAGCTCTAGAGCTCCAAACCTGATGGATTCCCTCACCGGTTTCACCAAAGCCTGCTTGTTTAGGGAGCGTTCTCTTTTGTTCTTCACTCATTGTCTTCATGACGTCCGATAAACGACTACCAAGAGCCACAGCGCACTCTTCCACACAAGATTAGCAACAGTCTCATAAAAAGCAACATATAAATATGACATTACACGACTGCTCGCCCGCTAAGGTCAAAAGTGTGCAAAAGATCAACCTCAAGGTCTGTTGCACAACTCCTATCTGTGAGTTCAGTGCAAAAGTTAAAATCCAGCGGTTGCATCAGTCAGGAGTCAATGAGCGGTCGTGTCAGGGTGCTCTAGCTGCATCGTGTACCTGCTGAGACTGTAGCCGGTGCTGGAGCTGCAGCCGTAGTGCATTTGGCTGGTTGGGGGGCACCGCGCCCGGCCTGAGTCCTGGCCGTGGCGGCATCCTCATCATGGGGTAACCCGACCGTGGGCCCATCTGACCCGACATAGGGTGAAACCCGGGCTCCTGCATGGGCGGCGCAGGGAAGCCCCTTGGTGTCATGTGGGATGGCGGCGGGCCAAACTGCTGCGCGTACACTGGTGGCTTCTGGTCTAACATCATAGAGGGGTCCTGGGGGAACTGGTCTGGCTCCAGGGACTGGCTCTGGAACAGGAAGCCACAGAAACAGCACTTACAATCAAATCTAGAAGTCCTGAAATAAATGTGATGCATGATGGGAATGGTCACCTGCTCCACCAAGGCAGGGATCCCGAGAGCACGATCGATTTCCTCGAGACCATCAAAGTCTTTTAGAGCTGTGTAGAGCTGGGACATCAGGACCCCTTCGTCCACCGAGCTCCCGTCAGGGAGCTCATCCTGGAGCGCAGCTCTGAGGAAAAGAGACAATCGGGATTCATTCCCACTTCAAATCTGTGACAAAAACTCCCACAACAATCGGTAAACGGTTCTCAGAACTCACCTGCTCTGGTTCACAAACGCCGTCTGGTCGATGGGCATCATGCTGTCTGGCCAAGGAGCTGTCTGATTGGGCGGAGCCTGTGGCTGGGAGAAATGGTGTTCCACCATACCGATGTTCATATCAGGCGGCGCTGAGACAGGAAAAATAGACTTACATATTAGAGAAATGAAAATGCAGTAAAACTTGATTATTTGTCAGATTTCTCTGAAAATAGTAGTCACTAAGTCATCTGCGATGCTGCGACTAACCACGAGGGGGCATCGTTTACAATAAGAGGGGCTGGTAAATATGCGGGTGAGCTGAGGTCTCTGCTGCACCTCCCACCATCTGAGGTCACGGTGAACAGTATTCATGTAATTCTACCTTTCCTCCTTCACATGAGCAACAGAAGGGTCGTTTACTTTTGTTCGTTTTAAATTTGAGTTCTGCTTTAAATGATCTCACCGTTGGCCATCATTGGGGTCTGGAGGATGGGGCGAGGCCCCGGCTGGCTGCCCGGCCTCATGGGAGCGCCGTTGGGCCCCAGTCTGACCTGCATGGCGTTTTGCTGTCCAGGGGCGGACGCTCCCATTGGAGAAGCCACCCAGTTCTCCTGCTGCTGCTGCATGCCCGGTCGTGGGCCCCCCGGAGCCATCAGCCCTACAAAAGCGAGACGGGGTCAATGCGAGGGATGTGTGTGTGTTTGTTCTGTAAGTTGCCTTAGGAGTACTGATGTGCTAGAGAGACTGAGAAAAACTTTGTGCCTGTGTGGGTGACTGCTTCCTGTCAAAGGAAGTGAGTCATTGTGTCATGATGTGATGCGTTCGGGTGAGAGACTCCTCAGCCGACACGAGAGTCAAACAGAATTTGAGAATCATGTTGCAGAAAAAAGATTTTTAGAACAATCAGATCATAACACCCACCTGCGTTGAGCATTCCAGCTTGGTTAGGCATCATCCCGTGACTTCCCATCATGCCTTGCTGCTGCTGCTGCTGCATTAGAGTGTAGGGGCTTGAAGCCCTTAGGGGGTACTGTAACGGGGGATGCTGGGGGGACATGTTCATGTCCAGAGACACGCTCCTCACAGGCAGACCCCTGCCTGGCGGACCCTGCCGGACGCCCCCAAACCCTGAAGTCAGGAAGAAAGAGGACTCAGCCAAACGCCTCAATTCGTACGTTTATTCTTTTATTCTTCTACTTACCAGCCGGGACCATGTTAGGCGCCATGCCTCTGTGCTGTTGCTGCGCCGCCATAGCAGGGACGGCCTCGGACATCTGCAGGATGTCGTTGATGATGTTCTGTTTGTCCATGGGACTGGGCAACGAAACCGGCCGCTGCTCGCAGAACAGCTGAGGCTGCGCGCTCTGCAGGTCGTTCAGGATGTCGTCCAGCTCCGACGACTGCAGGGACAAGCAGGAAAGTAAAAACCCAGATGGAACTTAGGATGTCTCCTAATACCACCCATTCTCCTCAATCCTGCCTCAGATATTTAATTTGATCATTTCATCAAACTGAATTTCACTCTACAAGATACCAATCAGTGCTGAGCAGCTGCTGTGTTTACTAACAGAAGCCTGAGGGACTCCAGGTAAATAAGTTGCAGTGCCTGCAAGCGTCCAGCAGAGTGCAGCGCTCCTGGAATGACACACGCTCTGATCGTGACAAACTGTACAGGAGCACACCAGCATCCCCCTGTGCTGCGTTTCAATCTTCCCTGACAACGACACGCGTCTGTTAAAGATAACAAGGCTGCCAGAGAATGTCTGCTTTATCAGGAGAACTCAAGGACCTCTGCCATGGTCATGCCTGCTTATGTAGACTCATCCGCCGAGATTTGTCCTCATATTAACCACGCAGCGGCTGCTGATAACGCTCGGAGCAGACGAGCAGGGCGAGTACGTAGGAGACCTAGAGAGAGGACCGGAGTGAGGGGTGGGAGAGAAAAGCCCTAATGAGGTCAGGAGTGATGTAATGCTTCTGTACACTCAGTTTCTTCCTCCTCCTCCTCTGATCTTCTCCTCCTCTGATTTTCTCCTCCCACTTCCATTTTTTCTCCTCTCTTCTAGTTGCTTTTACTCCTAATGGCTCCAGTTTCTATCAATCCTTTTAACTCGCCCCTTTAAGTGCATGCCTGTGCATGCAACACATCTTCTCTCTATCTCACTACGTGGGCATCTTGAGGCAAAAATACTGTCAAACTGATCTTTTTTTTTCCCCAAATGAATTGGAGATTTCTTTGCAAAGCAGCAATGACGCATGCATTTTGTTCACACATCCTGCATATTTTCTAATTTCTTGTTCTCAGGTAGCGGGGCACGCCCATGCTTTATGCACCCAGTCCTGCAGGAATGAGCCGTCAGCTGCTGATGTGTCCTACATCTGGAGCATGTCTGACACAGAAGCAACTTGGAGACGCTTGCATGCAAACAGGAGAGAATGTAGTAGTAGAAGCGTGGACTCGAGGAAAACAGAGTTTGTGCTTTTACTGGTCAGGCTCGTTTGTGCTGTTTTACCAGGAAGGGAACAGAGAGAACCGAGTGAGAAAGCAGAAGTGCCTTTGTTAAGTAAGGACTAATAAAAAGTCAGCGTAACCCTAAAAGCCTGCTGGCCTTTACCAGATAAAAAACAGACATCAAACACGTAAAAAATATAAAGTTTAAATCTTATTTATTTACAAACCGCAGTGAAACGAATGCAGCAAAATTCGCACAACGCCATGCCGGCATGGTGCGTTTATAAGACACATCGTTGCGATAATATTACGCCGATTTGCCGGCATGGTGTGTCATGAAAAATGGGCTATAGTTACTAATTACTTCTACAAAAACAGTTAGTTTGTGAGTTACAATATTACAAAAGTAACTAATTATCAAAAAAAGTTATTGAATTACTCCTTAAAAACAGAGTAAATTGAAAAACTGTTTTCTTATTTTTTAGAAGTGCGCAGATGTGGTTGTGTCAGGAAGTAGCAGAATGTCACATCAGAGGAGAGCTGAACGCGACAGGATTTGGAGTTTTATTTCCTGATATTTGGACATCTCGCCTCTGATTGGCTAACAGCAACGTGAATTACCAATAACTGGGTTTACTTTGCAACGTAGACGTTATTTAATTGCAGTATATAAATATACAAACTTCAAATCACAACATATCTCCACAAATAACTCAAGCATGGAGTTCTGCTGTGTTGTGGAGTAGCTAATGCTAAAGGGTAGCTTCTTCTAGCTGAGATGTTCTTCGCCATTTCTTAGACACTAAACCAACAACAGCATTCCCCGTCATGAGTCACGATGGGTGAGTTCATGAATGTTAAAGGAGCATTATGTGAAATGAAGTAAAAACTACATCGTGTGGTAAAATTCGGTTACTGCAACCACTTAAAACGACTCTGGAGCCCAGCCACGCTGTGGAGAAAACTCATTTCGGCCGCTTGTATCCGTGATACGTGGGTTCTCATTACACCAAAGCTTGTGACCATAGGTGAGGGTAGGAATGTAGATCAGAAATAATCTTTGAAAATGGTTTTTCTGTGAACCTTTAAACTTATTTTCAACAGTAAAACTGCACAAATCACAGCCGTTCTAATTAAAGGGACTTCACGGAGTTTTGAATTTTTATGCTCGCGATTGCCCCCTCAGGCCAAAAGCATAACGGCAGCTTCAATAGTAGGCTCGTGCACGAGGCACGCATGCTGTACGTGCACACTCCTTAACGAAAATAACAGCTGAGACAGTCCCGTATGTGTGTGTGTGTGTGTGAGCGGCCCGGTGGACAGAAGAACGCGCAGCTAATAAATTAAATAATTTGGTTCTGTACCTTTCTCTTCAGCACGGCCGACAAAGGTTTATGATGGGTCAGTCCTCCTGCATGCTCAGATCATTCCCTTCCCTTGCTTGAAAAATTGTTCCAAAATGAAAGTTGAACCCACATCTTTTTTATCTGTGAATTCAATGCCGTTCGGCGAGTCTCAAACAAAAATTTGGGCATCTTACTGTAAAAAAAATATACCATTAATGTAAAAAAGAAACTCTAAAAAAACTATGTTCACATCCAGAATGGAACCCAGGTCTTCTACACGAGAGTCAGAAATCTTACTAGGTGAGCTAAAGCACCAGTAACGTTCGAAGCATCTGTAATTGTTATATCCTTGATGACAGCTGAAACAACGTCAAACCAAAGAACAGTTCAGAGCGAAAATGGCTATTTTGTTGCTAATTTGCAGGAAAAATCTTGAAGAAAGTTCTACAGAAAGTAGCTAAGTGTTCTCAGAAATGTAGCTAGCTTTGTCACTAGGCGTTAGGAACAGCGACAAAGACTAAAGCTACGGATAGCAAATGCTACGGGCTATGCCTGAGCGTGAACGCGCATGAAGCAGCCTGCTCGACCCGAGCATCTCTCTTTTTCTGTGATTTTACAGAAAAACAGGCAATCACAGTAAAAATGCCAGGGCTCGTTCTACAGGACCAGGGCATTGCAGGAGAATGTGTGAAGAAGACATTTATTATTTCTATACATGTTTTGGCTGTCAAACTTCCATAATGTCCCTTTAAACTTAACTTTTATTCTGTCACGCAACCAGCCTTCAAAAATAACATTATTAGAGAAACAGCTCTATGTATTTTGGGGCTTTTATTGTGAAAGATTGATAGAATGGTTCTAGAAAAACGCGTCCTGTTTTCATTCTGCGGTTAAAGCACGCCTTTGACTCCTTGTTGAAACAAAAAACCCTGAACAGGTACAGACAATTTTGACTTTATCCTTTTTATTTAATCCCTAATGTTGAGTTTAATTTTCTGACTTTAATATTTTTTACCTTTATTCTGTAAACGTTTTTGTCAACATTTAACAAAAGGAAAAAAAAAAAAAAACAATTTCTCAATTTTAAGACGTTTGTTTTTCCTCTGAGTGGTAAAGACAGCAGGTTAGCAAAATAAGGGCACCGATTTGTAAATCTGGCTGCATGAAGACACAGAGCTGGTCCTACACACCTCTGTCTCAAGACTAAAATCGTAAGATAAACTTAGAAAAAGGAGAATGAGTGTGAGAAGAGAGACACGCCAGAGTGTCACAGCAGATCTTCTCTGGCAGGTGCCACAGAGCTGGAATGTGAAACAGCCGGATGCTGCGGCCGCGGCTGCTTCTGGTGAGCCAGCATATGGAGAGTGAAGATACAAGCTCCTGGCAGATTGGACGGCACACTTGTCAGGGCCGGCAGATGGCAAAGGGATAGTGAATGAGACGCTTAAATTAAGGAGCAGAGTTTTGCTGATTAACAGCGATCATCGTCGTGGAAAGACAACAAGCCTGGATGGTTCCGCCGATGGTAGGTCTAATCGCCGTCCGTGCCCATAACTCTGCTGAGATTTGATTTCTCGTTTAGCTCTGCCCCCCCGACATCAATAATTCAGCTCTGGAATGATCACGAGGAGGAGCCAGAGAGGGAGAAAGCGATGGGAGAGGTTAGCAGGGGGAGGAGGCGGCTCTTTAACTGGCAGTCAGTCTTCACACATGGCCAACACACACACACACACACACACACACACACACGCGCACACACACACACGCGCACACACACACACGCGCACACACACACACACACACACACACACACACACACACACACACACACACACGCACACGCACACGCACACGCACACGCACACGCACACGCACACACACACACACACACAATGACTCTAATGCAGTCACGGCTTAGTGCGTGTCTAACAAATGCCATTTTTCTCATTAATGAAATCTGTGAGACAGGAATGAGCCGCCGCCGATCGTACGAACGACTGATTTAATCACCGTCTCCGTGTGAAGCTCCAAATTCAACAAAAAAGCATTTGATTCTTGGGTTTCATCTTGTTACATCGTTTCTAAACCTCCAGCCCTAAGGTACGCATATTAAACCTTCCTTTCTTTTCCCCATTTGCCTCGCTCTAGCTCGGCACTTCCTCTCCCTCTCTTCACCATCTCCATGGCAGCGGAGAGGACATGCAGGAGCATATGGCTCATCATTTTCACTCTGCATGCCGAGGCCGGGCTCTCCTGGGGGTATCTACACCTTCCTCAGTTATCCAACAAATTACATTTTCCTCTCGTCTTTCCTCGTGTACACAAAAGCGCGGCTGCTGCATGAAGCTGCTCGTATTTTAAACGGCGTGCACGGGTAACGAGTGAAATTCTGTGGATTAGTCCTCTACAACTTAATGGCATTTGCAGATTTTTGTCTCCACTGTGTGGACTAGAGCGCGTTTCCTGTATCGGGGCATCGGCAGGCCGGTTTTAAGGCCCGGCCCTGTTGCTGCACAGAAATGTGGAGTTTCACCAGCGACGCTCTCCTTGCTCGCTCCCTTTTTACTCGTTTCGGTCTTCCAGCCTTGAGCTCAGTGCCAAACCGGAGGACTCCGGCCAAATGCAACTGGGATCAAATGGCTGGAGAACCACAGGGGCTCCTTCCAAATGTCACAGTTGTTTGAAGCTGGCAGATCGACTCCCTCGGCTTGTGCTGCTAACACAAAGGCGGTGAAAGGACCAGATGTGTTTATACACCTTAATAATAAAACACGCTCAATGAATTCTGAGGAAATGACAAGGCTGTGAATTTAAATGGCGTAATTTCCTCTGCTCCCCAGCATCACCTATTTGTACGTTTGAATCAGAAATCCTGCAGCGGCGTGGGGGCATCTGCTAGCCTAACCCAGATTACAGCTCCACGGAGCAGCAGGAGGCTAAACTTCTGCTTTTCACAACAAACTAAAATAGTTTTCCTCAAACAGAAAGAAAGCATCTAGCAGACACTCACCTGCTCCACGTGGTCGTAGCCTGGGTCTTGCTTCTCCACCTTGACCGTTGAGGGTTTGACCTCTTCGACCTTCACTTCCCCGGGCTCCAGCTTAGGGACCTTGTCCTTCAGTACAGTGTCATCCTTATCCAGTAGATAGCGCAGCAGCGCGTTGTCCTTCTTCTTAGGGCTCAGCGGCTCCTGCTTGGGAGTTATTTCCACCCCGGACGCTGTGCTGCCAGCCCCCTGTAACTGGTCCTGGCCCAGTTCTTTGCCGGTGGCCTCAGCGGTGAGTTTGGCCAGGTCTACGGGGGACGTGCTGTTCTGCAGCAGCTGGTGGAGGATTTTGTGTTTTTCTTTGAGGGATGTTCCGTGAGTGCTCCCTGCTGCGTGGCCGCCTCGGACCCCTGCTCCGGCCAGCTCCTTCCCCTCCACTCCTGCGCCGGGGGACAGCGGCGTCTCCAGGGGTTCTGGCTTGGTGGTGAGCAGCTGCAGCAACTTGGTGTGACCCTTGTTGTCAGGCACGCGGCTGTGAGCGTCATGGCCCTCGAGCACACCCTCCCTCTCCTCCTTGGGCTCTGCTGCGTTGCTTTCAGATTGGGGCTGGGGGTGTCCCTGACTCACCTCAGGATGAGGTCCGAAGTCTCCACCACTGGTGTTTACTCCAAATTTTGACAGCGGGTGAGCGCTGACCCCCGACACCGGGGTGATGCTAGTCGGAGAGACTAGCTTCTGGTCTGCAGAGGCCAGTGTGTGCCCATGGCCGACTCCGTGACACTCGCTGAGGGCCTGCAGAGCCGTCAGAGAGCTGCTAGTGTAGCTGTTGGAATGAGTGCTGCTGCTGCTACTGCCTGCACTCCCAGGCCCCACACCACACATACCCACCGGAGAGGGAGAGTGCAGACCGCCGGCTACACGTGGGCTGCCTGCGCCCCCAGGGCTAACACGGTGCCTGGGGGACAGCATAGAGTTCTGCTGAGGCGGGTGGGGCCCCCCAGCCGGACTAGGGCTTGCGCGAGAAGGGCTGTTCATCCTCCAGTTAGGGCCCTGCTGTGGTGGCTGCATGCCCCCGGTGTAGTTGTGTGATGGGGGACAGCCAAAGCGGTAGCCTTGCATATGGCCCCCCATGGCCGCTGGTTCTCTGGGACCAGCGGGACCCGGTGGGGAGAAAGGCGTGCTGTTGCTGCTGATAGTAGTGTCTTGGCCCTGAGGTCCTAAACCCGGCACGCTGCCCGGTGTTGGTGGAGTCATGGAGGGGGTGGAGGAGTTCATCGGTTTGGGAGTCATCCCCGTCTCCTGGTTTCCGGGACAAACGTCCTGACCCATTCCACAGACCTGCTGCTCCCTGCACAGACACACACCGTCCGTTTAATTAGTGTTTGAAAACTTTTCAATCTAAAATAAAAATAAACAAGACAAATATTAAAGCTGACCTTTTTTATTCTAATAAAATAACTCTGTTGTGCTTTTGGACGTAGAGACGGATCAAAGTAAGATGCTACTATTAAATCTGAACAACAACGTTTTCAAAGTGCCAGAGCACACATGAACGAGCTCACTAAAGTATAAATCCAGTGTGTCGTGGATCACAAGTCAAATACTAACTAGCAGCACAATATTCACCATTTCACAAACTGTGTGTATGGGGGCAGCTTTCAAACTCTATAAACTGACAATTTCAACAGAAACCCCTAAAAGTGTAGCTCAGATTGAAGTTACACATCTCCAACATCTTCTGGTGTAAAGTAATAACTCCATGAGGGATTTTGTGTCTTTGGCGCTTAAACCTTTAAGACCTGCCATAGAACAAGTTCACCAGAACTTCTATTTACATTTTTACATGCTGTGGTGCCATTATTTGGAGTATTTCAACTTTCTATACATCAATATAACCCTTACTTTCTAAATTTTAATTATATAAATGTAAAATGTTCATAGCAACAACATATTTTACTGAAAAATGCAATCATCTGTGCAGAAATTGAAAATCGTTATTTGTTTTTACACATATTTTTCATTATACAGAAATGCCACAGCTTTATCCCTCAAAATTGTCGATGGAAAAAAGTTTCACACAATCCTTTCAAATAACCACAAATTTATTTGAAGTGCCTCCATAAAATAGTTTCTGAGATACACTCATTTATATAAACTAACAAAAACGAAAACATAAATAATAATAATTAGCAGGAGTCTAACATGATAATGTTGAATATTTGTAGCTAATTTTTCTGTAGTATACAGTTTTCCTTTTCTCTTACTAATAATAATAACAATAATAAAGAATATTGCATGAATGCATACGTGAGGAAACTGAAAGTGAAACTTAAACATCACCCGGCGCTGTAATGGCATCAGCTGGTTCGAGGAGGGAGGATGTACCGTTTAGGCGGGTCCGTGAGTCGTCTAAATGTTTGCAGTGGTGTGTGTGTCAGGAGTTTGTAGTGGGTGTGTGATGTGTGTAGGATGTGTTTGTCTAAATGTATTATTGCAAAAAAGCACAAGAAAGACTGGGACTACAAAGAACTACAATTCGCGGGAAAATGACGTCATAGGTAATTGGGTGAGTGATAATCATGTGACAGTGTGTGTGTGTGTGTGTGTGTGTGCGCGTGAGCCAAAGGTTTACTCATTGTAGGTCATTCACATGTGAGGTTATGACATGAATGCGTATTTAGGTTTTATGGGTTTTATGAATGTGTAGATTGGTTGGGTTTAGAGATTTTAGTGCCGGCTGCTTCACAACGCTGTCTCAAATTGCCCCTCGGGGACTCATAAAGTTGTCTTGAGTCTTGAGTCAGTTCACGTCGACAACGTGATGATGATGTTTATTCTAGCGCGTGAAGCCCTGTGAGCTGCAGATCAGTACGAAACGGCGTCTGTGTCTGAATGAAAACGCTTTTCTTATTTGCGCATTTTGGTCATCATCAGAAATATGCAGCGCTCTGGGACGTGTTCAGTGTGCGAGATTTAAATTTAACTCCTCCACTTTAATATGCAAAAAAATGTTGTTCTATCTTACATAGTTTCCGTTCTACAAGCATTTGAACGCAGATATGCAAATGGGAGCGTCGGCGCTCCCGCCGGTCTTAAAGGGTTAATTTTACAGTCAACAGCAGGCTTTTCAGTTATAAGCTTGTACATTTATATTTATCGTACACACGAGTGGGGTCAAGTGAGTTTTAATTTATATCAGTGTTTCTCAACCCTGGTCCTCAGTGCCCACTTATCCTGCATGCTTTTTCCACGCTGCCGTTTCCAACAGCATCGTTTCTCTGCTGCCACACACCTGACTTAAATGAATGAGTGATTAACAGGCTTCTGCAGCACGTGATGTCACCCTAACGAGGCAATGCAAATATGTGAACCAGGTGTGCTGTAGCAGAGACACTGAAAACATGCAGGACGGGGGGGCGCTGAGGACCAGTGTTGAGAAACACTCATTTATATTGTGCATTGTTGTTATGTCGGTGCTAAATAAACATTTTCATGGTTTTGTAACAGATTCATTGCAATGCCTTGATTTTAGAGTGTTTAGTAAACATCGTAGCCTTAAACGCCATGGTTCTATTTATTGACAAAATAATTTATTTCGGTTTTCGGTTTCGGTCAATAATTTTCCTTTCGATGCACCCCTAATTTTTTCGCAAATTCTGTTTTTTCTGTTTTCCACATTTCCGTTATTCCCATATTTATTAACCTAAAAAGTGTCTAATTATAAAGTGATACAATAATAATAATTTAGCTTGCAAGATGTTCTCGTTTCGACGTTTAAGAAAGACAAAAAACAAGCGGAAGAGAGAAAGTGGTGGTCTGTGTTTATGCCTATAGTTCAATAAAGTTCTTGTCCTCTAATTACCGTATCATGATGTATTTTTTTTCTCGGGCCTGAAAAGATTTACCGATATTACCATAAAAGGTATGCTACGAGCCACGCCTACTGATGAATTTTAACAAAACCAACACAAGAGGGAATCCCGGTTCTTCGGGGCAACAACGAGCTAAAACATGCAACGAAGATGAAGTTGTGACTAAATTGTAGATCTGAGACATACCTCTGTAGGATGTGCAGGGACATGTAGAGCTGGGGTTCGTTGGTGGCGGCTGAACGCACCAGTTTGCTCTTGGTGTGAGCAGAAACCATGGTTCCATCAGAGAGCGAGAACCGGTAGATTGGACTGAACGCTTGGCCGTGTCGAAGCACTGAAGACACATCAACCCTCACATCAGCAAATACATTTAAAAAGGCTTTTTTACCATTAATTTATAAACAACTGCTTTCATTTTTCCACTAACACAAGATGAGGAGATGAATTAAGGCTTTTACTGACGATGTGCAGGAATGGGCCTCCTTTTCTAGACCTGCAGTTCACCCAGGCAAACTGTCGATCTACTTCAAGGGGCAAATCCTCACTGATGGCAGCCCTTCCAAACATCAATGCTTGGATTTTGTGAGAATATGAGTTTATTTTTAAACCCCAGCTTTCTAATTGGGTGCGTTTCCTGGATAAGGATAAGTTTTGTTCCCAGAGTAACTTAATTCTGACTTTATGCTCCATCATGCTGGAAAAGGCATCGACAAAGTGCTCTTGAGTGGATTAGAGGAGTTCCTCTAGGATGATGGTTGGTTACCATTCTTTATTATGGCTGTGTTCAGACAGCTCCTTTTCTGGATGTCCCAAACAATCAGGAAAGGAATTCATCAGATAAAAATGACTTTTTCCCAGACCTTAGCAGTCCAAACACTAGACTGTTAGCAGAATATCAGTTGGTCTGATGTTTTTCCTGAATAGAAGTGACTTTTTTGCATCCCCTTTTTGTGCAAAACAATGAAGACTAAAGATAAATGAACCAAGAACTACAAGCCAAATATAGTTCTGGGGAAAAGTTAGACCCCACAATTAAGCTTTAGAAGAAAGGAAATAGCTTCAAAATGGGGCTTGACTTGCTAAACCTCTGATTGTAGTGGCACCTAATGAATCATATTTATATCTAAAACTCTTGTAATTAATTATCCTTCTGGATTAGAGTAAAAAAAAAGTGTTTTTGTTATTTTTATTACCTTCCTGCTGGTGTCGCTTGGCAAAAGACATTTCTCCGTCGTTTTGTAGATGAAACCTCTGGATGCAGCGTCTTACCAGGTCTTCCCAACCCGGCTTCATGGACGCTCGGAGCAGACTGGTATCCAGGGATGTTATCTTACCTAAAAGCAAAACATCATCCAAGAGTCAGACAGAAAATATTCATTAAGATAAATGCGTAGAATCTGCTTTTAGATTAATTGTTCGACGAGCATCGCTACATGAGATTAGACGGTAAAAACTGTGGTTTGACACCAAACAGGTGGTGAGATTCCTGTAACAAAGCACAAGCTTAACATGTACACCCAGGTTACTTGTGTCAACACACAGTCTCACTTCCACTAGTACCTCACGTAAGAGCAATTTCAAACGGAAGCAATGGTGCCTTTGAAGGGCTGACAAACACACTTGTGTTTGAATGACAGCTACAGGGACAGACCTGTCATAACACTGTTAACAGGAGCCTTTCCAAGCCATCTATCACGTGTTTTCACCGTGGAAGCTGTAGAAGCAGCATCAACACTAATATGGCGTTGAGCTAAATTCTATGATTAAAAATAAAGACTCATACTGTGAGTCTTGAACAGCACAAATTATTATAATTGTCTGGATCTGCGTGGAACTAACAGACAGCCAAATAAGCAGAGGCTTACAAACATGCACACCTACTGGAGTCTGTGTGGGAAAAGACAGGAAATAACTATATGTCAGTGACTAACTCGGAGTGAGTGTGTGTGTGTGATGTGTGTGTGAGTGTGTATACCACACAGACGGCATTGGTAAATCAAAGAGCAGGTGAAACAACTGTGTCATTCTATGTGCCAGTGATCAAACTGGTATTTTACCTCTCAGTGTGCAGACAGGAGTGGGAAGCTAACACAACTAGCTTCAATCCTAGGGGGTCTTTACAGAGGATGTAATAATTTTTAAATGCCTAAGTGCTGTGTGAGGTGATTTATGGGTGAGAGATTTGGGAAAGGATGCTGCTGCAAGTTAGCGAACCACCGTAATATCCTTTTAAACATGGATTTTTAAAAATCCAAATAGCTAAATGTGTGGAAAGCAAAGGTGCAAGTTAAAACTACTGGTTAATTTCTGCTATTTTTGTTCTCTGCTGGATTTATTTGCAGTTCCGGCTCATCTGAGTGGTTGTTGTACCTTGCAGGTCCTGGCGTGTAGTGAAGCTCTCATGTGTGGGAAGCATGGGCCTTTCCTTGGTGGGAACCCTCCGCGCCACGCAGATCAGGCACGACTGGAAGTCTGAGGAGGGAACGGGGCGGAGGGCCGACAGGATGGGTGGAGAAGACAAAAGAGAAGGTGGAGGATAAAACAAAGAGGACAGGAGAAGATGAAGGGAAGAGTAAGAGGGGAGGACGTGGGCGTGAGGGATAGAGGCAGAGGGAGGGAGTGATAATGAAATGCATGTTATTCCCAGGCAGCATAATTAATACAGTTATTAATGAGCACGGGGATCAGGGCTCCGCTCCTTTCACGAGGAACTGCTATTGCTGGCAAGGGAAATGATGTTAGTGTGACCTTTGAGGAGGTGTGTGTCTGTCGCTGCATGTGTGTGTGTGTGTGTGTGTGTGTGTGTGTGTGCATCTCTGCCTGGTTTCACTATCGTTTCACAGAGATGACACCTTCCTCCCGTCATCGCTCCAAAATGCCACTCAATGCCTGTGAAATTTACATCTCCAACTCAGCGGCTTCTGCTGCCCCAAAAGGTCAAAAGGCTAACATTTTCTGTGACAACTCTCCTGTTCTGAATTGTAAACAGACCCCCCCATGGGTGGTCCGGTTATCATAATTATTCATTTTCCTCACTTCCTCCCTCGTGTTTCCGTCTGGGGCTGAACAAATCCCTGCACCTGTAACCGCTGATGGAGCCTTCCTCCAACACAGGAAGCAGCCAGCTGAGGGTTAGCGTGGAGAGCTAACTGCTTTCATTTAACCAAAGATGCTTATTAAAAATATTTGAAGTGCTTCACATAATTATGATTTACAGAGAAATTAAACCAACATCTGAGGCAACTAAAACATAGAAAAAGTCCAGCGATGTCAGTTTTTTATCCTCATGAGCCAAAATTGGTTTTCAACTTCATATCTGTAGATCATCTGAACACCCCATACCAAAGGGTCCACGACACACAGAGGGGCTCCGACCCCATCTTTAGAGTCAGTGTTCTTGTACGTGTAAAGGTGCCGGTTTGGCACGGTTCTGATGCAGACCGGAGCTCAGTCTGCAGTCACTCGGCCGTTTTAACTCTCTGCTTCAAAATGAATAATGTATACGAGTCTGCCAGATACTGAAGTTGCAAATTTCCGATGACAAGATAAGGAATCAGTAGGTGAGCTAGCTGCAAAAGGCAACAACCCCCCACCCCCCCCACCCCCCATTTGCTTTTTAAACAGTGAGGCCTAGATTATACTGGATTATACCAGTGTAATCTACCAGCTTTCTGTCAGGAAGTTTACTGCTAAATAAAGATACAGTTATTCAGCATCCTTAAAATTGGGACGAATCTAAAGCTCCAACATGCAAAGCAACACACTCAACTTCCCCATTCCCATTCTTGAACCAGAACACGACAGAGTAACTTAGACGTGGACAAATGACGAACAAAAGCTTAAGTTTGACCTAAAATACTGCAGAAGAACAGTATCTGCCACCTAGCAGTCGGAGTTTTAATTGCACCACGTGTGTAAACTCTCAATAAAAACTCAATACACTGCTTTTGAATATTGATTCTGTATCATAAGAAATATTGTGACATTTTTAGTGAATCGACATTTTCTTACACCTCTGTTTACTATTAAGTAACAGTTACAATTACAATAAAATGTCCAGGAACTGTTCAAAGTGTTTTCTATACATTTGAAAATGAAACTTCATAAGGTCACTACTTTGCTGCCATCTGATCCTGCAACGCTGTTTCTTCTACACACCACCTCCCTCCTCCCCCCCTTACCGTCTCCCTCCTCCTTGATGGACTTGGGTTCTGAAACAGCAAAACACTGCATGGTCTCATATTTCTGCTGCTGGGACTCATGCTCGTGCGCCTCCTCCTGGTTCTCGCTGTGAGGGTTGACGAGCATTCGGCAGTTGAACGTGTGGCTGTTCCTCCTCGGACCCTCGCTGGACCACGGGACACCGTTGACTGCCGGGGGGGGGGGGGGGGGGACACAAGACATTTACAACGAGGCCTCTAGGGAGTTTTGTTTGACAAAAATTTCCTGCGACTAAAACTGAACAGCCAGAATATGGGAATTTGCAGAGAGTCAGCCAAGAGAGGCTATCATGCTGCAAGTGAGAGACGTAATGAGACTAGGACAGAGAAGAGCGCAAAGAGGCGAGCTGTTGCTGGGTAGAGATCAGTCGTAATGAGCAGTTGGAATCCAGAGCCATCTATCCACGGCAATGCATCACAGCCAGACCTCCATATGCATGTCCTCTAAAAACATCACCACCGATCTTTCTTCTCCTCTCCCAACACTTAGGGAGGCTAAAGGAGCACACTTCCCTTGCGCGCACACACACACACACACATACACACACACACGATGAAGACAGTCCAACTCATTTCATTCGAGCAATCTCCCATCACGCTCCATCTGGTTTGTGATCTCATTCTGTGCATTGATAATCTCCCAGTATCTGGGACGCAGCCCAGTGATCCTTTCCAGGGTACTCTGCTTGGTGCTGCTCTACCTACCCAGATGACTCAAGCCTCAATCCAGAGCAACAACAGGGAAGGACTTAGGTCTCCTGTTGGGCGAGGAGAAGATTCAGAGGGAGGGTAAGAGTAGGAAAGGTAAAGAAAACGAGGGGAGCATGGCTAAACTACACGGGAGAGTGATTTCCATGGGTGGGCTAAAGAGTGAGAATGTGAGAACATGAAAATGGGAAATGGATGAGGGAGGCGTGGCAGAGAAGGAGTGAAGAGGAAGGAAGGGCATGAAACGCGAATATAGGAAGAGCACGATGCTGCTGACACGGGAGAGAGGCCTAAAAAAAGGAAGTTAATTAGCTGAAAAGGGAGAAAGGAAGAGGAGAAGAGCGAGAGCAAATGTCTGGGCTGAGCTTTTGCTAAAGAGGAAAAACGACCTATAGCTTTCATCCTCACACAGCCAAGGCAGATTCAACCACGCAGCAGTTTAGCTGTAAAAAGTCCAATTAAAACAACATTTGCTGTTAAATGTGACATTCAGGGAGAAAAACAAAGGAGGTGATGCAAGGAGGAGGGCATGCATGTGAAGAAACCAAACACAAAGTGTGACGGCGCTTCAGAAGCTGAGAGGTAGAAAAACAAACGAGCGAATGTTGGAAGGGGTGGGCGAAAAGCTTCAGGGCTAACCGAGAGACTTAGGCAGCAGGTTCTTGATGAACTCGGCGTGATCTCCGACGTGCAGCACGCTGTACACGCTGGTGTTCATCAACTCCTCCTGGTTGTAGCGCAGGTACTGGGTCACGTTCTCAGACACAAACACGATGTTCCCCTCCATGTTCACCACAAAGAAGAACCCGTCAAGGGCCTGCAGAGGGGGAAAAATATAGCTGAATGCATTTCTGTATAACTGAAACTCTGGCAAAAGTCTGAGCAACTGCAAAGAGGGTGATTAATTCACCGAGTGCTGGGTACACACACAGCACTCCCGGAAGGCTTAAGCACCAGCGCAGAGCTGATAGAGAACAGGATAAACGCGTGTGCTGGCAGAGATTGGAGGATGTGAAGGAGAAGTGCCTAATTGAAAGAATACAGCCCCAGGTCAGCTATTACACACAAGATGGTGTCAATTAGGCCATCAGATCACCCAAAGCCCTTAGAGGAGACGACTGGTGCCTGCAAAGCTGTGAAAACCGCTGTCAAAATAAAACATTTTCTAAACGTCTGTCCCTTAAGTCTGCTTTAAATCAGCCTAAACTCAAACTCTGCACATATATTTATTCCTGTGAAGACCCCTTTACTGTACCTGCGACGCCTTAAAGAATCAATAATCACGGGCTGGGCTAAACTCCTAAATCACGTCCGAGATTATGTCCAAACAGGGAGTTTAAAACAGAAAATGAACTTAAAGACATCTCAGTGCATTAACTAGGACAGTTCCAAAATGAAAGTGTGTGTGTGTGTGTGTGTGTGAGGAAGGAACCTGGACTGACCAGAACAAACTCAGCAGTGCCAACTCTCATCTTTCTCCAGACAACATTGCACAATTGTGTTAGCCAATACTTTCATTTAGCACTCGCTAAAAATACACTAGAGAGATGACTTAAGCCAATACAAGTCAGTGTACATACTCGATGCATGGTATCGATTCAACTACACACTGACCCAAAGTCTTGATGGGACTCTATAATACTTCTACAATAAACTGAGTGTTTAACTAGTGATACAGACATTTGGTGTATTTTTCGTACATTTTTAACGAGAATGAAATTCGTTAATTTGGTGCTTTTAAAATGACGCTGAACCATTATTTTTCCAGGGGTGAAATGATGGAACTACAATGACTTTTAAAAACAAGGGCTAAATTCATACGTTTGAATTTATTGTGGATTTTCTCTTTTACGCATGGTCCAAACTCTACACAGATGTATAAATACTTACATGCACTCCCCTAAACGCTGTATTAAAGTTAAAGTCCCATTAGTTGTCACACACACAGGTGTGTGTGCGAAATTTGTTCTCCGCATTTGACCCATCCCCTGGGGGAGCGGTGAGCTGCAGACACAGCCGCGCTCGGGAACTATTTGGTGGTTTAACCCCCCAATCCAACGGTGAACCCCTTAATGCTGAGTGTCAAGCAGGGAGGCATTGGGTCCCATTTTTTCAAAGTCTTTGGTATGACCCGACCAGGAATCAAACCCTGATATCCCAGTCTCAGGGCGGACACTCTACCACTAGGCCACTGAGCTGGTATTAAGTGCTGCTGTAGTGTTATTACTTGATGAGGTCACAGCAAAGTTCCTGTTAGCGCTCACTGGATTGACCAAGACTAATCCAGGGTTTCTGTACGTGTTCAGAGTGTAAGGCTGATGGTATGAGTCAACTTTAGGAAAAAGGGTCAAGTCATGGGGCCCTGCCTAAGCAGAGAAGGCCAAACTTTGCACTCCACAGCCACTTGGGCCAGCTTCTCCAGGGGAATCCTATGATGTTCCAAGGCCAGGCAAGACATATTGTCTTTCCAACATGTCTTGGGTTTTCCCCTGGGTCTCCACCCAGTTGAATGCCCAGAACATTTCACAAAAGAGGCTTCCAGGAAACATCCTAACCAGACGCCCAAGCCACCTCAATTGGCTTCTTTCAATGTGGAGAAGCAGCGGATCTACTCAGAGCCTCTCCAGAATGACCGAGCTTCTCTAAGGCCCTTTTTACCAGACACTGTGCCGACAAATCAGCATAATACTACCGCAAAGGTGTGTCCTCTAAAACGCGCCATGCCAGCATGGACATCGTGAACTTTGCAGCAGTCGTTCCACGCCGATTGGTAGTAATATTGCGGTAATTGTCTTATAAACAGCAATGATGACTAGGCGCAACAGAGGGCAGAGTCATGGTCATAAGGGGGAGCTACTGCCGAGTTCTGGCCAGCAATAATATTGAAACTGAAAGTAAACATCTGCCAGCTCAGCTCTCTCTTCACCACGACAGACCAGTACAACGCCTGCATCATCGCAGACGCAGCACCAGGAGACCTCGTCCCTGACTCAGAGAAGGCATTCTTCCCCTTTTGACTCAAGACCACGGTCTCTGATTTGGAGGAGATTTTATTTAAAGGTTTATGTGTTTATCATTCACCATAAATTCAAACTTGTGAACCCAGTTATGGTTTTAAACCTTCGAGTTGTATAGTGCATAAAACGAAAAGACTTTCAATCAAATAACTAAATCCCCAAATGTCCACAATGCTGACTGCATATTTGTGATCAAATCATACCCTCACTTGTTTTTTAGAGATCTATAACTGCTGTCTAGTTATTTTACACCAGTCTGTGATCACACTAATGTTTCCTCACCGTCTTCCTACGTTTGCATGAAAAGTGGGCAGCAACAGGGCTTGGAGGAGGGTCATGGGGCGCGTGGGTGCGTTTCCTCCCAACAGTGAGCAGTAATGAGTCAGAGCTCACGGACGAAGAGACAGAGAGGAGCGGGTGTGAATGGCCTGTAGCTGTGTTTTGGGGCTGCTGACAGATGGGAAAGCTCGCAGGCTGCACCGGGCTATATTTAGCCGCGAGTTAGCATGTCGATTCAGTGACGCTGGACCAGGAGTGCTATAAATATTCCATGACAGAACAGATCTGGAGGCGAATGAAGTGAAGACGGGGAGGGAAAGAGATCTGAATAAGTAGGGAGAGGTGGGGGAGACAAGGGAGGGAGGAGATGGGTGAGGGGACAAGCTCAATGGACTGATTCATTCGAGGGGCTGTTGCTTTCCTTCCTATTATATGTAAGCACTTCAGTGGCCCTCCGCGGTACAACGAGGCCATTGCTCTGCTTGGTGATATACAGCCAATTGAGGGCAGATACAAGACGCTGGCGGCTTCGCCTCCATACAGCTACACTTGCTCATAAACACTACTGGCACATTTGGGGTTGTTCTCTATGGATGGCGGTCTTCATGTATCAATCATGATTGAAAGAGGGGAGCGGACCCTTCATGAGTGGTGGAGCGAACAGGGTGGGGGTTCTTCAGTCGGTGCAACACTTTATAACACATACAAGAAACTAAAGGCTCTCCACCCACCTCCAGCATCATTGGTCCCAAGGCATCTTTATCAATGACACTTTGGCCTGTTGATGAGACATCAGCTTTCTGTACCTCTTCTTCATTTGCTGCTGCTGCCTTTTCTGTTACCAAGGGAGCACATTGAGAAGGAAAAAAAAGAAATGAAATTAGGCAGGATCATGCGCACACAAAGCAAAAAACACCCAAAAAACTTCAAAAAAGGAAACACAAAGGATGTTTCCCATTTCCTCTAGAAATTGACTTTCAAGGGTCTGAAACGGCGTCTATCTGGTAAGAACGCAAACATTTGTGAAAACATGTGGCTGCGGCTCAAGCCCAAGCACAGTGAACAGGGTGAAAGGTTGTTTTTAAACGGAGTGTGTCGGAGCACACGGCCGCCGCACTCCTGACAGACACAGGATGGATTATGTTGTCTTGTGCAAAAAAATAATAAAAAACAACTAACATGGAACAGGGACAACGTGGAAAGAACTTATTTACAAAATACAAGAACAAGCTGTTCTCATGGAGCCAAACAGAAGAACATAATGTTATAGATGCAACACAAACAGTAAATGTTTACATTTTATCAATTGTTTGATCACTGGACCAGACGAGGGGACTCCTGACTCAATTAGAGGCCATATCATGGAAAATCCACTTTTTGGAGCTTTTTACCATGTAGTGTTATTTCCTCATGAAAAAAATATTATTTTTGGCTGTATTCATGCTTTTTCCTGTTTCAGCTGCAAATTTTGAGTTATTTTGAAAATCCTGTAAAGCGCCGCGGAAACTAGGGCTGGGCGATATGGCCTAAAATCAATATCACGATATATTGAGGATTTCACCTCGATAACGATAAATGGACGATAACTACAGGTACGTGCAGAAACAAAAGTTGTCCACTAGATGGGGCTGTCATGCCTATAATGTTGAGTCACATTTTTGCGTAACTCAAGGTGGCACAGCTTCTTAAAGGGACATGAACGTTGCCAACCTACACATACGTTTTCATTTCTTCAGGATCAGATTTATTGACTTGAAAATTTATCACGATAAGAGTCAGAAATTTCGATAACAATAAATTTTCCATTTATTGCCCAGCCCTAATAAAAACTAACCTCGTCATCAGGCCCTGCTGCTCTCCCAGAGGCTAGTCTCTGGTCTGAAACCCATCTCCTCTGGCAGGCACAGACTCTGTGGCTTAGGCGACCGGTGTCATGTAGCAGACTTAGTAGTCCAGTGGCTTGAGTGCTGAGCTGGCATATGGTTTAGCGCAGGTCCACATCGCAGTCTGAGCAGTAACTTTTGCTCTTCTCTTTTAGCTACACTTATGTTTGAAACCCTTTATTGGTAAACTTTTTTAAATATGAGGACTAATCTGTTTTTTTTATACTTTGTTTATTTAGCCAGTGTGAGTCCACGTGAGGTGAGCAGATCAAATCAACTAAAATGCTGTTTGGAAACGACCAAATTCAAAGATGTTTAGAGGCACAAATCTTTTTGCAGAAAATAATCAATAAAACTAAAATATAAACATTTGACCTGGCTAAATAAATGACTGCCACCACCACCGGGAGTCGAACCCACGTCAGCACAAAACTGAGATTGCAGACAGATGCCTAAACCACTGGATTACCACAGCCAATAGCACCACTGACTCGCCTACGACGCTGTTGTACGCACGTTTTATTGGAGCAGGCATGGGCGGAGTTTCACTGAAACAAAGCGTTTCATTTCCAGGTTGGGAAAATAACTCGTATTTAAGATAAATTTCATCAAAATAGAGCCAACTGTTTTATTTGATCATATACTGTGCCTACCTTGCTTTCAAAGGTTTAAAATAACATGATCTGGAACCTTTAAACTATGTTTCAAGTTTAAATCACAAATTACTGATATTATTTTACACAAATCTGTTTACGGTCAACAACAAAAGGGGCCTGGCTGCCTCAACAAGGATTTACATGATATTCAGCAAGGAACGAGTCACGCTCACGCCTGTAATTTACTAAGCTTGGGCTTAACCCAGACAGAATATTTAAGTGACGTTATCAAGGGTTGAAATGGTTGGGAACTCAAGATTTGACTTCCAGAACAAAGACTTCAAATAACTGATTATGCAGTTTTTACATGACAGGTAGATTTTTTTCTTTACACTTGTGTGCCTATGCATGTGACAGTGTTAATAAACACGCGAGGAGGCCTTATGTTCAGAGCGTAGGCTGTCCTACTTTCTGAGCCGACGATGAGATGTGGAATATGAGTGGGCTGTTGGGGCTGTTGGGGGGAGGCACATTTAACAAATACACCATGCCAAAAAAAAAAAAAAAAAAAAAAAAAAAAGACAAAGAGGGCTGACCATAAGGCGAAAAAATATTTGTGGTGCAAACCAAATCACTTCCTTCCCAATTTTTTTAATGTGTGAACGCTGACAAATGCAGGCCTCCCTCTGCTCTGTGGAATTGTAAAACACCCCCCCACAACCCAGACAAATATTCATCTCTTTCAGCATTAATGATGCGTGCACCAGCAGGACCTCTCCAAGCCCAGCGGGGCCCTGCAGACCAACACAGCTGCCCCGAATACAGACCCATCCGTCAGCGTCGCGGCCGCCTTCACCGCCTCTTTACAGAACCGTGGCACGGTGCCACAGATAGCAGGAGCAGTTGATCAATGAAAAGGACTGTGTATCACATTAACAACTACACAATATGCAACTAGCAAGACGTTTGCCGCACTGGATTTCCTCACGCCCAAATACAGTAACTTATTTGTGAAGTATTTCACCCTCGTTATACTTAACAGTACTACTTTCTGTATGCAAGCTACTGTATAACTCAACCAACAGCTCATAAAAATATGATGAGATTATGTTTTACTAAAGGTGTTCATTGGTAAGATGATGCATTGCGATACTTAAAGCTGCTAATCTTTGATAAGAAACACTGCAGCAGAAAATCAGGGTAATATTGCCGCCGCGGTCTGTCTTATGAAAAGCATTGTGGCGGCATGGTGATGCGGGAATACTGCAGCTTTTGTGCAGCCAAGCTTGATAGCCATATTACTGCAACGGCAGAGTTGTGAATGAAGATCAGACAAGGGAAAAACTAGGGCTGGGCAATATGGACCAAAACTTATATCTTGATATATTTTAGCTGAAGTCCGATATAAAAGTTAACTCCCTTCAAGCTGTCTTGAGAAATTGTATAGATAAATAAAAATCTGCTTCAAATATCTATCAACCTACCTACCTACCTGTCTACCTACCTATTCATCACAGTTAAGAACTGTTTGTCTAAAATCTCCCACAGGCACATTTATTTATTACATATTTATAATTAATGTAAAATAACTACATTTCCATCTAGAGCTGGCTCATATCCCATCATTCACAAGATTACCAGTAAACAATTTTTGTCCAGGAAAAAAATCTATCAGGTTAAACTAAATTTATGATGTATTTGCATCCTCCACACCGCTATGCTAAGCTGCTCGTATAGAAAAATAATCATTAGTTTATTAATCTACTAAATAGTAATTAGAATAACCGACTATTCGATAAAATTATCGACCGATTAATCGTTTTTGAAATACACCCGCGGCACTAGCCAGAACTTTTTTTTCTTTTCCTTTTGATTTCCGATAACGGCAGAGCTGACAGAACAAAAATACAAAGATGGTGGCGGCTCAGGAGTGTGAATTTTGCATCACATTACTTACGTTGCATAACAACAGACTCTCTGAGTCACACTAAACTAAATGACATCATCGAAAGATTCAAGCGCCTTGTTCTCCAGCTGCCATTTTTCCACAATGGGTCCAACTTTATTTTCAGTTTAATATTTAAACTTTTTAACTGTGTTTTTAAATTTATGACGGGGGAAAAAACGGCCTCTTCTCGCCATTTTCTATCAGATCAAAAAGAAAATGAGAGCCAAGTCCTTTAGGCCTGAGAAAAGGAAAAGTTGGCAGGTAAATGTGAGCAGCCTGGTGCTCTGGCTCTGAAAGGAAAAACAGCTCTGATTCACGATGGAGGGAGTGTTAAATCTACTGTGTTACTCTTTAATAACAAAATAAAGCTTTATTCCTGGACCAAATACCAAACCACGACAAAGTTGTCAAAAGTTGCGGTTTGCAGATGTAAAAGTTGACACACTTCGATATCAAATCCATCCAAACACTGAGCAAATTCAGACAATCCTAACAAGTGACCGAGTTACAAACAGAAAAAAGGAAACAACATCAAAGTGTAAAACACAACCAGTTGCTACTTGTACCTTGCTCCTTTATTTGTCGGATTTGTTTCACAGTTTCCTTCAGGATTGCACATTTGTCAGGCTTGAAATTGAAGTTGTCAATGTCGTTAAAGTTGGCGAAGATCAGCTCGGCGAGCTCTTCGATGTATTTGTTCTCGTGCTCGCGGTTGCGTTTTTCGTTGCTCCGCTTGGGACTATGAGAGAGAGAGTGAGAGAGAGAGAGTGAGAGAGAGAGAGAGAGTGAGAGTGAGAGTGAGAGTGAGAGAGAGAGAGAGAGAGAGAGAGAGAAAGGGAAATTAAAGCGGTGTTGAAATAATATCCAAGTAGGAAAACATATTCTTAAGTTAAATCAAAAGAAATCCATCAGAAGAGTTGTAAACAGCATCATACATGTTGTAGATATTGAACAACCTCAGTTCAGAGAAACTGATTATTTCTCCTAAAACAAACCTGCTAGCATCACCTTATCACCTGGTTCTGCTGCTCTGAGTTCCGGTTCTTCTGGAGTTCTGGACGTCCTATGGTTTTCCTGCTATGGTTTCCTGGATCGCTACGGATCGCTGTGGTTCGATGGGTTCTGGTCTGTTTCTGCTGATGGCTCTGGTTGCCTTCTCATCGTGGTCCCTGCCTGCGGATTTCGCTAAGTGGGATTACTATTTCCTGATTGGGTTATCGACTGACTATTCTTCTGTGTGGGGGTTTGCTTTTCCTCACTCCTGGTGCTTCAGTGCCTGAGAACTACCTCTGTCTTCCTCTGTGGAGTCCTCAGGGCCTCTAAGATTGTCCAACGCCTCGTGGACCTTGGAAAGGGGGGAGTTGTAACGTACCAAAAGGGTAGAGCCCTGCACTGGAGCCCTAGGCCCGGGGGTCAGCCCGGCCCTTGGGCCGGGCTTCGGGCTGACAACTGTGTAATTACCTCAGACACGGGCCGGGCACCTTTATTTTTAATCGAATTCATAAAAAAAAAAAACACTTGAACGAAGCAGCACCTGCCTGCTTCTCATGCACCGTTAGCTCAGTTAAGGTCTGTGTGGTTAACAAATGCGCCTATATAAACACATTCTCAAACTGCTGATTGAAACATGTGCCCCTATTCTAATATGCCATTTTATGTCTACTTTGATATGTCAGAAACCATTCGTTTATTCTCATGAAAACGGCAGCATTCTATTTTTCTGTGAATAAATTCGCTCTGCAGTTAAAAAGAAATACAACTGGAGAACGCATTTTCAGAGCGGCAGATTAAATTTACAAACGCTATATTAATTGGGGTGTTTATTTAATCTGCCGCTCTGAAAATGTGCTCTGCAGTTAGAAAATTATAATGCTGCTTTTTTTTCCTAATTGCACAAGAGTGCATTTTCAGAGCAGATTAAATTTACAAACGCATCCAATTAATATAGTGTTCGTAAATTTCATCTGCCGCTGGGAAAATAGTTAGAAAAAAAGCTGCATTGATTGCCGTTTTTCTTTCTTTTCTTTTATTTTTTTACTGCAGAACCCTTCTCACAGATAATTAGAATGCGGAGCATTCTATCACGCTAAAACATTATGAAAGGTAAAAAAAAAAAAGTCGGGCTCGTGTCGGGCCAGAGAATCCTGAAAACCTTTTCGGACCGGGTTGGGCTGGGGCTCCACCTCCTCGGGCCGGGCTCAGATTTTAGGCCCGTGGAGGGCTTTACAAAAGGGTAAATTTTCACCTACATATTGACCAACATAATAACCTTTCATGGCAACACCATCTGGACTCCCAAAACAAACCTTTGCTCACTTATTGTTCCTCAACGCAGATATAAACATTTTCCCTCATGATTCCTGCACTCCCTGCGCCAAAGCCAGACGTCCACATTCGTCACTCTGAATAAGCGAAGACTCCATTATTTTACAACTCGTAAGCTTACAATAATCATGTGTGACGAATGAACACGATGTTTACATCAAATGTTTGAATAACCTGTGCTTAAATCAATGAATTTGAAATTAGTATTGCTCTTACAATGATCCATTTATATCACAAATCAGTATGTGTTTGATTTAACAAGTTAATCATTGTTTACACTCATACACATTACAATAAGATACATATTAAGGTTAACATGCACTTTACATAAGAGTTTTAAAGATTCTTATTCACAGTGTTAAGAGTTTTGTATCTGAAGGAAGGCGTGGCTTTCTGAGGGATGTTGGTAAATACTCAGAAACGTGTCAAACTCTGAATGGCCAAACTTGGTCAGAAATCATAACAAACTAGTTTAATAAAACAAGAATTACTTCCCAAGTAATTCAGTTTCCAGCTGACCCTCGAACCGGCCAAATCGGGAAGAAGCATGTTTGAAACCAACTCCTTTGACCTCCTGTCAAAAGACTTTCTGCGACGCTGCAAGCTGATACAGCCAGACAGCTCTTTCCAGAGCTACTTCACCTCTCAAACATCCACCTTAGATGCGAATAAGCATTCCAGCGTTCGACCTTCACCTCAAGGGATCGCAAACCGGACGGGTCTTATGGGAGCTATCGACGGGTTCCTGATATCAGAGGTTCACTCCACTGGCAGGGACCACCGACCCCTCGGATCGAACGAGAACCTCCACACCAAGGGTGCGTAGACTTGGCGCGACAGATTGCGTCTGATGCTGTTTTTAATAAACAACTCTCTAGTTTAGAACCAAACAACAAAATCTTTTACACCCAGATTTCACAATTTCTCTCAGATACAAAGAACGGTTGCTACAACTTCTAGCTTCCATCACAACACCTCACTTCCACCACACCACATCTCATTATTCAAATCTTGTCATGTATAAATTATTAGTTTTGGAAAAAGAATTAAATTAATTTTATAAACTATATACCTGCCTCTGTCTGAATTAATACGAAGTGTGTTTATGGTCACTAAAGAAGCAAAGAACCCTAGAATCTTCTGATGAAACTTTCAAAGATAAATCCGACTGAGATTTCATATTTATATGAAATCATCACATCTTATTGGTCATAATTAATAAGTTTTAATTCCACTATAACGATAACTACAGGTATGAGCAAAAACTAAAGTTGTCCACTGGATGAGGTTGCCACGTGTATTGTGTTGAGTCACATCACTTGTGTCGAGGTGGTACAGCTTCTTAAAGGGGCATAAATGTCGCTAACCTGCACACATCTTTATATTTTTTTACTACCAAATTTACTGACAAGGGAAAGTGATATCGGTTAGTAGGGATGTGAATCTTAGAGCAACTCAAGATTTGATTCAATTCCGATTCTTGGGGTGCCGATTCAATTCAGAATCGATTCTTGATTCTCAATTTAAATCGATTCACAATCAGTATTAACAAAGAGTGTCAGCTCCAGGATGAACTACTTTGTTGTGCAAGTTAGTTAAAGCTATGGGACATTTTTATTTGACTTTAAACAGGTTTTGCTCCAAAAATGCAAATTTACAATGTAAAATAAAGTGATTCTAAAACTGTAAACAGAAGCAATCTTTTGACCAAAAGGCAACATTTATTTTTGCTTACCTTGTAAAATATAACAAATCTGTAGTAACCTAACAGTAGCTTTGAAAATAATACGGTCAAATACTTTTCAAGTATGTGTAGAAATAAGTTACATGAGTAATCCTGAGTACTCATTTATCAACTTAGAAAATAAATATGAGAATGTCTCAAATTTCTGAGTATGGAAAAAATTACCGTACATTTAAGTGCCCCCTTATCAGCAGATCCAAACATAAATCATCTCAATTTATGGGACCACAAAAGTAAACGGAGTACTGACTCTCCTAACAAAGATCAATAAAGTGCATCTCAAACCTGTAACATGCCAAATATTTGAGTTCTTGGAATCAATTCTGAACCTTTGTGAATCGATTCTGAATCTTTATAAATAAGAACCCCGATTCAGACTTGAATCGATTTTTTTCAGCAACTCTATCGGTTAGTCAGCCATGTCGATAAATTGTCCAGCCCTACTTTGACTCTTATTTTTTACGCGCTTCCAGAACACGTCAAGCTCAACAATTCAGATCTGACCAGACAGGAAGACAAATATGAAAGCTGTGTTAAATATCTGGAAAGTTTCAAAATAAAAGTAATGAGCAGATTTCCTGTTGCTTAACAGAAAACAAGCCACATACCTTTACAGATACAGTGGGGCAAAAAAGTATTTAGTCAGCCACCGATTGTGCAAGTTCTCCCACTTAAAATGATGACAGAGGTCAGTAATTTACATCATAGGTACACTTCAACTGTGAGAGACAGAATGTGAAAAAAAATCCATGAATTCACATGGCAGGATTTTTAAAGAATTTATTTGTAAATCAGGGTGGAAAATAAGTATTTGGTCAATAACAAAAATTCAACTCAATACTTTGTAACATAACCTTTGTTGGCAATAACAGAGGTCAAACGATTACTATAGGTCTTTACCAGGTTTGCACACACAGTAGCTGGTATTTTGGCCCATTCCTCCATGCAGATCTTCTCGAGAGCAGTGATGTTTTGGGGCTGTCGCCGAGCAACACAGACTTTCACCTCCCTCCACAGATTTTCTATGGGGTTGAGGTCTGGAGACTGGCTAGGCCACTCCAGGACTTTCAAATGCTTCTTACGGAGCCACTCCTTTGTTGCCCGGGCGGTGTGTTTGGGATCATTGTCGTGTTGGAAGACCCAGCCGCGTTTCTTCTTCAAAGCTCTCACTGATGGAAGGAAGTTTTGGCTCAGAATCTCACGATACATGGCCCCATTCATTCTGTCCTTAACACAGATCAGTCGTCCTGTCCTCTTAGCAGAAAAACAGGCCCAAAGCATGATGTTCCCACCCCCATGCTTCACAGTAGGTATGGTGTTCTTGGGATGCAACTCAGTATTCTTCTTCCTCCAAACACGACAAGTTGAGTTTATACCAAAAAGTTCTACTTTGGTTTCATCTGACCACATGACATTCTCCCAATCCTCTGCTGTATCATCCATGTGCTCTCTGGCAAACTTCAGACGGGCCTGGACATGCACTGGCTTCAGCAGCGGAACACGTCTGGCGCTGCAGGATTGGATTCCCTGCCGTTGTAGTGTGTTACTGATGGTGACCTTTGTTACTGTGGTCCCAGCTCTCTGCAGGTCATTCACCAGGTCCCCCCGTGTGGTTCTGGGATTCTTGCTCACCGTTCTCATGATCATTTTGACCCCACGGGATGAGATCTTGCGTGGAGCCCCAGATCAAGGGAGATTATCAGTGGTCTTGTATGTCTTCCATTTTCTGATAATTGCTCCCACAGTTGATTTTTTCACACCAAGCTGCTTGCCTATTGTAGATTCACTCTTCCCAGTCTGGTGCAGGTCTACAATTCTTTTCCTGGTGTCCTTCGAAAGCACTTTGGTCTTGGCCATAGTGGAGTTTGGAGTCTGACTGTCTGAGGCTGTGGACAGGTGTCTTTTATACAGAAAATGAGTTCAAACAGGTGCCATTAATACAGGTAACGAGTGGAGGACAGAAAAGCTTCTTAAAGAAGACGTTACAGGTCTGTGAGAGCCAGAGATTTTCCTTGTTTGAAGTGACCAAATACTTATTTTCCACCCTGATTTACAAATAAATTCTTTAAAAATCCTGCCATGTGAATTCATGGATTTTTTTTCACATTCTGTCTCTCACAGTTGAGGTGTACCTATGATGTAAATTACTGACCTCTGTCATCATTTTAAGTGGGAGAACTTGCACAGTCGGTGGCTGACTAAATACTTTTTTGCCCCACTGTACACACTGCCACCTCTTTCTTTACTGGTTTTGAGTCAATTGCCAAAATCACACGTGATCTTGCAATTCTCTAGTGATTTTGTGCCCTCGTGGGACCAGTTGCGTGGGACTTTTGCTGCTGTTTTGCATCTAAAAGTCACCAGGTGAGAAACATGTCTTTTACCAGTAAAGAACGCCACTTATGCCTTACAGTGGAAAGGCCGGGTTTGCACGACCCAATTTGACATTTTTAGGACTAGCACCGGTGTGACCAACTGTTAGTTCATCTGTTTGGTCAGCACTAATCTCTGCTTCTCTGAACTGAGGATGTTCAAAAAGAAAGGATGTGAAGTGAACAAAACCATGTTCTTACCTGGGTCCTATAGGTTCTGCAGAACATTCTTTGCGTTTTCGTGATTCTGCCCTTGCAGGGTCAGATGAGTTTTCACCAACTCCACTCATCCTCAATGCATATCAGCGTCTGGAAATCAAACACACACACACAGAAAAAAAAGACAGTTTAACGTATAAAACAATGCTTTCAGCATCTGAGTGATTGACCACGGTTGTCAGCAGCAGAAGTATACAGAGGGCTAAATCAGGCGTGTGCCCGTATGGTCATCTGAATACACCACAAAAGTCTTATTTCTGGGCACACAAGTTGGTCCACTCCAGGAGAAAATGAGTGAAAATGGAGCAGAGGTATAGATTCAATCATTTCTCTCCAATGGCACAATTCTCTCCTGAGACGTAGAAATGAGAGCACGGCGCTTTGCCCACAGCAGCAGACTGTGCACTCAGCCGTGTGCTGAAGGGGAAAAAAATGCTCGTTACACAAAACCAAGCTAAGCTAGCTCACATTAAGAGCAGAGTGACTTTACAATAACAACATGTTGTTACTGTCTGAGAGGATTTCACCTGTTACAGTGAGCAGGAAGTCGCCAAAAAATGTCTTTAGCTGCCGTTATGGACAAAGTTCCTCAACAAACCAATTCAAAATGCTTCTTTAGACTGTTTGCTGTTTCGGATGACATGCAGAGGAACGTGCCAGCTACTAGCAAATTGCATTTTCTTCATAGTCACCGATTTAAAATGTTAAAGAAGAAAAAAATAGACCAGGTCTGAACGAGCAGCAGATCTGCCAAACTGAGCCCCAGTTAGAAGCTTTATTTTGCAAGTAAGAGGCACAGATTTGTTTCATTAGCGACTGACAAGACTGCAGAATGGATGCCTGTAGAGATACGCATGTATCTAATATGTAACAGAAGTCGCTCTGGAATCCTGGGGGAGCTGAGCAGTTCAGGCAGGATGAGAGTGTAAACGTGGCAGAGAGCCAGCTAAGAGTAAAACTATGTCATAGCACTGAAGTGAAGTATGGCTTGTTTGTTTATCGTGCATATTCCTGAAATGTGAAGCCATGCTAAACTTTATACTCGGACTTTCGTGAGAATGTGCAGTACAGAAGCTGAAAGAAGCAGTTTAACAAGACGCAGTGTATGTTTTTAAATCTGCTGTAGACAGCGAGGAGGTCTTTTTAATGGCTTTAGGTTTTCTTTTTATTGACCTGGCATGCTGGGATGATAAAACAAAGGCTTTTACTCTGAAGTAGACCTTCGTCTCGCTGGATTACACTACAGCCGTCTCTCTGACACCAGGAAATACAGCCTAGATTTTAAAATACCTGATTTTTTTCATTTTAATACAACAACAAACAAGAGATTTATACAAAGGCATCTTTGATTTGGCCTCTTCTAGTACCCTTAAAGCCACCACAGGCTGAACTTTGTAGTGCTAACCAAAAAAAAAAACATCAATTATTCACCCAAGTACAGTGATGTCTTATAAATTACTGCTACCTTCTGAAAAACCTGATGGTGCTAAAGGACTCAAGCTTGAAAAAATAGAAATAAACCAATATTTTTATCATCTCCCCAGCTTTCCTTAGTGTCTACAGGAGTGATTTATCACTAAATTAAAATAAATCAGCTTTCATGATCTAAAACATGCAGGAAACGTGCTGGAAGCAGACTGCAGCGCCAGGTAAGTCAGCCCAACAGAGCGGCCTTCTGAAGTTGCAAGTGCAATATTCTGGCCACAGCGGGCGATAGGGGCTGGGTGGCCTTTCATTAACCCTGTAAAGTAGGGATGCAGCGATATCACTTTTTCCAAACCGATACGATACCGATACTTGGATCTGAATACTCGCCGATACCGATACCTATACTTCTACCAGACAAAAAAATGCAATGATTTGGACCACAGATTTTATTTTCTTCTCTGCTTTCAACAGGAAAAGACTGTGAGGTAGATATAAAGTAAAATATATGAATAGAAATCATCACAAAACTAAAATATTAGATGAACAGAAATGACAAGTTATAGTGAAGCCATTTTCAAGCAACTGCATTGGTATCGGTTAACTTTTACCGATACCGATACTAGTATCGTATCGGTACCTGCCCCGATACCGATACCAGTATTGGTGCATCCCTACTGTAAAGGGTCATTTTAGCACAAACTGGTTCAAGAAATTGCAACTTTTTCATATCGTCAAATCAAAGTATCCATTTAAAGCAACAAATTAATATTTCTATGAAAATGTTCTGCTTTCAGATTGTCGTAGCAACAAAAATAAGAAAGAATCCATAAAACCCAAGAGAGACATTGGAAGTGAAACCAAGTCATTCCCAGCAGCCGTACCAAGGTTGGAGCATTCAGTGTTGTGATACGTTCTCAGCTACCCTTGCCATGGAAACGGCTGTGACACACACCGTTCGCTGCTCAGCCATTACATAAGGAAGGAACAGAGCAGAGAACAACATAATTTAGAGGCGAGCAAAGCAGCAGCAGCCTGGCAGAAGCAGGCTAAGCTAACAGAAGTGGTAGTGACCATGCAAACTTGAGTCTGGCTCCCTCCTGGCCTGGAGTGACCTACTTTATGCTAATGGTACAGCCTCGCAGAAAACGGATGGACACAAAGCTGTGGTGATTGGCCAGAGCGCCAGAGGAGACTATGAAGGGTAAAGCACGCTCTGTTGACAAATGGCCTGGTACCATTGTTGATCTGTAAAGTGAGCAGACAGATAATCATGCATCAGAGCGAAAGAGTCGTGTTATGATGCTCTTCTGGAGTATCTTTATGCTGCAGGAGTGTACTGCCCACTGAAAATATAAAAAGGTCTCTCTACAAGAGGTTACGGTTTTATTAATGACAACAGAAACAGGCCATTAAACTCTAATAGCTAAGTGCTGCTCGCTGCTCCTATTGGCTGTGCCGGGGCTTTCAGGCACAAGTAACTATGGGGATTCCAGATCTGGTTGGTTGTGAGCGTCCCTCTGGGCCAGACAGGATTGGTTGCCTCCATCTCCTTGACATGGCAGTAATGATGGGTCATTGTACATTGAGACAAATAAGAGAGACTGGAAGTACCGGGCACGTCTCAATGACACCAACAGAGACAGCCAGACAGCCTGGAAAGCAGGCTGGTGGGCCACTTTCATCTCTCTCTCTCTGTGTGTGTGTGTGTGTGTGTGTGTGTGTGTGTGTGTGTGTGTGTGTGTGTGTGTGTGTGTGTGTGTGTGATGCTGACATGGACAGACTAGCAAAGAACTTCTCATTCAACAGAATGACACAGAAAGCAAAAACTAGCACGATGCTAGGGGAGCAAACTTGTTCAACGCATAACAGCTCTTAAAAAATAAATAAAATAAAAAGTAAAATACACCCCTTTCAGTGGTTACCATGACTACCACTGTGCCCCCATAGAGCCTGCAGTCAGTTGGCCACAAGCATAACCAATCTACAGAGCTGTTTCACAACAGCCATTGATGGAAAAATCCTTAAAGCCTGAGCGGCCCTGACAGCAAACTCGGAGCTGATGCCAGAATAAGTAAAAGATATAATCTTGTCTCAAAGGTCCGTCTTCTGTGTTATAAGAAAAGTCTCAATCCTCTTCCCAAGGAAAGTGTTTGATGTGAGGATAATGGTGCACACAAACAGGAACTGCAAACACGAATCTAAAATTTAAACTGAGTTGTGCAAACAATAAGGGGAAAAATGAAACCATCACACATTCTTGCTGAATGAGTATAAATTAGTTTTATTTGTGATCCAGAAGTGTGTTTCTATGTCAAAGTTACACATGATTACTACCCTACTCAGAAAAAGCTTCCTGAACAGCCTCTGTTTGGAGAATTAGAGTTCACATCCTTCAGGACTGATGAGCTAACAGCTAGTCCAAGTGCAGCAAAAACCAAAATACTATCTTTAAGCAGCTCTCATCTCAGAACTTCCACAGCAGTTAGAGTTTTGCAGTATATGGTAATTTACTAAGATGTCTGTGGTTTTTTATAAACAGGGATGGATTTCTGTTACAATGAGGGATGAAGCAGGAGAATAATTTCTGGATACGTTTGACAAAATGTAACTGCTTAATACAAAACTGGGCAGTAGTAGTAGCAGTAGTAGTAGTAAAAGAGTCATTTAATAGTTATTTGAAAAAGAGTGCTATAGTGTATAGTATAAATGCCTCGTGGGTTGTTTTCTGTGGAAAAAAGCTCGGGCACTCCTGTTTCAGGAATTAGAAGGTAGTCATTGGGATGGGGCGGCAGAATTTGGAGCATTACTAATAATGATATGAAAACATCTGGCCTCTGATCGGCTAATAGCAATGCAACTCTTCGCTGCCTCTGCTGGCTCTTCTTTCTCAGGTAAAATATGCAAAATTGACGTTTAATCTCCACAAATAACACAAGCCTGAATGTGTTTCGCCATGTTGTGAAGTTGCTAATGCTAATTGTTAGCTTACATTCGCTGAGATGCAGTCTGCTGGCTGCAAAATCAATTCAGCCTTCTGCAGTTGTGAGCCAAGGTGGGCGAGTCCACAAATGTTGGTTTTCCCTGTGACGTAGACCCGTTTGTTTTCCCATCTACTTCCTTTCTGTGGAAAACATAGGTCATGGGTAGCCTGGCAAGCCAAGACTAAATAAATACATTATTTAGTCTGGCAACGCTCCAATCACGGTTCTGGGTCGTGGGGCGGGTTCTACTGCTGTCTTTCAAACGATCTCCGCATGCTATTGGGCAATGAACTCATCACAACGGATGTCATTCAACGAGGCAGTCTGCGGTTGAAAAAGGCCAAAATGCAGTTTAAAATGGAAGTGGGCACCGGCACTTAGACACCGAGGGTTGTGGGTGTAAGTGGGGTGGTGCGGTGGCATCAGCTGGCATAGGCCAGACAATGCCTGCACTGCCCGCTCACCACAGTCATGGAATACACCTCATCAACACACACTAACACTATATTGGAGCAGGCGGAGGGGTCTTAGCACACCTCTGTTGTTGCTTGGCTTACTGGGGCTGGAGGCTAGGAGGGAGATCTGGTCGCCTGGTTGGGGTCTTGGGTGGTGGGTTGCTGTGCTCAGCGTTGGGCGGGGGAGCCTGCTCATCAGCACCCCAGCAGAAAGGGTAAAACTCTGGTAACCGGTGACGGTTGTACCCCATGTGCAGCAGTACCGGGACCAGAGTGAATAGGGTGTGTATGGGGAGTAGAGCTGAAACGATTCCTCGAGTACCTCGAATAATTCGAGTACAAAAAATCCTCGAGTCAAATTCTCTGCCTCGAGGATTCGTTTAATTCATATTTAATTAATTCATGGCTTTGCAATCGCCCGGGGTCATGTTTCACCCGGACCGAAATAAGTGACGCACATGCCCACTGGACTGAATGCACACACGAGTAGCGAATATAACTTAACTTTCTCTTAAGCCATGGCGGACAACTTGAACCCCGGTGGAGTGCGAAAAAGACCGAAAATGTCAAAGTTGTGGAACAATTTTTCACGTCGTAAGGTGGGAAACGTAGTCCAGTATAAATACAGTAAAATGGATTTAGCCTACCACAACACCACATCCTCCGTGCTGCAGCACCTGTAAATGTCACTTCTGCAAGCGGACTCGGAGCCTCTACAAGATAATGCATTTTAGCCTGTTTTTCTATATATTCTGCGGACTCTGCGACTTTTTCGTTTGTAGCGCTCAGTTTCAGCTCACACCTTACATCTGGTAGCAACACGTCGGACTTAAAATGTGCTAAAAATAGCAGTTTTTACACAATATGTCGGATTTTTTATTGTGTTATTGATGTCTGTTATCCCTCGGGGTTTCTGCAGGAGGACACGGGTATTTATGAGTGGCGGAGGAAAACGAAAGAAAGTAAATACATGTTTTGTGATCAGTATAATTTGACAAAACCACAGCAAACATGCTTTTGGCAATCCTTGTTAGAGTGAGAAAAAAAGTGTGGAAATTAAAACGGACGTGTGTTAATAGGGAAACAGCCGGCGAGCTGTTTGCGCCGTGAGCGGTTCTGGTTATGTTTGGGCCGCAGCCGCTCGCAGCGTTATCCTCCTAGTTTTTGTCTGGCTTGCAGGCTAGCAGATTCTCGCACGAGGGGAAAATCGGCTCAGGTTTACTTATTTTTTGCACAGGCATTTGTTTACTGTGAAGTAAAGTTTAAGTGCTGAAGTTATGCAAACTAATTTTGAATAAAACTTGAATAACTGGCAATTGCTTGCTCATTTTAAGAGGTCTTTCATAATTATAACATGCTATTGGATATCAAATCAAATCACTTTTATTGTCACGTCACATGTGCAGGTACACTGGTACAGTACATGCGAGTGAAATTCTTGTGTGCGAGCTTCACAGCAATAGAGTTGTGCAAAAATACAGTAATGTAAAAACAAGTAAAATATTAAAATGGCTAATCTAAGTATACAAATGAATAAAGTAAACAATAAGATAAGAGATATAAAATGTACAGAGGTTGGTATGTGCAAAACAGTGGCATTAATGTACAGTATGGAGCGTGTAATGTTGGAACTTGGTGGAGCTCGCGACGAGGCAGCCATACTCGGCGCCATCTTGGCTCATCAATATATGATATAAAGGTTTACAAACACAAAAGGGTAATTTATTAGAGTACTCGATTAATCGACAAAAAGATTCGATAGAGTACTCGATTACAAAAATATTCGATAGCTGCAGCCCTAATGGGGAGCATGAGTGGGTGTCCGGCGTGCATTTTTGTAAGTCTTTGGTTGTATGTGTATGTGTGAGCATGAGGGAGGGAGTGTGTGACTGTGTTTGTGTATGACTGTATATGTTGGGTGGGGCCTTTGACTGCTCTCTTCTCCTGGGACTTCTTTTGCTGATATAGATCTTCGTCTCCCCTCCCCCCTGCCACACCTGGTGTGGAGTGCGGTGCCTTGGTCTGCCTGAATGTTCGTGGCTCCTGGGTCAGGGGGTTTAAGATTTTTGGCGTCTGCCTGATCAATCCCGGTGGCTGTCTGGTGGAGTCTGGGTCCCTGGGCTCAGCTGGGTCCCCAGCGGGGGTGGTCGCCCCTGGGTCCCGGGTCGCTGGGTCCCGGGCTCGGCCGGCTAGGGGGTGGGAGGCTGCGGGCGGGTCTGTGAGCTTGCCGCTGATATCTCCCCGGACTCTGCCGGCTGCTGGTTGTGGCCCCCCGGGGCGATCCTCTGTGCCTCTCAAGGGGGGTGGGGGCCTTTCTGGTTGCAGTCTCCTTGGGGTTCCTGTGTTCTGGGGCAGCGCCTGGATCTCTGGGACTTGGAGCTCCCTCCGTCTCCTACACCTCACATCTTTGGGGGGCAGATATGTGGTCCCTCACACTCTCTATTGGACGTTCCTATAGAGAAACCTTACATAAACAAGAGTGTGTACACACACAGGTGCTCACATAGTGCTCTCAAAAGTATGGGCTTGGGCACGTTCAACACATGTCTTAAGGCTGTCGTTGCCACTAAATGCACTGTGATTTATTGTCATGTGATTGTTTAGTTAAACAACGCTGATTGTATATTTCTTCAAGTTGATGCAGCTATAGCTTGCTCCTGTTGTATTGTTGTGTGTCCCTTTTTTTTCTATTTCTCTTTGTGCAGGTCTAGAAGCAGACTTGTTCATTATTGTTTATTTTTGTGACAGAGAGCTGTGATTGGCCTGCATGTATGAGAAGGCAGCGATGAGTAAGAACGCAACTGTTGAAAACTTGACAAACAGAAACACAAAAAACTGCAGAAAATTTTGAGAAAGGACTGTTCCCACAGCAATATAGGTTAGGAGGAGGGGTAAGTAACATTATGTAAATGAATGACTGACATATTCTTACAGGCTTCTATTAAATTTACAACTCATCAAGCTGTCAGCTCATTTAACTCATTAACTCAGCGACCTGAGACATATGGCGTGTCATTAGAGGGAGCAGCAGAAACAGTGAAATTAGTGTTTGTTTTTCAAACTCACCAGATGTAGAAAACTAAAAAAAAAAAAGCAGAAGCTCCGCTGGCCATGAAATTGTGAAAAAGACTCAAAAGGACAATTATGAAGAAAAACAGCAATATCAGCTTTTATCTCATCTAAAAACATGCAAAGAGAACCATAAAAGAGCAACCGAAAAAGCTTTTAATCTTTTGTGATTACTTGCTGATTTTTTTTTTTACTTTTAGTAAAACATTAAGTAAACAACCATCCTTTTATGTGTAATTTGTCGTCTTTGCAAGAAACAAGCAACCGTGTGCCACTAGTGAGAAAGAACAGGCTAAATATCTGATGTCACAAGATTTATTAGAGCAAATCAGTTTGCTATGGTGAAGCTGAGCTTAAGAGCTCACAGACATGAACAACTGTACTAATGCCCAATTTATACTTCTCAGTCTGCGTCGAGACAGAGATACGCAACGCCATTACGCCCAGAACACACCAGACGCGGAAGCGCGACGAAGCGCTTCTAATCAGCGTCCTTGTAAACCTACGGTCTCGGTCACATCAGCTGCGAAGCAGCGCGAAGGCTCGCGCCATGCAGCGATCGTTTTGGCGTGAGCTCTAATTTTTCTGTGAGCCGAGTCAATTCTGGCAGGAAGTCGAACCAAAGCAGAAGAGGCAGGCCGGCCAATTTAACCAAATAAAAGGAAAATTTCAAAATTAAACACTGCGATTGATAAATGTAATCATTTTTGTGTATCTAAACCAAGCCCCCACAATGCGGCTTTAAAATTGAGTCAAACCCGGAAGTACCAAAAATTGCAGTTCCACCCTCATCCACTAGGGGCTGGTATCAGAAGCGAGCAAATCCTCATTGACTCCCATGTTAAAAATACCAATTTCACAGCAGAAATAAACATGTTTACAGCCTGGTACCAGAACATGTTTTTGGTTTAAATGATCTAGTTTACACTCATGACAACTCTGAGGGGGGTGAATATTTTTCTCACTCTTCTGTTTAAGTGTATTAAAAGCCTAAAATTCTGTATAATTAATGAGCATCAGACCCACGTGACCACAGAGCTAGCTCCGTGGAAAGGCCTCAGTAGAGCCTCGGTCTGGCTTGGAAACTGTTCCGGGATTTTGAGTCTCTGTGTGTGTGTATTCTTGTTTGGATATTATTTGTGCAATTGTTGGACAAAATGACTTGCTGTGGTATTAATTGCACTAATAGATCATCCAAGGAGTCTCCACTTCATTTTTTTCGGTAAGTAAAATTATATTTATGTATTTTAGGTCACTGCCGAGCTGAGCTTAGATTTTAACATGTACTGTTTAACCATGAAATTTAAATGTAATAGGGTAAACCCCAGTGTATTTAACATAATGCTGCACTTTAGAAAATGGGTTGAAATTTAACATGTTGGTGGAGCTGGGTTCCGACTATCGGCTTGTGGAGCTCTTAGGAGACCGATGTTTTCCATTCGGTTCTCCCCTCCCCGCAGCCAGGTCCATCTCTGTCTGATTGCGGCTACTTAGCTGCGCGGGCTGACGGCTGGTTCTCCCAGCAGCTCGGCGTATCTGTCTGATCGCGGCTTCTGTGTGCTGTGCGGCTGCCGGCTTGTGGAGCTCTCCGAGACTCTGTGTTCTACCCGGTTTTACCCAGCGGTCAGCCCGGCGTATCTCTGACTCAGAAGCTCTGGTGTTGTGCACAGTTAACTCCGGTTGTAGCTAGGTTGCTACCTCCGTTAGCTTAGCTCCCACCTCCGCATTAGCTTTGGGTTAGCTTCAGGGTAGCTTGTAGCTAGTTCGACCGGGTGTCGTCAGTCGATCCCAGCCTTACAGCCCCACCCTCAGCTCCTCCTCTCTTCCCTTTTTTGGAATTGCCTGGGCTTGACGGAACCTGTGACACGGTCAAAATGGCGGTGGTGGCCACCTCCCATTGGGCCTCAAAAAAACTGATATTGGAGCCTATGGAAAGAAGATGTCCATAATATTAATGTCGATCTAAACAGACTAGAGGGATGAAAATGAACACACACACCTGCAGACAAACAGAGTTTCCATAATTTTAAATAAAGTTTTTAATGCAAAAGATGGATTTAATGAATGTGAATACAAACAAATACACAGCAGCAGGATCAGTGCAGTTTCTGATATCAACGAGTGGGGCAAACTGGTCACACACACACACACACACACACACACACACACACACACACACACACACACACACACACACACACACACACACACACACACACACACACACACACACACACACACACACACACACACACACACACACACACACACACACGGTGTTTCCATACACGCACTTACAGCAACGGCATGGCGTGGGGTAGGCATGAGCAGAAGCGCTCGTTGGAAATTCTCGCCTGATGTGAACAGAGGAGGAGCCAACAGCGCATGAATTTCGTGAGGGATCCGCTTCGCAGCTGGTGTGTTCCGGACTGGCTCGCAGAGGGTGACAGAGACATGCCCCAATTCATAACTATCCGCTGAAAGAGACGTAGACTGCAGGCATGTGATTGGTCAGGACGCTGCTTCATGTAAATTCGTCAACAACACTGTAATCGCCCCCTCAAAAAATAGATATATAGCGGCAGACACGGAACAGATTGGCTTATGTTTATGTTTATTTATTTGGCAGACGCTTTTATCCAAAGCGACTTACAATTTATAACCTATAGGGCATGTTGTGATCTGTGGGGGAAACCGGAGTACCCGGAGGAAACCCACGCATGCATGAGGAGAACACGCAACTCCACGCAGAAAGGCCGCCGCCGAGTTTCGAACCTGCAACCTTCGTGCTGCGAGGCAACAATGCTAACAACTGCGCCACCATGCAGCCCAGATTGGAGAATGCGTCGCTGGAAAAGAATGAAAAAATTCAGGTTTATTCACCCGTGACTGAACGAGTACAAAAAACACTGCAAGCGTTTTGTTTGTGGATGAAAAAGACGAGAAACGTGGGTTTAGAGGCGCTGATCGCATGAAGAGGTGGATGGGAGACAATTTTGTTCCTGTTCAAAAGTCTCTGAAATATGCAAACACAATAGAAAATATGCCATCCAGGACTGGATACGGAACTGTTTGGTGGCAGCATACCTCAGAATAGCACTATGCCCTCTGTGGTCCTGGGGGGGAATTACTTTGCAAAAATACAGAGGAGACAGAGAAGTCTGAGAGCAAACCAGCTCTGTCAATGCGTGTGCGTCTCTCCCTCGTGGAGCTGACAGAGAAGTATAAATGAAACTTAAGACTCCTTCCTATCTCTCTCTGGCACAAACACACAACAGACTGCAACATAAATGAATATCTGTGAGCTGACGGGTCAGCTCTGACAGCGTTAACAATTCCCACATGGTTACAAGTTTTCATCTTCGTCACATCTGTGGCTGATTCCCAAGGCTAAATGACAACATGAGGTATTAAACCATAGTAGCAGCCAGAACACCGTCTTAACAAAGCCACATTGCTGATTTTACAAAAACTGAAGCAATCTGGTCACTGAAGCACACCAAGATGTATAAAATATAACATACTACTTAACAAAAACAGCCAGAGATATCAACCGACTCTGGAAATACCAAGTTCACCAGAGGAAGGTGAGCAGAGGTGTGTGTGTGTGTGTCATTGCTTATATCTTAGGTGTCACACGAGCAGATTCTCCAGGACTGAGCTGGAGCCAACCAGTCTGGCGAAGGAAGAGAGACGAGAAGAAGATGCAGCGTGAGGTATTGGGGGGGAGACCCTGTTTCCTGCTGTCAAACTCAGCTGGTTTGACCTGTTTGTGCCGTGAGGAATCAGGTGACCATAAACACAAAATAAATATGTATTTAGCATACATACAGCATGATAGTTTCACTTAACAGATGTCACAAAGGCTGAAGATATTAGTCAACTTCTCTGCCTTCCCACACATAGCAGATAACTTCACAAATGGCCTGTTGGTGAAATAAGATTTTATGTCCCACAGGAATAGTGAACTAATTGTTATTTTGACCAATAAGACCAATGTGAAATGGTGCTGCTTTAATTTAATTTCTTCAGTTACTTGAATCCTTCAGCCTGGCCTGCTAGACTCACCCTGTCTACTTTGATTTTGAGTATCTGCCGATACCAAGTACCGATCCAATACTTTTCAGAAAAGCATTAAAATAAAAAAAGGTAATTTTATTTTTTAGCAAAGCATTAAAATTAAAAGACGGAAAAAAACTGGAATGCATTAAAATAAGAAAGCACACCCAAATTGTCATTTAAGTTTCACTTTCATTTATTTAGGAAGTACAATGATTTAAAAAAAAAGTATTTATATTATGAATATACTTAAAAGTAGCACCGTTGCACATATTTCAAGTTGTTTACTCCCTCAATATGCAGCTGTGAACAATCCATGATGGAGCAGGTAGGCGGAGCCTTCGGCAGGCAGGGTAACTTCTCTGCATAACACCTGTAGCTCCAGTGCGCAGCTCTGGTGCTGCAGGAGAACTAAAATCCTCAAAATTTTGCAGTCTGTTGGCAATTTCTCTTTGTTTATTAGCGTAACTTTCTCTGTCGGCTGGCTCTGCGGTTTTGTCTGACTTCACTGTGAATAGCGAGGTAAACTGGGGATTAATAGAGACCAGTGATTTGCTTTGTGGATGCCCGAAGGGAAAAGCCGACAGCAAAAGTAGCTTGTTTGAAGGCAGCGAATCATGGAGCCGTTTCCTTTCCAGCATTGTGAATGCTCAGTTTGCTCACATTACAAGTGCCTGTAGCTCTGCCTTTGCTGTCCGGTTTAAAATACCACCAAGCTGCAGATATCTTAGCTTTTCTGAGGAGAAACGTTAGCTCTGTGTTAACAGGCTCACCAACAGCGGCACATGGTGTCTGAGTCGTTGCCTGCCGTAAATTGTGTGACGTTACTGTGTTGTTTTCATACAAGAAACAAATATTATTGATGTAGAGGGACTTATTGAAATTTAATCCAAGTCATTTTTACTCTATTTGAAAATCTCAGGATTAATTTAAAAAGTCATGTTTCTTGTTCTAAAAGGTTAAATCCGATTCATTTCTCCAATCCTTTCAAAAGCACGTGATCTGGCCCGATTTCCAATCATGTGATCGGATCGGAGCATCCCTACTAAAGTATCTCAAAAACGAAACCTCAGATCTGTCGTGTTTTGGAATTTTGAGAGAGGATGTGTAATATGTGCATGACATCTAAAAGTTAGGTCAGTAAAGAAATAAAAACCAACACAGATGTTTTTTAATATTACACTTTAAGGCCAATATCAGACTATCGTACCGGTAGACCCAATAATATCAACCATCCCTAATCCTAATATGGGATTTAGTCAGAAATCGCACTAGCTCTACTGTGCGCTACATTAGACACCCCATGTGGTTTTGAATTCTAGGACCGCTTTAACTTCGATGGCATGGGATACTTTTGTAACAGAATGAAATGACTGTTTTCCACCTAAAGTCATTTTCCCCCACTCCTCTGACACAGAACTAATCTGCATGAGATATGGCCTCAAGGTCTCACCCCCAAATTCCACTACCTCCGCTCCGCTCCGGTCCGCCCCCGCCTTCCGCAGCCGCTCGCTTCCGAACTCAATTTTTCTTGGTACCCGCTCTACAACGGCTTCGCTTCGGTGCGGAGACATGAGATGGGCAAACAAGCATGCGCGGGATTTTCGAGATCTTGCGATACAGTCCGAGCAATAAACGCGGAAGTTAGATCCAAACACCCGTTGTGTGGGAGAAGCATCGGCATGAACTGTTTAATCTGCCCATCATTTGTGTAGAGAGATCAGCAGTGTTTGGATCAACAAAGTGTGACTACTTTGATAGTGGAAACTGTATTTATGGCTTACTTTTGAGCATTTAAACTTCAGCCGCCGTTGATAAGTTGTTAAAAGTTGTTAAACCTGTGCATATGAAACAAAAAACGCCTTTTGTTTATCGATTGATTGTGAAAAACGGAAGTTGTGCTTGCTCCTTTTCCTGTTTGGCGGTTGTGATTTCTGTCCATTGACTACGGAGGTGCTCCGGCATCCAGCGAAAATAGGATCGATTCTATTTTTGCCGGACGCCGGAACAGAGGGCGGCGCACGGCGCCGCACTGCCGCAGTAGTGGAATTGCTCTGATTGACTACAACGGGACCGATTTTGCTCCGGCGTTCGTGTCGGAGCGGAGCGGAGGTAGTGGAATTTGGGGGTCATGCATTTGCTTCTAAACTGCTTCTTTCCAGCTCAAGAGAAGAATGATGAAAGGACTCTCTTCTTTTACTAAATCAAAGAACTTTATTTTTAATAAAGCTAATCAAACAAAGTGTTAGTCAATAAGATGTGACCAATCTGTGAAATGAAAATATTAATTACTTTATTATAATCCTATAGAATATAATAAGTAATATGACTTTAAATGTTTCCACTAGGACTGATCTCACTTAGCATTAAGACATGACAAATCGCTTTTACTGATCCAATCAGAATCTGCCAGATCTGACGGAGGCGTGGTTTTGGTGGTGCTTGGAAAATCTGTCACCTTTTCATTCGACCATAAACCAAAACATCCGAAGTATAAAACTATGCCCACGTCATCTTTAACGCAGTTCAAAGCGTTCTAGAGAAGTTGTCGGGGTGGCCAATCCGTAACTTTCCTCTTCAGCCAAAAGAACCAACGACAAGCTGGATAAAATATGTTGCTGTTCCAACTGCTGCAACGGTTCCTTTCAGAATAAAAGCTGAACCATCACGACCCAGTTTTGGGTCTCGCTAGATGCCAACAAACTGTCGTGACTCGGAAGTATCTCAAAGACTGGTCTGGTCGGCAACCGCTGCTTTTCCTACCAGCTTCGGTTCCAGAGAGGGTCAAACTGGACCTCTACACCTCCTGATCTAGACGGGGACTTCCGCTAAGGGTATGTATACCGACGGAATGGCGTTGAATGTGTTTATGAATCTCCTAATCAAAGCTTAGCGCGAAGACATCACCTTCATTTCCCATCAGAACTAATCGTTTCTTTGGATTTGCTGGTTCTGAGCAACATTCCACACTACACCATTCTCCGTCTCATTCACTTAGTTCCACCATACATTTAGTGTTAAAGTTAGTCTAGTTTTAATTTGTTTAGTAATAAATCTTTAAACTTTTAAAACCTGACTCTCTCTTCTGTTGTCTCTGGATCAATACGAGGTTATTACATAATCCCTGCAATAAAAAGTTCCAATCTTCTGGTTAAACAGTACCCACAGATCCATAAGGTTGATTTCATATTACTATGGATTCTTATGTCTTATGGCTCATTAAATAACATGCAAATTAACTCATTACACTTTTATCACTGCTACGAAGCAGCTCTCCAATCCCACCAGCCTGAACATATATCACAAAAGAGTGGTAGCTTGTAAAAACACTGACTCACCTATTCCAGTCATAGAATAATGAAGGAAAAATGTATGCAGGAGAAAAGGATCATCATCGGATTGCTGAGAGGAGGGAGCAGTGTGCCATTCCTGTAATTACGTGGCTTAGCGTGGCTTTCTTTATAGCGACACACCTAGTGTTTCTGGAGCCCAGAGTGTGCCGACTATGACTACACATCAAACTGCATCAAAAGCTGCTGGGGGAACGTTTGACGTCTCCTGCACTGTAATAACCACAACCCTTCCAGAGAGTGCAAAACCTTTGTGGGGCACCGGACAATGTCTTGCTGGTGTGTAATTTGTCCTCATGTGGCGTGTTGGGCACAACTGGCCCCGAGAGAGACATGGAGGGAAAGAATGCACGGATAAAGACTGCTTCTGGAGGGTTGAAACGGGGGCCATTTATTACCCGCAAACTGAGGAGGAAATCATGACAAAAGAGGGGGCCTGCAGGACTCGTGGCGTCTCGCTTTACACCTCCACATTTGCGCAGGGTGAGAAGAGGTGCAAAAAGCGCCAATGCACACAGAAACAAGCTGGACTCAAGCGAGATGAAGGCAAACATGTATTTAAACAATATCACTTTCAACAGATTCCAATACATGTGGGGGTCTGCAGCAAGCTCCGGCTTTGCTGACAGCTGCTGTTACCTTGAACCAGATGTTGTGCTATCAGGCTTGGGTCAAGGGAAAGGCAGAGCAAGATGAAAAAAAGAAACACAAAAATAAAGTCACGGGTTCATGGATTCCAATGAGAGAAGACTGGGGGTCAAATCGGTTCCCCAAGTTTTCAACTCCCCTAAATCGAGAGTCTTCATGTGCTGAAATCTGCGTGAGGTCCAGAGTCAGCTGACTGACTCCTAAACATTCCTCACCACCTTGGATAACGAGGAACGTTTAGATGTCAGTCAGCTTCTCAGATAAGAAAACCTAAAATTGAACACGGTATGCAAATTACGTGCGGCCGAGTCCCACTTAACTGTCTCCTCCCTCCCGAATCAAAGCAAGGTAATGGCTTTAAAGTGCCAGAGTGCACCAACCAGCCAGGCCCATTTACTGAAAGCTGATCACACTCATCAATCTTTAATGCCAGCAGTAACTTCAGGATGTCACAGAACAAGCAGCAGAAGACTTCAGTATAATAAAGCAGGGAATGCTGGCATTAGACTGACAGATAAATTAAAAGGGAGGAGAAAACTGGTGGTTTAGGTATGTGTAATGACGTGTGAATCACTAAAAGCCAACACTAATGACCAGCAGCATGAATAAGAACCCCCTGGCAATAACCCAGTCAACAATTCTTCTGTGGCCGAGTGCTTCACCAGTGGGAAGATTCAGATATCACTCAGGAAATCAGATTCCTGTAAAGAGTGAAATATTAGGACACTACAAGTAGATATTTTACTATTAAATTAAGCTAACATGGATTCTGTTGCTTACTGAGACTCCTAAGCACCCAACTGAATGTGTTGCTGTTTGAACTCTTTGTGTTAATAATCAATAATAAGTCTCATCGGGTCTAAGCAGGGGGCACAGGAGAAGCTGTGTGAGTAGAACATAGTTGAGATGATTGCATCACCCACAGTTCATAATTCGGTGCTTTGACAAGGCCGTCCATCTGCTATGTTGCGTAGTAATGGTTGTGGTTCTGCTTCTCACCTTGGTTTTAGTCCAGAGAATCCCTCAGGCCATTGCTGCGAGATGTTAACGCTTGGAAACCTTTAAACATCATCCACTTCTCCCTGCTGGAAGAAACAACTGAATTATAACATCCAGGTGGAAGAAGAAGAAAAGATCATTTCTATAGCGTCTCTCAAGATGAAAATCACGAGGCGCTTCACAAAAACAAAAAATGTAAAAATATAAAAAAGAATTTAGAAAATGGTTAAAAATATATTTTAAATAAGCAAAAAATACACAATTGTGATTTTAAAAAATGTTAAGAAAGAGAGAGAGTGAACAGGAAAGAGGGAACTCAGTGGATTCTGAGGAAGGTGGAATAGGTGAGGAGAGCAGAATAAAGAGAGAGGGGTTGAAGAAGGTCATACAAAAGCCAGCATGAACAAGTGAGTTTTCAGGTGCTTTTTAAAGGAGACCACTGAGTCCACTGATCTCAGGCTCAGGGGGAGAGAGTTCCAGAGTCTGGGGGCCACAGCAGCAAATGATCTGTCACCTTTGGTCTTTAGCCTGGTGCGCTGCACAACCAGTAGGCTTTGATCACCGGACCTCAGGGACCTGCTGGGGGTGTAGGGACTAAGAAGATCACCAATGTAAGATGGTGCTTGTCCATGTAAGGCCCTATAGACCAGAACCAGGATCTTGAAATGAACCCTGAAGTTGACTGGCAGCCAGTGAAGCTGGAGGAGAAGCGGGGTGATGTGGGCGTGTTTGGAGGACTTGGTCAGAAGCCGAGCACAGGCATTCTGAACCACCTGTAGACGGTTCAGGGAGGCTCTGCTCAGACACGTGAAAAGAGAGTTACAGTAGTCTAAGTGTGAGGAGATAAAGGTGTGGAGAACTGTCTCACGTTCAGAGAGGGACAGAATGGGACTCAGCTTTGCAATGTTCCTGAGATGGAAGAAGGAAAAGCGAACAAGAGAACTGACATGAGAATCCAGGGTGAGAGCTGGGTCAAAGGTCATGCTAAGGTTCCTGACGGAAGGTTTGGTGTGAGAAGCAAGTTGACCAAGCGAGTCTCTGACTTTGGGAACCAGCTTGTCTGGGGCACAGATGAGGATCTCAGTCTTATCTTCATTCAGCTGTAGAAAGCTCCCAGCCATCCAGGTTTTGATAGAGTCTATGCAGGTGTGTAACAGCTGCAGCTTAGACATCTCATGGGGCTTAAAGGAGATGTACAGTTGGATGTCATCTGCATAAAGATGGTAGGAGATTCCTTTGAAGGAGCTCAGGATGTGCTTAAGAGGGAGCAGATAGAGGAGGAAGAGCAGAGGCCCCAGCACATAACCTTGTGGGACACCATGGGTAAGGGAAGTGGTGGAGGACCTAAACTTGGGAGATGGCCACAGAAAAGGAGCGCTCAGAAAGATAAGAGGAGAACCACTCCAGAGCAGATCCTGATAGGCCTACCCAGTCTCTCAGCCTCTCCAGTAGCAGGTGATGGTCAACAGTGTCAAAGGCAGCAGTCAGGTCCAGCAGGACCAGAACAGAACAGTCCCCAGCATCACTGTGAGTCAGAAGGTCATTAGAGACCCTAAGAAGAGCTGTTTCAGTAGAATGAGCTCTACGAAAACCTGACTGTAAGCAATCATATATGTTATGTTCATCAAGAGTAGCTGTGAGTTGTTTAGCCACAACCTTTTCCAAGATCTTGGAGATGAACGGAAGTTTAGAGATGGGTCTGAAGCTGCTATGGAGAGAGGAGTCAAGACTCGGATTTTTAAGAAGCGGGTGGATTACAGCGTTCTTAAAGTAAGCATAAAATGATGACACCAAACAGGCAAAAAATGAGAAGTCATGGGCAAATATTGGTATTTTAAAGACTAAAGGGGAAAAACGTAAACAAATAAACAACAAGTAAAAAATAACAAATTTTAGGCTAAATTTAGACACAAACTGAGGACACTATTTTCCGGATATACAGGGTTAATTTAGTTGTCTGAAAATGTAACACGTTTAAAAGAATACAGCGAAAATACCAAAAACCGTGATAATTTTGGTCACAATAATAGTGAGGTAAAATTTTCACACCGTGACAACCCTAGATCCGATAAGTAAAACTGGGCTGATATTAACAGGTATTTTTCCATCTTGTTTCGGTTTGTGTATCTGTTTCAGAGGGTGAGGGGGTGATAATGCGATATTAATATCCGATACCGGTATTGGACAAAAAATTCATAGTACATCCTTAAAATGAGATTATGGACGATATGAATTTCTTTAAACTTTCACAGAAACAAAAAAGTAGTGATGCACCGATATGAAAATTTTGGGCCAAAACCAATATAAAAATCACTGTTATGACCGATAACCGATATTTGCCGATACCGATATACTGACATTAATGCTTCTAAAATCAGCAGATTTTGTGTAGAATGAAAATTATTAAAGCTGAATTTATATTATTATGTACACACAACACACACATTTATGGTTCTGAGATGATTACAATCACTGTTCACATGACTTAACAATTACACATCAACCCCCTCACCCTCTGAAACAGGCAAACAAATGGAGACAAGATGGGAAAAATATCAGTTGTTAATAACGACCCGGTTTTATTTATCGAACCAATATTGATATGTTAAAAAATGACTAACATCGGCCGATACAGATATTGATGCCGATATATTGTCCATCCCTAAAAAAAAGCAACTAAAAACAATGGTCCAATTGATGCAGGTCTAACATGTCTATAAAGTCGCTTTATACACCAGCCCTGATCTTTGGACTACACAACGGACTACATCAAAGTGTGAACACTACTAAGCTAGGTTCACGGTAACAATTTAACTGGAATTTGGAAATATTTTAATTGATAACTTCACAACCAATGGACTCATTTCTGATTTTTATTAATAAAACAATTTTTTTCTGAATAAACAATCAACAGAAAAAAAGAAAGAGCCTTTGGGATTCAGAAACGTATTTATATGAATAATTCTGTCCACGTGACTGCAATTAAATTATTAAACAATTACAGTTAGTCCAGTTAAAATCATATCAATGTGAAGAAAAGTGCGTGACCACCGTCTTTTCTCAAAACCAAGTAGGGTGTAGTTACTTCAATAAGCTTTTTGAAAGTGCTAGTGCTTATAAAAAGTGTATATATTTGATTATTAGAAAAAAAACTTTAAAGAAAATGTTATTTTGAGAAAGCTCTATGTTAAAAGGTCACTTTAACAGAAGCATTACTTTACACATGAAAAATACCTTGGAAAAAACACGAGGTATGAATAAATCATTAGAGCAGCAATCTGGAGAAGGTATGTGCAATATTTTTTAGAAATCCATAAAAGTGATAGTCTGACCCTGTAATGTGATATAATGTAAGCAATACGTAATTAGTGTTAGCCAATAGCAGTGTGTGAGCGTTAGCAGAAGTACCTAGATTAATGAAGAGTCTGACATTTTTTGACAATAAAATCTTAAAATAAATTTAAAAAATATATGTGTGTATATATATATATATATATATATATACACACACACACATACTAGGGCCCGACCAATATGTTTCCTTTGGGACCGATACAGATATAAAACTTTTAACAAAGGCCGATAGCCGATATAATGGCCGATAAATCTCCATCACAAAAAAAGAAATAAAAATTTTAAGCTTAAACCCTTCATTCGCTGCGTTTTTAATGCAAACTCATTCCTCTATTACACACCAAAGAACTGTCTCAATAACTCACTAGGTTTTCCAAGTAATGCAAGTAAGATTTATTTAGCAGATCTCAAAAACAACAGAACACACAAACTCAGTCACAGCATAAATCTAACACTCAAGTTTTTTCTTGTAAACTGTGGTTTCCACCATTACATTTCAACTTAAAGGAATATTCCACCACTCAGTAAAACCGTGTCTTGTTAAGATTCCCCAGAGTTAGACAAGTCAGAAAAAGCATTTTATAACCAGCCCAATATGATCTGTTGGTTGTCTTAGTTTAGCATAAAACAATGTAAGTGAATTCACATACGTTGTAGTGTTTTTTATGTAGGTGAATGAAAGCCTTCCCTTCCGTTACTTTATGCTAAAACAACTGATTACAAAATGTTTTTTCTGACTTAGCTAACTCTGGGGAATCTAACAACACACACAAGTTTAGGGACAGAAGATCCCTATAAGAATACTAAAATAATAAAAATGCAGCAATAAATAAAACGTAATACTTGTGCTTTGTAACAAAGTAACACTCTGTGGAAGTCAACTTGGTGAACTTATTCACCCTGGACAGGAAATAATTGCACATAAGAAACATAAATGAGAATAAATTAAAAAAAAAAGTTCCAAAACAATAATTTGTGTTCAAAGTTCAAAGGAGTGGAGCCACACAACATGAGTTCATAAAGCTGGCGCCATCTGCTGGATAGGTAGCGCAATATCGGCCGTCTTTTTGGCCGATAGCCGATGCTGCTAATGACCCCAATATCGGCCGGCCGATATATCAGTCGGGCCATAATACATACACACACACACACACACACACACACACACACACACACACATATATATATATATATATATATATATATATATATACACACACACACACACACACGCACATACAAACATTCATTTTCATCCGCTTATGTGGGGTCGGGTCGCAGAGGCTGCAGCCTAAGCAGAGAGACCCAGACTTCCCTTTTCCAGCCACTTCGGCCAGCTCCTCTGGGGGAATCCCAAGGTGTTCCCTGGCTAGAAGAGAAACAGTCCCTCCAGCATGTCCTAGGTCTTCCTTAGGGTCTACTCCCGGTTGGATGTGCCCAAAAAACCTCACCAGGATCTCATTCTTTCAGTCACTACCCAAAGCTTGTGACCATAAATGAGTGTAGGAAAGTAGATGAACCGGTAAATCTCTCCACTATGACAGATCGGTACAACGCCTGCATCACTGCAGACGCAGCACCAATCCGCCTATCGATAAATGATAAATGACCCGCACTTGTATAGCGCCTCTCAGAGTAAGGACTCCAAAGCGCTTTACACTGGAGTGTATCATTCATCCATTCACACACTAATGGTGATGAGCTACGATGTAGCCACAGCTGCCCTGGGGCACACTGACAGAGGCAAAGCTGCTGAGAACAAGCGCCACCGGTCCCTCCGACCACCACCGGCAGGCACCTGATCCATCTTTCCCTCACTCGCGACCAAAACCCTGAGATGCTTAAACTCCTTCACTTGAGGCAGGACCTCGTCACTGACCTGAAGAAGGCACTCTACCCTTTTCCGACTCATGGGTAGAATGGTGTCTGATTTAGAGGAGCTGATTCTCAACCTAGCTGCTTCGCACTTGACTGTGAACCACTCCAGCAAAAGCCTATTTAAATGTGAATAACCAGCATAGTGTAAGAGTAATGATTGTAAAACAATGCGGCTTAGGTCGGATGGCCAGCTAGAGATGTGCATTTACGAACAAGACGTGTTGCTTCCAGCTGTAATCGCAGAAATAGGAGAAAGGCTTATGGTGCATCCTCCAGATAGTGCCCTCTGAGAAAAAAAAATCAGCTTTAAACCCGGGGTCACTCCATCAGCAGACAGAAATCAGTCACTGCTGCAGAGCACAACCAGGTTTTCCCATCTCAGACATCTGTAATTAGGAGGTCAAAGGTCACTAGGATTAGTGTGCTAGTCCCTTTCAAAGCTAATTTGAATTTGATGTCAAGTTGTTGGTATTGTTGTTGTTAGCCTCAAGGGCAACATGCCGATTATCACTTGTAAGTCGCTTTGGGCAAAAGCGTCTGCTAAAAACATAAACATAAATATAACAAACTAATAATACATAAACCGGTACTAACCACTTTACTGACACAAAGCTCAACTTAGAACTACTCTGTGACTGTATAATCACACAAAGGCTGAAACTAGAAACAAAGAGAGCAACAGAAACAGATATCATAGCAGCTAAGTCTTACAGTTTCCTTTACCATCAGATGTGTTACTTTAAAAGCAGAGTGACGACACAATGTAGCCTGGAGCTAAACTTTAGGAGTAATATCCCTTTCAATTAATATAGATTTGAACTATTTTTGGGTGAAAGGATCAGATAACAAGATTGAAGCTAACAATGCTAACAATTCAGCTTACAGAACACTGGTCAGATGGTACACGTGTCAGAAATTGACGCCATTGATCAGGTCACCGAAGGGCTAAACGCCAATGGAGATTTCAGTGGGTGCCTTCTGAATGGGACACAAATGGCTGTCAATGGAATTTGAATCAAGACGAATGTTTGCCATAATGAAAAGAATTGGTTTACTTTATAGCTCTAACCATGCCAAGGATGAGTAGGGATTTTCTTCCCTACCCTCAATCAATAGATCCGGTTCTATTAGGTGTGGTGAGTAAGGCTGGGACCTGTAAAATGCAGGAAACCACAGAACAGAAACCCAAAAACTGGCTTTAGGTAGAAACTGCTAATGTATAGCAACACAAACTGGGTTAGCAAAGTACAGAGATTAAGGACAGGTGGGAAGCGCTAATCCCTTAAAAAAAAGCACTGAAAAACATCTGATAAATTCGTTCTGCTCCAACGCCAGTTAACCACGTCCACAACTCTGCACTCATCCGTGTGCAGGATCAGCAGGTTTTTAAGTTCTGCTGAGGAAAGCCTGTATGTGAACAGCAGAGACGTGTAAACAGACAGCTGAGAGGGAGGAGGAGACAGGGATTTGCACTGATCACTGCATTTTTATAGTCCTCACCCCCACGCGCTGTCATAGGCTAGTGACTACACACCCACCACTTCATGGTTGAAGCCCAAAATGTCCAGTAAACAGCAAAACAGAAGGGAACAATAAAAATGCAGTAAACACAGGTAAATACAGCATAATTCAATGTTCTCATGTGTATTTAGTACAAACTGCCCGACAGGCAACAGACTGAGATCTGAAACACAAACCTTTGGTTACACGTGAGAGTATTTATGAACACAGCCCTTTCTGCACAATTACCTCGGCGGAGGAATGTGGATTCACCGGATCTCTACTGGGAGAGGTTACCTGTAAGGTTTAGAAGTGAAATATTAAGATTAGATGTTATGTCCTGTTTAGCTGTAGAGAAAGGACAAAAAAATGCCCCCCCCCCCAAAAGATTTTTTTTCCAGCTTTGGACAAGTCAGGATCATACATAAATGTGCTGCTCTAAACTTTGCATTTGGCATTCTGGTTTTTAATTATTTGGGGACGTTCAACGCCAACGGAGTTCTGTTTTCCATCCCGCTTGTGGGGAGCGAGCCAAACCCCTCCCTCCCCTGTGTAATGAGGAAACATCTACAGATAGCCAGAGTGGCCAAATTACCTCAAACATATTGTAAGGGTTTTAATAGTAAACTACAGGGTAAACATTTTATTTTGAAGGCGAGCTCAACGGGTGAGAAATGTTGTTCCGGTTCGTTTTTTTCCACTCTGGTTTGCTATGCTAGTAAATACTCCGTCCGTTCCGAGCAATTCTGTTGAAAAAGTTAAGAGTTTGTAAGGCGTGGGTTACGGCGACAACGGAGTTCTGTTTTCCATCCTGCTTGTGCGGAGACGAGCCAAACCCCTCCCTACCCTGTGTAATGAGGAAACATCTACGGATAGCCAGAGTGGTCAAATTACCTCAACATATACAAACTCCATTTTTTATGTGGAGATTCAACTTTTTTATTTATTTTGTGTCAAATGGTTTTTGTCTGTTACTGTAAAATTCACCATTTTATGTTGACTAGTAGTGTTGTTTAATGTTTAATGCCAACTAGCAAGATGTTTATGTTAGTCAGCCATTTTAGCGTTCGACCAGAAATACAAATATACTCTTGGACTACATTATTACCAACTCACAATTCCTTTCTTTCTTTCTTTTTGCCCATGAGAAGAACTCGCTGAGCTGCTGCCGTCTGTCTCTGACACCTGTGTCTGCCCCGGCTCTGACTCCTGCTTCACTCAACCAGCCTGTCTAACTCCCTGAGGGGAGGGGCTGTGTTGGAGAGAAGTCCGCGGTGTCTTTCAAAATAAAAGCTCGCGAGTCAAATATTTCAAAATCAATCTTTTTCTTCTCCATGTTATTGGGGGGAGGACAAATGCGCGTTTGTCCAATATTGGAGGGGACACGTCCCACCCGTCCCCCCAGTTCCTACGCCCTTGGGTCATAGACTATGAGCTATAAGTATATTGGTCTTTTTATACTGGGAATCAGGAGTTATTTTAGAGATCATCTTGTTTCTTATTTATTTTTGTCCTGATTGTGCCCTGAGCAATTTTATGAATAAAAACAAATAAAATCAACATAAATTGAAAAATCGTCTTAAATAATCGAGATCTCAATTTCAGTCACAATAATCGTGATAATTATTTTTGCCATCATCCAGCAGCCCTATACTGAACCACAGCAAATTCTTGATTTCAATTTGTTTGGTAAAAATACAACCCATACAGGGAATCCGTGGTTTTCTGCTCCACCGAACCGAAGTGTGAGCATGGTAATGATCTCTGGGGCGCGTTTAGGGGGATGCCTTTAAATCCTGACATTACCCGATTAAGAGGTCTCCAGAGTTCAGAGGGGAACGTGTAATCAGACAAGACAGATCAACAAGCAAAGTGAAACACCTTCTCTTGCTCTCATCTGATGTTTTACTTCATTTGCACCGCTTTCCATTCAACCTGAAACTTAATGTTTCATTACTGTTAAGTGAGAACTCTATTGTAAAAGATGAAACTGCATCACATCAGCATCAGATGGTTATTACGTACAAACCTACGACTATTTAAACTAAAGACGATCATGTCAAACAACTGCTGTTAGTTCTGTGTGAAACAGGTGTTGCAGTACAACAGTTCGGACGTACCAGTTCTGTGGAGCCAGTTTATTAAATTCATGTTTTTCAAAATCAGAAACACATGAAAGAGCCAAACTGAAACATCTGAGGAAGGCACAACAGTATCTCCATCAACACAGCTGCTTACACTTATTTATTCAACTCTGAAACATGCAATAAACAACTAACGAATATTGTATTCAGGAATAGTTCAAGTAAAGAGTTTAAAATGACTAGTTATGACTGTGTGTTTATTACCTATATGGTGTGCACTTTTGTTTGAAATTTGACTAGATTACAAGTTGAAATGATTCGCTAAAGTAGAATAATAATCAAGGCAAAAAGGATTGGATTTGATGCTTTGTTTCAATCATTCTCTACAAACAAGAAACATGCAAGAACCATAAAGCTGTTTCCTAGTTATCATTTTACGCTGATTTAACCACAAGATGAAATTAAGTTGGTTTTACCAGAAATGATTTGTTCTTATTAAAGGGAAGTTGTGGGACTTCTGTGTTCCCAGAGTTTCTCGGCTGTGATGAGGAACTCACCTGCCTTTAAACTGATTTGGGACCAAAGAAACATTTTTTGAATTTTCAAATGACACAACTGTCATAGCCAGAAAGACCGAAAGTTACAGCTGAAGGATGGTTTTCATATCAAGACAAATGTTCAGAACAGAGATTACTTTTGTGGCATGCCCTCATTTGCCACAGAGGGGAGACTTCAGATTCTAATAGGAAACATCTAGCACACAACATGTATATCTAAGTACTTGATTTTTTCTATTGATTAAGTACTCAAGTACTAAAATACCCGGTGTATTCCCATTAAGGCTGCCACGATTAGTCGACGCATCACGAAGAAGTCGACAAAAAAAAAAAAGATAAAGAAAGGTCGACGATTAATTTAATAGTTGACGCGTCATTTATTGTATGAGCATTTTTAAAATCTCACCTGCTGCAGCATGCTCGGCGTTTGCTTCCTGCCTCACAGCTCAATGCACATGCGCAATAGTCGCCATCCGCGTCAGCCGCTGCTTACGTAAATTGAGGCACATGCGCAGTAGCACCACTCCAGCTCAGCATTTGAATCAGAATCACCAAAGAAAGAACACATCATGACGAGGCGGCAACAGAGCTCAAAGGTTTGGGAGCACTTCATGAAAACAACTGAGAAGCAATTAGAGTGCAAACTCTGTGAGGCGAAGCTCTCGTTTCACAGGAGCACATCACCGATGCACGAGCATCTTAAAATGAAGCATGTGATGGCGGAGAACAAAGAGTCGCCTCTGTAAAGCCCTTTTCAGACAGACATTCTGGAACATTTGCGGACAATTCAATCCTGTTTTTAACCGGAACCGTGTTTTCAGACACACCACTTTTGTACCGGAACTTGTCCTTTCGGCTGCGTTCACACGGCAGGGAAAAGTTCCAGATGTCTGACGGCGGCGGGGGGTGGGGTGGGGCGGAGAATCGGACTCATGTTAAGAAGAAGAAGAAAATATCATTTCTATAGCGCCTCTCAAGATAAAAATCACGAGGCGCTTAAGCATAATTCTGCGCACACGAAGACGCATAAGAGACCTGGATGATGAATCTCAATGGTTAAAGGAATCACTGAAGCAGTGTGAAGCGCTCCGTCGCGCGTCTAGGCGGTACCGTAGGAGGCGAGCTGCTGTGGTTCGCCGCATGCTACAGCAGCGAGTTATATAGGTGCGCACAGCGTCCCCCGGTCCCCTCCTCCTCCCCTCCCCCTTGTCCGGAACTCTACCTCACCAGTCTGAATCAGCCACCCTGTCCGTAACATGTCCCGACCTGTTACTAGGGGCTTCGTCCGGTAAAATTCCGGAACACGTTATCCGGATGTTTGCATTCAGACACAAAGGTCTTACGGACAGTGTCCGGAACATTTCCTTTTTTCATGGCCTGTCTGAAGGGGGCTTAAGTTTACCTCTTGTTAGCTGCTAGCATCATTGGTGTAGCAACAACAGGTGTGATGGCGATTATAAGTCTAGAACACATATGTATGTCACGTATTAGCTCTAATGTTACAAATGCTAATGATTTACTTTATCCCGCTACGTTACAGTGCTAAAAGAAAGAGTTCTTCTTCTACAATGGATGAGTTTCTTACAAGGCCAAACACGTGCACACCGCAAAAAGCCAACGTCCTGACCGAGTCCATTTTGAACATGCTGGTAATGGACATGAGACCCCGTTCATGGTCGGCGATCAAGGATTTAAAGATATGTTCAAGAAGTTCAACCCAGAATACTATGAAAACTATCTACCAGGCCGATCGCATTTCACTACCATGATAGAAAGGAAATATGACACGAACTTCGAAAAGGTGTGTGTATGTGTGTGTGTGTGTGTGTATGTGAGTGAGTGAGTGAGTGAGTGAGTGAGAGGAGAGAGAGAGAGAGAGAGAGAGCGAGAGAGAGCGAGAGAGAGAGAGAGAGAGAAAGAGAGAGAGACTGAATGCATGACACGTGATTAGTCGACTAATCATCAACAAAACTGGCGATTAGTCGACTAATAAAAGTCATTTGTGGCAGCCCTAATTTCCATTCTATGAAATGGAAGAAATTAGCTTCTAAAATTTTAGATACTCAAAGTAGTGAGCTAGTTCGTCCAATTGCAATGACTTGGCTGGATAAACAATTGTTAGTCGTTACAAAAAAGCTACACATGTCCACCAACTGACTCCAGATTACAGGGCATGCAATGTTCAGCTGTTTATTCCTCAACATTTGCAGTGGGAGTCAATTTAGTGCAATATGAAGTAGGGCTGCTCAATTAATCGAATTTTAATCACGATTACGATCTGAGTTTTAAACGATTATAAAAAACAAAACAAGCCGATTATTTGCTCCTCCCGCTTGCGCTGCCCTGAGTTGCAAATGAAGCGCTCCTCCCACAGTGTTGCCAACTTAGTGACTTTGACGCTATTTCTAGCAGCTTTTCAGACCCCCTTCTTGACTTTTTAAATCTTAAAAGTACCTAGCGAACACCTCAGAAACATCTCTGGTAACCCTTAGCTACTTTCTGGATAATTGTCGTCGACGTTTCCTGCAGGTTAGCTAAACACTCCGCCTGCGCTCCGGACCGTTCTTCAGGACATTAGGAAAGGGAATGATGCAGTGATGTGTCAGTCGCTAAAGAAACGGCTCCCAGAGCCGGCTCCATGTTGGATTAACCAGAGTGAGTGACACACACACCACACCTGCGGACTCCTGAGCCGATAAAAACAGCTAAATGTGCGCGTGCGGCGCGCTAAACACACACGTGCAGCGTGCCCCTGATTGCTGTGAGACCGGGTTGAGGGGTGGGGGTGCAGCTGTGGTTGGGACAATTATTACATTAACTGATGGACTTGTAAATAAATAGTTTATAAATAAGGTAGAAATAAGTTCTTCACTCTGATAAATAATAACTAACCTCTCTGAGGACACGGTGCTAGTGCACTCTCCTACAGCACCTTGACACTAGGGCTGTAGCGAAGCCTCGACGAAGTCGACGGCTCGATTCTAAAAATTTGTCGACGTCAGATCCGGAAGTCGACGCACCGCGCCCACTTGTTGCATCCCCAGGAGTTTGTAAATAGAGGAGGAATCTGCCCGTTTTTCCTCTAGTTCGCCCTCTTCTCCGCCTTCACTAACATCTCCGCCAAATACCGAAGACCCGGAACAACGTCCGTCCTCTACTAGATTATTTTCCTGTTTTGCCCCTTCGTCTCCCGGCAACGGACAACAACTTCCGGGGTCAGATGCGCTGCTTCGTGTCTATCGCAGATGTAGAAAATCACCGGGAGCGCTTCTCCCTTCATTAAGGAGCTTCTTTCAGACATGAGGAGAGCTGTTTTGGTGGTAGCAGTCTCTCCTCCGTGCTGGTCTGTTTGCTGCTGGGTGTTTTTGGTTTATTTAAACTTGGTAACTTCAACTTAACGTTGGTAAAGCTACTGTTAGCATCTTCGCTAACAGCTTCTTGCGTTGGGATAAGCTGTTACGTTTTGGTTTAGAGTTGATCTTTTTTGTGGTGTAGATCTCCCTTTTATTACATTTAGAGTGTTGTGGGTTTTCGGTTTAGTGTAAAATATCACCTGAGTTTGGTTTAACCCGTAAGACCACTCGCCTCACGCACATAAGTGACCAAAACAAAGCAGCATGGAGACACTCCATCTTCTACCACCTCTCAGGCAGCAGCCTGCACTCCCAAGTTCTACACGTCACCAGAACATAACCAACCGCAACACAATAAACGCAGTGGTATACAAAATGGAAGGCCTGTAGTGTTTATTCTCTTACAGTAAGAATTTATCAATTTTTTTGAGGAATTTATTTGAGATTTTCTGGTTTTTGTTAACTGTGCAATAGAAAAATAATCATTAGATTAATTTTCTAAATAGTCATTAGAATAGTCGACTATTCGATAAAATAATCGTCAGAATAATCGTTTTAAAAATAATCGTTTACCCCCAGCCCTACTTGACACGACTCAATAAATGTTATGCAACATTTTGTGAACATCAATTTATTTGCATTTATTTGTTATAAATGCCACTGTATAATTCTTGCTGTCAGTATTTGCAAGATATTGGTATTTGGGTCTGTACTGGTTAGACTTACATGAGTTAAACCAAGGTCTATAGCCCTTGGGTCATAGACTATGAGCTATAAGTATATTGTTCTTTTTATACTGGGAATCAGGAGTTCTTTTAGTGATCATCTTGTTTCTTATTTAATTTGGTCCAGATTGTGCCCTGAGCAATTTTATGACTGAATAAAAACAATTAAAATCAACATAAATTGAAAAATCGTCCTAAATAATCGTGATCTCAATTTCAGTCACCATAATCGTGATTATTATTTTTGCCATAATCGAGCAGCCCTAATATGAAGCTCATTAAAATGTACCTATTCACGTTATAGGTGTCTTAATAAAAACTAAAACTACAGCAGACTGCTTTGCGATTGATTAAAATATAAATATTTATTTAAAATAAATCCTTACTGCACAATATGGATGAGAAAAAAAACAAGTTACATAAGGAGCCCCCTTCCTTTCTGAAACATACAGAAAACCGTATAGGTGAGATAAAAACAATGAGTCATCAGAATGGGAGAGATCTAGAGAGAAGACACAGAGGGGTGGGGGTGGTCAGAGATTGACCCACACAGAATACAGCAATGAAAAGCCTGAAACTAAACCCCACATTCCTCTGGCTTTAGAACAAGCGAGAAATGCTGCTGCTGCTTAGCACATGTCATTCCATGCTACATCAGCCAACTCTGCAACGGTGCTGAAAGTATAAGCTGACCCCATTTCAAACTAATGTTCATAGGTTTTATAAAGACCAGTTCCTTCTGTATACTTATGGACCACCCACCCAACTCCAGCACACAGCTTGTTCAATCCCCATTTTGCTCCCCTCCCTCTATGCAAAGGATTTCACCCTGGGC